>NW_027491649.1:0-600000 GCF_021521415.1 Bidens hawaiensis
TGTCAATTGATTTTAAGCTTTTGTACACATCTCTAACTGATGAACAAAAAAGCGTTTACAACAAAATATTCAATTCCGTGAAACGTAAAAAAGGTGGTGTTTTTTCGTGTATGGTTACGGCGGTACTGGCAAAACATACTTATGGAAAACTTTATCTGCCTCAATTCGGTCAAAGGGAGAAATTGTTCTTAATGTTGATTCAAGTGGAATGGCATCTTTATTATTAGAAGGCGGTAGAACGGCTCATTCCAGATTCCTTATTCCAATCAATCTTACCGAGGACTCCCAATGTCAGGTAACTATTATAAATTTCAATAAGTCTAGATTATTTCACATTTAAATTTATGTTTTTTAATTATTTTATTGAATATAATGTTTACATATTTAACATTTTCAGGTAAGGGAAATACAGATGTTTCTGAGTTATTGAAGAAAACATCATTAATCATTTGGGATGAAGCTCCCATGATTCATAAACATGCATTCGAAGCATTGGACAGAACCCTAAAAGATGTTATGAATGTTGATTTGGGCAACACTTCTGGATCATTGTTTGGAGGTAAGGTAGTTGTTCTTATTGGTGATTTCAGACAGGCTTTACATGTTGTACAGAATGTAACAAGAAACGATTGCGTGAACGCCACAATTAGTTCTTCTTACATATGGTCAAATTGTAAGGTTTTGAAACTAACTAAGAACATGAGGTTGACTGTTGGTTCTCAAATGTCAAATACTTTAGAGATTAAACAATTCGCTGATTGGTTGTTGGATATTGGTGAAGGTAATCTTGGTGGTCCTAATGACGGTGAAGCAACTATATCAATTCCAGAGGATCTTCTAATAAAAGATTCCCTTGATCCTATGTCTGATTTAATAGACTTTGTTTATCATTCTATGTTAGATAGGTTTAATGATCTTACTTACTTTCAAGAACGGACATTGCTTGCTCCCTTAAATGATGTGGTTCAAAAGATTAATGATCGTATGCTAGCGTATTTTCCTGGTCAAAAAATGGAGTACTTAAGTTCAGATAGCATCGACGAGGTTGAAAGTGTATCTGAGGATTTTGATCCCACATTGTACTCTCCTGATTTTCTTAATGGTATAAAGATGTCCGGAATGCCAAACCATCGTTTGTTACTTAAGGTTAGAGTTCCTATTATGTTACTATGGAATATTAATAAGAAAAAAGGGTTGTGCAATGGAATTCGACTACAAGTTGTTAGTTTGGGTAAACGCTTCATTGAAGCTAAGGTTGTTTCTGGTACTAATATTGGATTTCGTACTTTAATTAGCATAATAAGTCTTACACCGTCTGATAAGAAGCTTCCATTCAAGTTAAAGAGGAGGCAATTTCCTATATCGGTTTGTTTTACAATGACTATAAATAAAAGTCAAGGACAATCTTTAGCGCGTGTTGGATTATATTTAAAAGACCCGGTTTTTACACATGGCCAGCTTTATGTTGCTTTGTCTAGAGTGAAGACTCGCGAAGGTATTAAGATTGTTTTATTAGATAAGGAATCCAAATTGGTTAGTGAAACCAAAAATGTTGTGTATAAGGAAATATTTGGAAACCTTCTATGAATTTTTTGACAATACTTTTTTGTTAACGTTTGTTTTTAAATATGTTTAAGGTTTTTTAATAAAAGGATTGTATTATTTTATTTGTCTAACTATAGGTACATGTTTGTATGTTCAATTATGTTTAATTGTTTATATTTTTTGTAGTTTATCTTTTATGTTTTTGAAATTTAATTTTATAGACTTTTATTTATAGGCTAATATTATACTGATTTATATATGTGTATATATATATATATATATATATATATATATATATATTCGAAATATATGTTATATACGTTTATATCTTATCAATTTACTACATTAAAAAAATAGGAAAATAGGTTAAATGTTCATCAAAAGTTTAATAAATATAGGGATAATCATGAGTTTTATTGAATCAATAAACCGTCATTTTTATTAATAATTAAAAAAGACTCTTTGGAAGATAAGCACAATAATCATAACTTCTACAATAATTAGTTTCTTTGAAATTTTCATATCTTCCATCATCTCTTCCATCATCTTCAACAATGACAACAATTGTTTCTTGGAAATTTTCATCCGAAACCAATAATTATCAGTTTCTTCTTAGCGATCTGTCTATAATCCATAAGCCTTCTATCGAATCGGTTCTATCTTTTAACATTCTGTTTAAGTACCAAATAATAGGATTCGGAAACCGCAAACAAGTTATTAACGACGAAGATAGAGAACTATTGAATGTTCTAAATGAAGAGATTTTACAACATGAACAAGAACTACTTCCTTTGGTCAATGTTAGGGAGTGGTTTTATTATCCTTTGCAAAATAATGTGGTTATTAAATATGTGAATGGGCAACAAAAGAGTGTTAATCCTAAGTCCGTATTGCAATCCAATGACATTTTTCTTTTAAGAGATTTAGATTTCTTGAAGCTTTCTAACGTTTTTAAAGCAAGAACACATTTGGATTTGGAGAATGAGGTGGCTGAGAAGGTTAAATGGCTGTTAGATTGTCAAAATTATGAATCCGATTTTGATGATCTTCAAAGCTATTTTGGTTCTGATTCAGAAGTTTAAGGTAAATCAGATGAAATATGTAGTTAGATTTTTTATAAATATAATTTTTGACTTTATTGTTGACTTTGCTTTTTTCCTTTATGTTAGTAGTTTACTTCATATACATAGGCTTCTAAAAAAGTACAATACACACTTATAACAGTTTGTTTTTGTTTTGTCAGGTTCTTATGACACTTTGCGGTTTTTGGTGGGTTGTGATTTAAGGTCATTTTTTGTAAACTTAACTTCCACATGTTTATATTTTCTTTTAGAGTATACCTTTTGTGTTTATATTTAGTTTGTGTTAGCATGAAGATTGTATTAACGGTATTAGAGTTTTAATTATTTGATATTAGTGATTACTTTTAATATGTCTGTCTCTCTAATATTATATTTTCAATATACTTTGATTTGTAATTACCAAATTGATTAATTTTTTTTTGTTTCTGGTTATAAACTTAGGCTATAAAATTGATTTATTTTCTTTTGACCTCAACATAGTAGCTACATATTGTAGATATCACCCATTCATTATAAAATACATTAACTTTTTGGTTTAATACTTAATAACGTTCCATGGTTTGTTTATATTTTTCAGGTGGTTAAGGTGCATGGTTTTGTTTTGGACGGAAATTTTCAAGGTCATCCTGTACAAGTCATGTTAATATCTAATGGTTTAATGTGTTTGATAAGACAATGAATTATTTGTATCTATTAGGTTATTATGTAGACAATGGTTTGGTGTACTTCTTTTTGTGGATGTTTTTTAATGTTTATATATCGTTATATATTATTATATTGTATGGTAGTTTATATACATTTTGTTATATATCTAATATCAACCCGTGTGTAACACGGGTACTAACCTAGTGAATAAATAAAGTAGTGGCAACACGTGTAAATATTTTTCCATTTTCTTGAAAAGGTACAATTGACTTTCAAGGTCAAGTTGACTAATTTTCAACTCCTAAATGGAGGCATCTTCCGAAAATCCAAGAAACATTTGATGAACATGAAGAGTGGCTGCTACAAATTACTTGAAATCAATAAGCCCGTTTGTGTCACTATCCATCTGCATCACAAGTCACATATACGTCGGTTAAAAGGGTAACATAGTAATTTTACAGTGCATTAGATAATCAACTTTGTTACAAGGGGCTTACTTCTTTTAGTAACTCTAAAACACGCGATTCTTTCATCTTCCAAGGAATATCTTTAGCAAGTGCCTGCCACGAAACCGAGCTATTTTAGAAATACGTGTTCAATGTTTTGTTTGACTTTTGGGGTCATAGTCAAACATACTTGTTTCATTTCCTCAAGACTAATAGCACCATTATTATCTACATCAATTGCATGAAATTGATCTTTCAGATCCGCTAGCTCCTCTTCATCAAATGTGCTAGCCAAAGCCTATGCAATAATATCAAGTCTTAGAAAATATTATTCGTTGTATTTATTAAATACAGAACCAAATATTATACATTCACACTAACCTGGTCTTAAAAAGTCTGATAGACCAAAATCTGTAGCCTTTAATTGTGAGTTGTCATCACGCGACTTGCAAAGAAAATTCTATAAAATAAAAAACAAGGTTAGCATCATCCTATGAACATCGGGTCAATGTAAGACGGTCTGTATTATTATGTGTTAGCATACCTTTGGTTTAATGTCACGGTGTACCAAACCGTGTAAATGGCATTCAGCAGCAACTAAACTTTCGAATTACTTAACTTTCGAATTTTGCCCGACGAATACAGACGTTGGTGATAGCTTATTTTAGAGACTCGAAATATATTAAATGATCCTGTAAAGTTTGAATTATATGGTATATGATTATATTTTATAAAATAGCTACAATGAAAGCGAATTGATTTGTCTAGCGTTATCTTTTTGTTTTGCTCGTTTTACTTTAACGAACCTATTTCATGAATTAGCACCGACATAAAAGCATACGAACGTTAGAGACAAAAATAATAACATTACACGCAATAATAATGCATAAATTTATATTTATGTATTCAATTACGATATTGAAATAATATTACTTTCGTATCATATATGTATTTCCACTCAAATAAATAATGTATGTCTCTTAAATAATTAAATGTGTCTACCAAAAATACTTATAGAAACACGCTAAAGTAATAAGCTAAACTTGTTTCCATACAACTTGTTATATTGGCAGAGAGACACAACTTAAACTTCATTAGATTATTTATTATAAGAATTCAATAATTGGTATATTGTTTTTTCTTTAAGAAAGCATGATACTGAATTGTCAAACAACCATCAACATCGTATTTTAACTATACATTATTGTATATAAGCCATCAACAAAATTCATGTGTTTCTTGTCAGTGGCATCAATTGTGTACCATGTCTTCTCCTTTCCTTCATCTACGGCCGGCTGATCCATCACCACACAGTACACATCACACACCATGTATTTGCATTGTTTTGTTAACAAAGTACACAGTACACACACTACACTACACTACACTACACTACACTACACTACGCAGTACACATTAATTGCACTCCACCTATCTAAATATTTTAAATTAAATATATTACAAATTCCATAGTTTACAAATTTTGTAATATAAACGAAACTCTTTCACCCTCTCTCTCTGAGTTAACATGTAACAACGTGAAAATTTCGAGTTCAAAATGTCAACTTTTCAAAGTCAAGGGACTAAATATGCCAAATTCCAAACCTTAGGGTTTAAAGTGAAAATTCTATTTTCTTGTCCTATCGCGATACGCGATGAGATAAAAGACAAGCCCATCGTGTACCGCGATGGGGCTTGGTCAAGCTTCTGGAAGAAGTCAATAGCGATACGCGATCGCTATTGACCCAACGTCATCGCGTATCGCGATGACGTGGTCTGACACGTTTTGACACGTGTGCCACGTGGCACACAGTGACACCATCTGCTGCCACGTGTCACCACGTGGCGCAACGTCTGCCACGTGGCAGACCTACTTGGTGACTCAACTGAGCTACGTCGCGATACGCGACGAGCCAGCCTAAGGACCCATCGCGTACCGCGATGGGAGCCCAAATTTTGCCTATAAATAGCGACCAAGGGCATCTCATTTCCACACACCAAACCTGCTCTCTCACTTCTCTCTAACATCTCTCTAAGTCTTATTATCGTACCTCGAAGTTTATGCCATAATTTCCCCGATAAACGTATCCCGATCCTCAATTCCCGTGTCGATGTTTCCTCGAAGTGCGTGCCACCCTCCACCCACATTCGACCAAGGAAGGTGTTGTTCTCGAAAGGTGTACTATCAATTGTCGTAGATTGGTGTCGTCGTTGGCGTGCCAAAGTTGATCGAGTAGTGAAGCGGTGTTGGAGTGCTGCTCGAATCATTAGGGTTTTCGTAAGCCTTTAAGGTAAGGCTTAAACGCCAATGAATATAATAAAGAAATATTATAAAGGCTTAAACCTTAAGTCGAGGTTATACTCGATACCTCGATAAAAAGAGATATAAACATAACAAAGAAAAGAATAAAAGAATGAATTGTAAATATGTATATATGTGTGTAAGTATATATGTATATTCTTTGTTATGGAATTATTATTTAAGCAGTAATGAGTATTCTTAAATAAAAAAAAGAAAAAGAATACGTTTCTTAAGAGAAGAAGAAACGTCGGATTTTTATATAAACTAAAGGTTTATAATTACTTTTAAACTAAAGGTTTTAAAGTAAATGAGATATATGAACTAGAGGTTCATCGAGGTATAGAGCAAGACTAAAGGTCTTAAGCCGGATTGTATATCCGACTAACAAATGTTTATACTCGTACTATAGGTGCGAGATAAAAAGGGAAAGACCCTCGGACGGTGAGTGAAGTCGATCCCAAAGCGAAAAGGTGAATACGCCCCCAAACTTTTATAAACTTGTTTTCAAATGAGTCAAACATGTTATATGAAAATTGTTTACAAGGAACTATGTGTTTCTAAAACCGTGATAAATAAGAGTATAAGCCTAGCCCTCAGGCTGTAGTATATGTGTGTCTGGATCCTTACATATGTGGTAGTACGTGTTTTGGATAAAAATCACTCAAGGATAATGTATCCAAATTCGTAAAAGTGAGGTATAGTGCTAACACGATAAAAGCGAGTGTATAATCGAAATCTTGATGAATACAATGATTTGATCACGAGGGAAAAAACCCTTGATTATGATAATCTTACTTCGGTCAAAAACTAGCAAGGTAATCTTTGGTCGAATTGCTTCGGTCAAGGATTAACAATGTAATCTTTGGTCGGATGGTATGTGATTATAAAAATCTCCGGCACAAAAAACCCTCGGACGGTGAAAACTATCACCCTCGGACGGTGAAAACCCTCGGACGGCTCATACTGAATATCATTTGCACTCAGCTTCACAGCCTACTTGGTCATCCTTCCATCTGGTGCTGAGGATAAGTAATCCTTAAGAGCCTTCAAAAATAAAATTGATGACCCGAGCATTAGGTGGTGATGGAGCTGCTTTATGTGGAATTTCTTCGGGATCCTGGATCCTTGCTTTCTTGTCAGGTGACTCCTGTTTTGTTGGAGTTCCTAATCGTTCTTGGACTCTTTTATCATCCTCCAATCTTATAAACCTGAGTGCCCTGTTCCTTACTTCATCTAATGTCCTGCATGGGGTCATAACAATATCATCATAAAATAGGGAGTCCTTTTGAAGTCCCATCTTGAATGCTTCAACAGCCGTAGCCATATCAAGACTAGGGATCTCTAGGGCCTCCCTGCCAAACCTTGTAACAAAATCCCTAAGGGATTCATTATAAGGTTGGACAACTCTATACAAATCACTAGTTAACTTCTTAAATTTTCTACTACAGGAAAATTGGCTGTTGAAAAAGTTAACTAAATGTGAAAAAGAAGTAACAGAAAAAGGAGGAAGACTTAGCAGCCATTTTAATGCAGATCCTGTTAGTGTGGATCCGAAACCCTTGCATAGACAAGCCTCCTTGAGTTTTTCGGGAATTGGATTGATTTCCATTCTCTCCCTGTATTGAGCCACATGCTCTTCGAGATCAGTTGTTCCATCATACACCTTCATATTGGGGGTCTAAAATCGTTTTGGGACTTCAGCATCACAAATAGGTGGAGCAAATCTGGACAACTTGTGGCTTCCTTCTGGTATTTCAGGAATCGGACGGACCACTCCTGGCACGCTGGATATCATATCCTTAAGCTTCTGAAGTTCCTTAGCCATAGCCTGGTTGATACCTGTATACTGCATAGAGCCAAGGTTAGTGTCTAAGGATATATGATTATACATGTTACCTCTCGTTTGATTGAACGTTGGCATCCCAGAAGTGTAGCCAAGGTAAGAAGCATCTGCCATGGTAGCTGGTCCACCAGAGGCAATGGTTTGCATGGGGATGATGTCTCCTTCATGGACCTCCAAAGACCTCTGATGTTGAAGTCCTGAGGATCCTTGATTCTGGAAGAAGGATCCTTGAAGTTGGGAGTTGAAGGATCCTTGGTGATAAATCCCAGAGGATCCTGGCTGAAGGAACGAGGATCCTTGAGTTTGCTGACCCATGGATCCTTGTTGAAGGATAGATGATCCTTGCTGGAAAATCGAGGATCCCTGAGCGTGCTGACCCATAGATCCAGGTTGAAGGATAGATGATCCTTGCTGGAAGATGAAGGATCCTTGAGTTTGCTGACCCATGGACCCCTGTTGAAGGATAGGTGATCCTTGCTGGAAAATCGAGGATCCCTGAGCGTGCTGACCCATAGATCCTGGTTGAAGGATAGATGATCCTTGCTAGAAGATGGAGGATCCTTGAGTCTGTTGAGCCACAGATCCTGGAGTAGTGAAATCCATAATCCTTGGCATTAAAGGAGTCTGATCCTCCAGTGGCCTCTTATTCTTCTTGAGATCTTCAATTTCACGTAGGATCTTCGGGTTGGTTTTGTTCGGCTGCTCCATGTATGCCTTAACCTGTGAAAACATAGCAGAAACATCATTGTTAGAGTTAATCACCGAAGTGGCAGTAGTGTTCTTTGAGCTCTGGAAGACTGGAATTTGTGTCTTGTTTCCAGCAGCAGTAGCCCTCGGTGCTCCCGTGATTGGAGGAGGCATCGGCGGCAAAGTTCTTGATGAGAGAGGAACCGAAGATGGCATGGTTGATGAAACAGAGGTTGATTGAGAGGCCATTGATGGTGATATGGGTATGAAAGGTTGAATATTGATAAGGTATTTTCTGGATTATAGCACCAATTGCCCCACAGTGGGCGCCAAATTGTTTTGGATAAAAATCCGCTAAGGATAATGTATCCAAATCTGTTATGTGAGGTTTAGTGCTAAAATGATAACAACGAATATGTAAAAGAAATAATGATGAACACAAGGATTTGTTACCAGGAAAAGCCCTTGATCTGGTTCGGATCGCCGGCACAAAAACCTCGGGTGATGACAAATCGTCTATCACCATTTTATTAATCACAAAAAAGGGCTACAATGGTTGTGGAGATTAGATCGATGTTACAAGAATTGCTATTGTGTACAGAGAGTATTTGGTTCTGCTCTGAGTGTGTGTGTATACAGTGATGAATGAATGCCCTAATCGATCATAACCTTTGTATAAATAGGAAAAGAATAACAAATATCCTAATTTTAGCCTAGAATCAAGCCTTTCCATAATTAGAGATGTTTCCTTCATTATCCACACGTTTTCTGAACTTGATAGCGAGATTATAGGTTAGACTTGGTAGCTAGCAGTTATACCTGCTAAAAATATCAAGATAACAAAGGAAAATCGTTAATAAATAATAAGTACTGAGGATCATTGATCCTGACAGGGTCTGCAACATATTCTAAGGATAATCGATCCATATTATATGCCAGGATAACATATCCACAGTGTCAAATTTCCGTGCACTAACAATTGCCCCCAAAATGGTGGTTGTGATAAGATCACAGCTGTCATTTTGCCCTTGAAATCAAGCTTCCTGCAAAACAGATGAAATTTGACAAGCTGGGTATAGTTCATATATCAATGGAGTTTCCTTGGCAACTTCCCTTCCGGCTGTATATCCAACACCATTAAGTTATCATAAGTGTTGATCCTTCTGTGATCCTTGTAATTGGACTTAGGATACCTAATGCAAATAACTTATGATATTAACTGGGATTAAACCCAACAAACTGTGGACAAGCCCAAATAAATTGGGGACAAGCCCGTGCAACTGGGGACAAGCCCGTGTAACTGGGGACAAGCCCGTGAACTGGGGACAACCCAAAAAACTGGGGACAAGCCCAAACTGGGGACTGGCCCAAAGATACGAATGTTAACTGGGGACTCGCCCAAACTGGGATTTAGCGCAAACGTGAGATAACGTGAAAACGTTATAAACCGGTGGTATGGTACGTCTACCATAAATCGTAGGATCCTCCATATAGCCAAAACAACGAAATTGTCAGCCACTAAACGTGTACTGGTCCCGCTGCCCCGGACTATACGTTGGATAGCGTGCACTCCAGGCGAGAGTGTAGAAACTCTAATTTATAAGAAAGGTGAAAACCTTTAAACCTTAGGGGATATGACCATCAGGGGTCATATCTAATCATGAGCTAGGCCAAGGGAAATAGTAAAGTACCTTAAATGTAAATGAGAGGTGGCAAACCTCTTAGAGATTGAACCTCTTGTTGAAATCTGCATTGTTATTTAACACTTGGAAAAAGACAAACGTTAAAAATATATTATCCTTAAATTAATAAGAATCTGAAATGAATAAGTGATCGGATAGATATTACCAATTTCAGGATCCCTGATCCTTCTGAGGATACTTGATCATGATTAGAAAAAGTATTTCTTGAGATGAATAGCATTCCATGCTCTAGGTAACCTGTTGCCTTCCATAGTCAGCAGGTGATATGCCCCCTTTCCGGCTTCTGACTCGATCAAGTAGGAACCTTCCCACTTAGGCGCTAGCTTTCCATCTGCTGGATTAGTTGTGTTTTGGAAGGCTTTCCTCAAAACTATATCTCCTTCTTGAAATCTTTGAATCCTGATATTTTTGTTGTATGCCCCAGCTACCCTTTGTTGATATGCTGCCATTCTGATCTTAGCTTTGTCTCTGAGCTCATCAACAGTATCCAGGTCTTGGAAAAGGATTTCATAGTTGGCTTGAGGATCACGGATGCTTGTTCTGGTAGTAGGAACCACCATCTCCGTAGGGATTACAGCTTCTGAGCCAAACACCAATGAGAAGGGTGTTTGACCTGTTGCATTCTTTGGTGTTGTTCTATCAGCCCAAAGAACATATGGTAACTCTTCAGCCCACTTGCCTTTCTTGGATCCTTGTTTCTTCTTCAAGTTGTTGATAATAATCTTGTTACTTGATTCTGCTTGACCATTAGCTTGAGGATGAATTGGTGTGGAGGTAATCATCTTAATGCCCCAACTGTCAAAAAAGTTAGTGGTTCTTTTCCCGATAAACTGGGAACCTTTGTCACAAATAATTTCTGAAGGGATACCAAATCTAGTAATAATATTTCTTTTAATGAAGGATATCACCTCTTTTTCGTGGACTTGAACGAAAGCTTCTGCTTCTATCCCCTTTGAAAAGTAATCAGTCATTGCAAGCATGAATACTTTTCCTCCTGGTGATTTAGGAAGCTTACCCATGATATCCATGCCCCACTTCATGAAAGGCCATGATGAGGATATAGGATACATAGGCTCTGCTGGCAGATGCAGAATATTGCCATGTCTTTGACATGAATCACACTTCTTTGAGTACTCCATGGCGTCTCTCTTCATGGTAGGCCAGAAGTATCCTGTTCTCAGAATCCTAGAGAATAGGGCTCTACCTCCGGTATGATTACCGCAATCTCCTTCGTGAAAGTCTTAGAGCACCTCTTGAATTTCAGGATCTTTGATGCATCTCAAGTATGGACCTGCAAGAGATTTCCTATACAGAATATTATTTAATAAAATGTATTGTGATACCTTAAGTTTGAAGGATTTAGGTTTCTCTGTGGCTAGAATCTCTCCATTTTGAATGAACTTCTTGATCGGGAGGATCCAAGATCCTTGATTACTTGAGGATAATGGATCCAAAGGCACAATATCTTTATCAGTTGTTATCTCCCTGACATCTTGTTCTCCTATTGCTGGTGAGAGTACATGGATGATTGGGATCTTCGTATCTTCTGGAATCTTCAATGATGAAGCTAAATTTGCTAAAGCATCTGCCCCTAACATTTTCTTCTCTTGGTACCTGTATAATACTAAAAGAATCGAAGAACTTTGATAGTTCCTTCACAACATCTAGATATTTGATTAGTTTTTCACCTTTAACAGCATGTGAGCCATTAAAGTGGTTAGTCATCAATAACGAATCTAAATATACTTGAAGATACCTGATCCTCATGTGTTTAGCTAATTGCAAACCTGCGATCAGAGCTTCGTATTCCGCTTCATTATTGGTGGCTTGGAATGCACATGCAATGGACTGGGGTATTATGTCCCCCTGTGGCGATTTCAGTAGGATACCCAATCCTGTTCCTCTTACGTTGGATGCTCCATCAGTAAAGAGGATCCAAGGATCCTTGGCTTCTACCAGTTGTTGAACCTCCAAATCAGCTTCCTCTTGTATGTCACTACTGAAATCAGCCACAAAGTCTGCAAGTGCTTGTGACTTAATGGCTGTTCTAGGCTCATACTGAATATCATTTGCACTCAGCTTCACAGCCTACTTGGTCATCCTTCCATCTGGTGCTGAGGATAAGTAATCCTTAAGAGCCTTCAGAGATAAAATTGATGACCTGAGCATTAGGTGGTGATGGAGCTGCTTTATGTGGAATTTCTTCGGGATCCTGGATCCTTGCTTTCTTGTCAGGTGACTACTGTTTTGTTGGAGTTCCTAATCGTTCTTGGACTCTTTTATCACCCTCCAATCTTATAAACCTGAGTGCCCTGTTCCTTACTTCATCTAATGTCCTGCATGGGGTCATAACAATATCATCATAAAATAGGGAGTCCTTTTGAAGTCCCATCTTGAATGCTTCAACAGCCGTAGCCATATCAAGACTAGGGATCTCTAGGGCCTCCCTGCCAAACCTTGTAACAAAATCCCTAAGGGATTCATTATAAGGTTGGACAACTCTATACAAATCACTAGTTAACTTCTCAAATTTTCTACTACAGGAAAATTGGCTGTTGAAAAAGTTAACTAAATGTGAAAAAGAAGTAACAGAAAAAGGAGGAAGACTTAGCAGCCATTTTAATGCAGATCCTGTCAGTGTGGATCCGAAACCCTTGCATAGACAAGCCTCATTGAGTTTTTCGGGAATTGGATTGATTTCCATTCTCTCCTTGTATTGAGCCACATGCTCTTCGAGATCAGTTGTTCCATCATACACCTTCATATTGGGGGTCTGAAATAATTTTGGGACTTCAGCATCACAAATAGGTGGAGCAAATCTGGACAACTTGTGGCCTCCTTCTGGTATTTCAGGAATCAGACGGACCACTCCTGGCACGCTGGATATCATATCCTTAAGCTTCTGAAGTTCCTTAGCCATAGCCTGGTTGATACCTGTATACTGCATAGAGCCAAGGTTAGTGTCTAAGAATATATGATTATACATGTTACCTCTCGTTTGATTGAACGTTGGCATCCCAGAAGTGTAGCCAAGGTAAGAAGCATCTGCCATGGTAGCTGGTCCACCAGAGGCAATGGTTTGCATGGGGATGATGTCTCCTTCATGGACCTCCAAAGACCTCTGATGTTGAAGTCCTGAGGATCCTTGATTCTGGAAGAAGGATCCTTGAAGTTGGGAGTTGAAGGATCCTTGGTGATAAATCCCAGAGGATCCTGGCTGAAGGAACGAGGATCCTTGAGTTTGCTGACCCATGGATCCTTGTTGAAGGATAGATGATCCTTGCTGGAAAATCGAGGATCCCTGAGCGTGCTGACCCATAGATCCAGGTTGAAGGATAGATGATCCTTGCTGGAAGATGAAGGATCCTTGAGTTTGCTGACCCATGGACCCCTGTTGAAGGATAGGTGATCCTTGCTGGAAAATCGAGGATCCCTGAGCGTGCTGACCCATAGATCCTGGTTGAAGGATAGATGATCCTTGCTAGAAGATGGAGGATCCTTGAGTCTGTTGAGCCACAGATCCTGGAGTAGTGAAATCCATAATCCTTGGCATTAAAGGAGTCTGATCCTCCAGTGGCCTCTTATTCTTCTTGAGATCTTCAATTTCACGTAGGATCTTCGGGTTGGTTTTGTTCGGCTGCTCCATGTATGCCTTAACCTATGAAAACATAGCAGAAACATCATTGTTAGAGTTAATCACCGAAGTGGCAGTAGTGTTCTTTGAGCTCTGGAAGACTGGAATTTGTGTCTTGTTTCCAGCAGCAGTAGCCCTCGGTGCTCCCGTGATTGGAGGAGGCATCGGCGGCAAAGTTCTTGATGAGAGAGGAACCGAAGATGGCATGGTTGATGAAACAGAGGTTGATTGAGAGGCCATTGATGGTGATATGGGTATGAAATGTTGAATATTGATAAGGTATTTTCTGGATTATAGCACCAATTGCCCCACGGTGGGCGCCAAATTGTTTTGGATAAAAATCCGCTAAGGATAATGTATCCAAATCTGTTATGTGAGGTTTAGTGCTAAAATGATAACAAGGAATATGTAAAAGAAATAATGATGAACACAAGGATGTTTTACGGGGAAAAGCCCTTGATCTGGTTCGGATCGCCGACACAAAAACCCCGGGTGATGACAAATCGTCTATCACCATTTTATTAATCACAAAAAAGGGTTACAATGGTTGTGGAGATTAGATCGATGTTACAAGAATTGCTAATGTGTACAGAGAGTATTTGGTTCTGCTCTGAGTGTGTGTGTATACAGTGATGAATGAATGCCCTAATCGATCATAACCTTTGTATAAATAGGAAAAGAATAAAAAATATCCTAATTTTAGCCTAGAATAAAGTCTTTCCATAATTAGAGTTGTTTCCTTCATTATCCACGCGTTTTCTGAACTTGATAGTGAGATTATAGGTTAGACTTGGTAACTAGCCATTATACCTGCCAAAAATATCAAGATAACAAAGGAAAATCGTTAATAAATAATAACTACTGAGGATCATGATCCTAACAGGGTCCGCAACATATTCTAAGGATAATCGATCCATATTATATGCCAGGATAACATATCCACAGTGTCAAATTTCCGTGCACTAACAGCTTTAGACTTGTTGAAAGTTTTTTAGAAATAATCTTTAGTAAAAAGTTTTAGGATAAAATATCCTTGCAAAATAAACCAGGATCTTAAATCCTTATAAAAATAGATTAAGAATAATGAATCCTTATATCTATGAAGATATAAACTGAAATCAAATAAGTGTAAACCGATAAACAGAAATCATACCGTAAGGTCTGGTTAGACCTAATTTACCATAAGTATTGATCCTTTTGCAATCCTTATAAAACTGAATTAAAGGATTTTGAATCCATAAGTATTGATCCTTCGGTGATCCTCATAATCTAATTTATGATACCTGATGCAAATAACTTATGATATTAATTGGGATTAAACCCAATAAACAGGGGGCAAGCCCATAAAAATAAACTGGGGACAAGCCCGTGTAAATGGGGATACGCCCGTGTAATCTGGGGACAAGCCCATGAACTGGGGACAAGCCCGTGAACTGGTGTTAAACTGGGGACAAGCCCAAAAATTGGGGACAAGCCCAAACTGGGGATTGGCCCAAGGATACGGATGTTAACTGGGGACTCGCCCAAACCGGAATTTAGCCCAAACGTGAGTGACGTGAAAACGCCAAAACCTTAGCTAACATGAAAATGTTAGAAACCTTTGTCTTGAGATAACGTGAAAACGTTATAAACCGGTGGTATGGTATGTCTACCATAAATCGTAGGATCCTCCATATAGCCGAAAACAACGAAATTGTCAGCCACTAAGCGTGTACTGGTCCCGCTGCCCCGGACTATACGTTGGATAGCGTGCGCTCCAGGCGAGAGTGTAGAAACTCTAATTTATAAGAAGGGTGAAAACCTTTAAACCTTGGAGGGTATGACCATCGGGGGTCATACCCAATCGTGGGCTAGGCCAAGGAAAATAGCGATGTACCTTAAGCGTGAGGGAGAGGTGGCCAACCTCTTAGACATTGAACCTTTTATTGAAATCCGCATTGTTACTTAAAAACTTGAAAAACATAAAACGTTAAGAATATATTATCCTTGAATTAATAATAAGAAATTGAAAAGAATAAGTGATCAGATAGATATTACCAATTTTTGGATCCTTGACCCTTTTAGGATACTCGATCCTCTGAGGATACTTGATCCTGACTAGAAAAAGTACTTCTTGAGATGGATAGCATTCCATGCTCTTGGTAACCTGTTGCCTTCCATTGTGAGCAAATGATAGGCCCCATTTCCTGCCTCCGACTCGATAAGATAAGGACCTTCCCACTTGGGTTCTAGCTTTCCATCTGGCCGGGTTGGTTGTATTTTGGAAGGCTTTTCTCAATACCAGATCTCCTTCTTGAAATCTTCTTATCTTTATATTTTTGTTGTATGCCACAGCTACCCTTTGTTGATATGCTGTCATTCTGATCTTAGCTAGGTCTCTGAGCTCATCAACAGTATCTAGATCTTGGAGGAGGATTTCATTATTGGCCTCAGGATCACGGATGCTTGTTCTAGCAGTAGGAACCACCATTTCTGTAGGGATTACAGCTTCTGATCCAAACACCAATGAGAAGGGTGTTTGACCTGTTGCATTCTTAGGTGTTGTTCAATCAGCCCAAAGGACATAAGGTAGCTCTTCAGCCCACTTCCCTTTCTTGGATCCTAGCTTCTTCTTTAAGTTGTTGATGATTATCTTGTTGCTAGACTCCGCTTGACCATTAGCTTGAGGATGTACTGGATTAGAGGTAATCATCTTGATGTCCCAGCTGTCACAAAAGTTAGTGGTTCTTTTCCCGATAAATTGGGAACCATTGTCACAAATAATTTCTGAAGGGACACCAAATCTAGTAATAATATTTCTTTTAATGAAAGATATCACCTCTTTTTTGCGTACTTGAACAAAAGCTTCTGCTTCTATCCATTTTGAAAAGTAATCAGTCATTGGAAGCATGAATACTTTTCCTCCTGGTGCCTTAGGTAGTTTACCCGCAATATCCATGCCCCACTTTATGAAAGGCCATGATGAGGATATAGGATACATAGGTTCGGCTGGTTGATGTAGGATGTTTCCATGCCTTTGGCAAGCATCACATTTCTTTGAGTATTCCATAGCGTCTTTCTTCATTGTTGGCCAGAAGTATCCTGTTCTTAGAATCCTAGAAAACAGAGCTCTACCTCCAGTGTGATTACCACAATCACCTTCATGAAAATCTTTGATCACCTCTTGAATTTCATGATCCTCGATGCACCTCAAGTATAGACCTGCAAAAGATTTCCTATACAACACATTATGTAATAAAATGTATTGTGATACCTTGAGTTTGAAAGACTTCGGATTCTCTATGACTGGAATTTCTCCATCTTGAATGTATTTTTTGACTGGGAGGATCCAGGATCCTTGGTTGTTTGAGGATGATGGATCCCAAAGTACGATTTTTTTGTTAGTTGTTTCTCTGAGGATCTGGAAATGAATCTGTTGAGAGCAGCTATTCTTCTCGTGAGTCTTTGGACATCTTTAGCATTCACATGAGACTTTAAATTAATGATGGCTTCTATCTGCTCAGGGCTTGCTTCTATTCCCCTTTTGGTCACCATGTATCCTAGAAACTTTCCAGCCTTAACACCAAAATGGCATTTTGGCGGGTTCAGTTTCATGTTATATTGGTCAAGGATATTGAATGCTTCTTCGAGATCTCTAAGGTGATCCTCAGCCCTCTTCGACTTCACTACCATGCCATCTATGTAGACTTCCATGGTTTTGCCTAACTGATCTTTGAACATCATGTTGACCAATCTTTGATATATTACCCCTGCATTTCTTAGTACAAACGGCATAGCAATATAACAATATATGCCGGTAGGAGTCATGAATGTTGTATCCTCTTGATCAGATGGTTCCATCTGAATTTGTTGAAATCCAGAGGAAGCATCCATAAAGGTAAGCATCTCATGCCCTGCCGTTGCATCCACCATGGAGTCTATATGTGGTAACGGGAAAGGATCCTTGGGGCATGCCTTTTTTAAATCGGTGAATTCGACACACACCCTCCACTTTCCATTCTTTTTAGAAACAACAACCACATTAGCCAACCATCGAGGATACTTAACCTCTCTGATCATACCGGCCTTAAGAAGTTTTTCAACTTCCTCTTGTATGATCGCGTTCCTCTCAGGAGCGAATTTCCTTCGCTTCTGATGGATGGGTTTAATAGAATAATCAAGGCCCAACTTATGAGTAATTACCTCCTTAGAAATACCTGTCATGTCTGAATGTCTGAAGGCAAATGTGGATTTTCGTCGCTTTAGGAAGGATACTTTATCCTCCTCGATCCCGTCAGGGATACAGGATCCTAGGAACACCTTCATGTCTAGATCTTCAGGGTCTAAAGATACTTCTTTTACATCTCGCTCCCGAGCTTCCAGCACGTCCCTAGGATGTTGCTGTAATTGCTATGCTATCGTTTGTTTAGCTGTCGGCTTCATTGATGAAGAACAATAATTCTTGACTTCCACTTGGTCACCATCTATCCTTACTACTCCCCCAAGGAGTTGGTAGTTTGATGCACTGATGGTAAGTAGAAGCTACAGCCTTCATTCCATGTATCCAAGGCCTGCCAAGAATAACGTTGCAACAAGAAAGACTGTCAATAACACAAAACTTTTGGTAAGAGTTTAACCCTTCGATGTGTATTGGGAGTTTGATGTCCCCCAATTTTTTCTTAGTTTCACCACTGAAACCCACTAGCACCGACGTTCTCGGGATGATTTCTGAGTCCGGGATGTTCATTTTCTATAGTACGTCATGTTGGATGATGTTAACCGAGCTTCCACCATCGACTAGGATCCTGCGCACATAATGGTTAGCAATAAATAAAGTTATAATCAAACCATCGTGGTGAGGATCCTAGATGCTTGTCTTATCTTCTTAGTCAAAGAAGATTATTTTGTCAGTCGTCAAAGTAGTGGATATGACTTGTCGGTCTCCGTTCTCCAACTTTGTTTCTTTGGCATGTCTTTTTGCGGAGGAGAAAGAAGTACCGCATATATCTGAGCCACCGGAGATAAAGTTGATTACTTGTGCGTCTGGTGGGGGCGGAGTTGCTTTCTGTGGTACATCTTCAGGCACCTGGATCCTAGACTTTTTCTTCCCAAGAGCTCTTTGAAATGACCCTTGCTCAGGAGGTATCCAATTTCCCTCCTTAAACCAATACAACCTTCTGTCTGATGGCCAAAGTCTTCATGGAAAGCACACCACTTGGACTTGTCTTTGAAGGATGTTGTTTTCTCATTTTTTCGAGGCCACCTTGCTTTCTCTCCAAGATCCTTCATGGCACAAATCAAACCATGAGTATCAACAGAGAAGCAATATTCGAAAATACTTGGGTAGTCCTCATCATCTTCTCCTTCTTCAACTGCCCGAACATTTTGATTGTTGAATTTGGAGTACGGCTTTGATTCGTTGTTCCTGAATGAGGATCCTTGTTTCTGGTTAGGTGACTCTTGTTTCGTTGGAGCTCCTAACCATTCTTGGATCTTCTTGTCATCCTCTAGCCTTATAAATCTGAGTGCCCTGTTTCTGACTTCATCTAAAATCATGCATGGGGTCATCACAAGATCGTCATAAAATGGGGAGCCCCTTTGAAATCCCATCTTGAATGCTTCAACAGCCGTAGCCATATCAAGACTAGGGATCTCTAGGGCCTCCCTACCAAACCTTATAACAAAATCCCTAAGGGACTCATTATAAGGTTGGACAACTCTATACAAATCACTAGTTAACTTCTCAAATTTCCTACTACAAGAAAATTGGCTGTTGAACAAGTTAACTAAATGAGAAAAAGAAGTAACAGAATAGGGAGGAAGACTTAGCAGCCATTTAAGTGGAGATCCTGTTAGTGTGGATCCGAAACCCTTGCATAGACAAGCTTCCTTGAGTCTTTCAGGAGTTGGATTGATCTACATCCTTTCCCTATACTGAGCCACGTGTTCTTCCGGATCAGTGGTCCATCATACACCTTCATGTTGGGGGTTTGAAAGCGTTTCGGGATCTCCTCATCGCATATCGGTGGAGAAAATCTGGACAGCTTGTGGCTCCCTTCTGGTATTTCAGGAATTGGAAGGACCACTCCTTGCACGCTGGATATCATATTCTTAAGCTTCTGAAGTTCCTTAGCCATAGCCTGGTTGATACCTATATCCTGCATAGAGCCAAGGTTAGTGTCTAAGGATATATGATTATACATGTTACCTCTCGGTTGATTGAATGTTGGCATCCCAGAAGTGTAGCCAAGGTAAGAAGCATCTGCCATGGTAGCTGGTCCACCAGAGGCAATGGTTTGCATGGGGATGATGTCTCTTTCATGAACCTCTGAGGATCTTTGATGTTGAACCCCTAAGGATCCTTGATTCTGCCAGAAGGATCCTTGAGGTTGGGAGCTGAAAGATCCTTGGTGATACATCCCAGAGGACCCTGGTTGAAGGAACGAGGATCCTTGAGTTTGCTGACCCATGGATCCCTGTTGAAGGAACGAGAATCCTTGAGTTTTCTGACCCATAGATCCCGGTTGAAGGATAGATGATCCTTGCTGGAAGATGGAGGATCCTTGAGTCTGTTGAGCCACAGATCCTGGAGTAGTGAAATAAAGAATCCTTGGCATCAAAGGAGTCTCATCCTCCAGTGGCCTCTTTCTTTTCTTGAGATCTTCAATTTCACGAAGGATCTTCTGATTAGTCTTGTTCTGCTGCTCCATGTATGCTTTAACCTGTGAAAACATAGCAGAAACATCATTGTTAGAGTTAACCACCGATGTGGCAGCAGTGGTCTTTGAGCTCTGGAAGACCGGAATTTGTGTCTTGTTTCCAGCAGCAGCAGCCCGTGATGCTCCCGTGATTGGAGGAGGCATCGGCGGCAAAGTCGTTAATGAGAGAGAAACCGAAGATGGCATGGTTGATGAAGCAGAGGTTGATTGAGAGGCCATTGATGGTAATATGGGTATGAAAGGTTGAATATTGATAAGATATTTTCTGGATTATAGCACCAATTGCCCCACGGTGGGCGCCAAATTGTTTTGGATAAAAATCAGCTACGGATCAAGTATCCAAATCTGTAAAGTGAGGTATAGTGCTATGTTGATAATAACGAATATGTAATCGAAATCTTGATGTACACACAGATTTGATCACGAGGGAAAAAGCCCTTGAATACGATAGTCTTACTTCGGTCAAAACTTATCAAGATAATCTTTGGTAAAATAACTTCGGTCAAGGATTAATAAGATAATCTTTGGTCGAATTACTTTAGTCAATGATCAACAAGGTAACCTTTGGTTGATAAGTATATGATTATCGTGGTCTCCGGCACAAAAAACCCCCGGATGGTGAAAACTATCACCGTCGATTATATTGATAATAAAAGGTGGTTACAAGTGTTGTGGAGTATATGATCGAGATTACAAAGTAAGCTAGTGTGTAGAGAGAATGTTTGCTTCTACTCTAGTGTGTGTGTGTTCGTACATGTGTTTTACCTAGCTGATCATATCTTCATTATATACAAGAAAAGAATAACAAATATCCCTAATTTAAGCCGCCAATCAAGACATTCCTTAATTGTGATTGTTTCCTTCATTATCCACGCGGTATATTAATTAGATTGCGAGATTATAGCTTTGACTTGGTCATTAGCCGTTATACCTGACAAAAATATCAACATAACAAAGGAAAATCGTTAATAAGCAATAAGTATTGAGGATCACTGATCCTGACGTAGCTCTGGAACTCTTCAGAAGGATAATTGATCCAGACACGTCAATATCTTCTTGACTGCAAGTTAGTGGATAGACTGAGTCTTCTAACCGTTATACCTGCTAAATATAAGACTACACATGAGAACAACCGTTAATAAATAATAAGTACTGTGGATCCTTGATCCTGGCGGGATCTGGAACACACGCTAAGGATAACTGATCCAAAACATATGCCAGGATAACATATCCATAGTGTCAAATTTCTGTGCACTAATAGGATCCTGTATCCACGTTCCAGCCATAGGATGTCCTGTGAGGATAATTCGTACAAGTACGTCTTATAGTTGCTATACATGTCTAACACATCACCATACTAAATGCAATCATTAGTAAACAAATAATACCGAGAATCGTCGATCCTTTATATCCTGATATATATTTCAAGAATAAACTATCCATGAGACAGTCAAGGATAAAGGATCCTCAGTACAAAAATCATGGCCTAACAATTGCCCCCAAAATGGCCGGTGACAGTGGAATACAGCTATCATTTTGAAATTCAAACCTGCTGTGAAATCTGATAGATGGGACGGTTTTGCCAGAATATTTACCATTTAGCCCTCAAGGTTAATTATAACCGTCTATATATGCCGCCCTATATCTTTGATTATAAACACGCCTTCATCCGACGCATCAGGAATTCTTCTAACCTTTCTTTCTTATTTTCTTTAATCATGTCTGCTGCTTCCTCTTCATCTTCTCCGGCCCCTTCTAAACCTTCCGAACAGTCCTCCGGTGGTTCTGAGTTAATCAAAATGGAACCCCAATGTCTGCTCACAAACCCATCTTCTGAAATCTGTAAGCTTACGGATCCCGAGGTCGAAGATTTTCGCTCATTGTTTCCTCCAGAAACTCTGTTCCGAACATACGAATATAGTGTCAGATGTGATGTATATTCCAAAGTGTGGATCTGTTTCTCGGCAACTCCATTTTTAATCGGCTACAAATACCCTTTTCCATCTTTTACCCAAAGTTTTTTCGATTCCACTGGCATCTCTTACATACAGGCCATGCCGATGATTTGGAGGGTTCTCAGCACCATCGAAAGGATCATCAAAGAGGAGAAGTTCGATTTTGGCCTTCCCGAGTTGTCATATTTGTATACCCTCACCACCCATGGTCCTGCTCGCTTCATCTTCAAGTCCAAGCCCCGACAGCCCCATCCGATCTTAAAAGCCACTCTAAACGATTCCGTGTGGAGGAATCAGTTTTTCTTTGTAAAACGTGACTCAATACCAGGGGGAACTGATCTTCCTTCAAGATGGGTCACGAAGGGTAGGATCCTGGATCCTTATGGAATAGTAGGATCCTTTATTCTTCAGTTTTAATCCTTATTTTTTTTTATTGTCCGCAGTTGAGAACTTCGCATCATTGGGTAAACTACCTGGAACATAAGAGAAAGCAAAACGGTTCCTAGCACGGGATACCAAAGTTAGTACCTTTCAAGCTCGGTTTGTTGAAGGTTTTTGTGATATCTCCTCAAGTTCAAGCATGTCAAGTAAGTTAATAATTTTTCAGGTGTATAAAATAAAATAGAATACTTATCTGTCGATTTTACTTCTACAGGCACCAAGAAATCTGGAAAGTCCGCCCTCAAGTTCTCCCTGGATGACATCGACTGTATGGTTGCTTCTCCTGCTATCAAGAAGGAGGCTCCCAAGGCAGGCACTAGCTCTGAGCCCAAGACTGCAACGACCAGGGCAAAATCTGCAGCTTCTAAGAGGAAAAGGTCCTCTGATCCTGAGACCCACTGTGACATTGTCTTCTCTGTGAGTATACTGTATCCTTTCCTTTAGTATTCTAGGATCCAATATTGTCCCAATTCTGATATGAAACTTATTGATAGGCTGTGATTGCTATGAGGGATCACTACGAAAAGATTATCCATCACATGAGCGAGAAAATGTCAGGTTTAGGGAAAGCTGTGGTTGTCAAGGATAAGGCTATGATCCAGCTCTCCAAGGAGAAAAAACAGTTGGAGGATCAATTATCCTTAGCTGAAGCCCAACGTCAAGAGGCAGTGGAGCAAGCGACTGATGAAGCTAAGGTGTGGGCTGCCAGGTCGGTATTTCAGGCACTGATCAAGATGGCGATGGAGGCCGGTGATCCTGCTTTTGACAAGTCGGCCTGGGACGTGGAGAAATGGAAGGCTGCTCTTGACGACCTTGGTGGTGAGGACGACGAGGAGATGGTTGAGAACACCGAGGCCGGGACCAGTGGTGCTAAGGAGGCGGTTGAAGCTGGCAAGGGAGAAGGTGATGCTGCGGTTGAAGATGCAGCTTAAGTGGGCAATGAAGGATATTAAAGACAAGGCCTGATCCCACTTTTTTGTTTGGTGTTGATGTTTTTATGAACAATTTCTATGGTCTGTAATAAACAATAGTATTTAGGATAAAGGATCCATGATCCTTAAGACAATTGGCGGGGGTGACAAAGGTGGAGGGATCCTCTGTTTGTGGGGATGAAGCCTTTGTTGCCCCTGTTTTTAATTTCCCTGCACTTTATGAACTATTAGTAACTTTTACTTAACCCGGATGGATGGTCCATCTTTTCGTATGGTGAAGTCCGGGTTAAGAATTTTGGATAAGTCCTTGGGGCTTATTCTAATTACTATATAAATCTTTTGACTATTTGCTTGTTATTTATTTCCAAAAACTTGTTAAATATAAGTTTAGCATTGTTAATAGTTTGTCAAATATTCTTAAGTAAAAGATTTTTAGGATAAAAGATCCTTAAAAATTGTTTAGAATAGAATATCCTTAAATCATAAATTTTAGAATAAGACATATCTAATAGTTGATAAAATTTATAAAAAAGAGAAATTCCCTCAAAGGGTAAATTTTAGGACAAAGTGTCCCGAAAATAGTAATCAAATAACTTTAAACGAATAACCCTTCCAACTAGAATATCCAAATTTATTGCAACAAATATCATACTTAAGTTAATTAATAAAGATCATACCAGAAGGTCTAGATAGACCTAAGTTACTAGAGGTATAGAACTCTTAATGTTCCTTACAAGAGTAGCTTTAGGATCCGGGATCCTTAGTTTCTTGATCTTCTGGAAAAACTTAGAAAATCTGCAGCAAATAATTCATATTATTAATTGGGATCAAAACCCATCAAACTGTGGACAAGCCCAACAAATATTCTAGGGACAAGCCCGTGCAACTAGGGACAAGCCCGTGTAGTCTGGGGACAAGCCCGTGCAACTGGGGACAAGCCCATAAAATAAACTGGGGACAAGCCCAATAAACTGGGGACTAGCCCAAAAATTCGGATGTAAACTGGGGACTCGCCCAAACCGAGATTTAGCCCAAACGTGAGATAACGTGAAAACATTATAAACCGGAGGTATGGTACGTCTACCATAATTCGTAGGATCCTCTATATAGCCAGAGACAACGAATTGTCATCCACTAAGCGTGTACTGGTCCCGCTGCCCCGAACTATACGATGGATAGCGTGCACAACTGGCGATCATGAGAAAGGTGAAAACCTTTAAACCGTAGGGGATATGACCATCGGGGGTCATATCCAATCATGGGCTAGACCAAGGGAAATAAGATAGTACCTCAAATGTAAAGGAGAGGTGGCCAACCTCTTGGAAATAGAACCTCTTTATGAAATCTGCATTGTTACTCGAAAACTTGGAAGAAATAAAATGTTACCAATACATTATCCTTAAATTAACAATAATTCAAATAGAATAATTGATCAGAAAGATGTTATTGTGTTTTGGAAGGTCCTTCCCATTTGGGCGCTAGCTTCCTATCGGCCGGATTTATTGTGTTTTGGAAGGCTTTCCTCAATACTAGATCTCCTTCTTGAAATCTTATGATTCTGATATTTTTGAAATATGCCCCAGCTACCCTTTGTTGATAGGCCGCCATTCTGATCTTGGACAGGTCTCTGAGTTCTTCTATAGTATCTAAGTCTTCAAGAAGGATTTCTTCATTGGCTTCAGGATCACGGATGCTCGTTCTCGCAGTAGGAACCACCATTTCTGTAGGGATAACAGCTTCTGATCCAAACACCAAAGAGAAGGGTGTTTGGCCTGTTGCATTTTTTGGTGTAGTCCTGTCTGCCCAAAGAACATAAGAAAGTTCTTCAGCCCATTTTCCCTTCTTCGATCCTAGCTTCTTCTTTAGATTGTTGATGATGATCTTGTTGCTAGACTCTGCTTGACCATTGTCTTGAGGATGAACCGGAGTGGAAGTAATCATTTTGATGCCCCAACTGTCACAAAAGTTAGTGGTTCTACTCCTGATAAACTGGGAACCATTGTCACATACAATTTCAGCAGGAATACCAAATCTAGTTATAATGTTTCGTTTAATGAAAGATATTACTTCCCTTTATCGGAATTATACAAATGCTTCTGCCTCAATCCATTTGGAGAAGTAGTCAGTCATAGCAAGCATAAAGACCTTTCCACCGAGTGCTTTTGGTAGCTTGCCTACAATATCCATCCCCCATTTCATGAAAGGCCATGAGGAGATATAGGATATAGAGGCTCCGCTGGCTGATGAAGGATGTTTGCATGTCTTTGGAAAGCATCACATTTCCTTGAATACTCTACTGCGTCTTTCTTCATTGTTGGCCAGAAGTATCCAGTTCTAAGTATCCTGGAAAATAACGCTCTTCCACCTGTGTGATTGCCGCAATCTCCTTCGTGAAAGTCCTTGAGTACTTCTTGGATCTCAGGATCCTCGATGCATCTCAGATATGGACCTGCAAGAGATTTTCTATACACCATATCATCTAATAAAATATATTGGGATACCTTGAGTTTGAAGGACTTGGGAGTTTTTGTGGCTGGAATTTCTCCAGTCTGAATGTAGTTCTTGATAGGGTGGATCCATGATCCTTTTTTATTTGAGGATAAAGGATCCCAGAGCACAATTTCTTTGTCATTTGTTATCTCTCCAATTTCCTGTTCTCCTATCGCTGGTGAGAAAATGTGGATTATTGGGATTTTCAAATCCTCAGGAATCTTCAGAGATGAGTCTAAGTTTGCTAAGGCGTCTGCCCCAGCGTTTTCCTCCCTCGGTACCTGTGTAATACTAAATATTTCGAAGGATTTCGATAACTCCTTCACAACATCTAAATATTTCATTAGTTTCTCACCTTTAACAATATATGAGCCATTAAAGTGGTTAGTTATCAATAAAGAATCTACATAAACTTGAAGATACCTGATCCTCATGCTTTTGGCTAATTGCAAACCTGCGATTAGAGCCTCGTACTCTGCTTCATTGTTTGTTGCCTGAAACTCACAAGCTATGGATTGGGGTAATATGCCCCCCTGTGGCGATTTCAGTAGAATCCCTAATCCTGTTCCTCTCACGTTGGATGCTCCATCAGTGAAAAGTATCCAAGGATCCTTGGTCCTTTCCAGTTGTTGGACCTCCAAGTCAGCTTCTTTTTGTAGATCACTAGTGAAATCAGCCACAAAGTCCGCCAATGCTTGAGACTTGATCGATGTTCTTGGTTCGTATTGGATATCATATGCACTTAATTTTACAGCCCACTTAGCCATTCTACCTGACAACTCTGGTTTTCTAAGAATATTCTTTACAGGATAATTAGTTCTCAAAATAATAGAATGAGTTTCAAAATGTCTCAGTTTAGTAGAGGCCATAATAAGCGCAAGAATTAATTTCTCTAAATGGGAGTACCTGGATTCTGCAGCTAAAAGACTCTTACTTACATAATACATAGGGTGTTGTTCACCATTGTGGTCCTTTACCAAGACGACACTTATTGCATTGCCTGAGACTACGAGGTATAGAAACTAGGGTTCTCCATCTATAGGCTTCATCAAGGCTGGTGCTGAGGATAAGTAATCCTTCAAAGCCTTGAGTGCAGCCTCATGCCTTTCAGTCCACTCAAATTTCTTGTTCTTTCTGAGGATATCGTAGAAGTCTTTGCACTTCTCGAAGGATCTAGAGATGAACCTATTCAAAGCCGCTATTCTTCCGGTGAACCTCTGGACATCTTTGACATTTGTAGGAGACTTAAGATTGATGATGCCATCGATCTGCTCCGGGCTTGCTTCAATTCCTCTTTTTGTGACCATGCATCCCAGAAACTTTCCAGCCTTAACACCAAAGTGGCATTTGGATGGATTCAGTTTCATGTTATAGTGGTCGAGGATATTGAATGCTTCCTCAAGGTCCCTGAGGTGATCATCTGCTTTCTTCGACTTTACCACCATATCATCTATGTATACCTCCATAGTCTTTCCCAATTGGTCCTTGAACATCATATTGACTAGTCTTTGGTATGTTGCCCTTGCATTTCTTAGTCCAAACGGCATAGCAGTATAAAAATATATGCCGGTTGGAGTCATGAATGTTTTATCCTCTTGATCAGATGGTTCCATCTGAATTTGTTGAAATCCAGAGGAAGCATCCATAAAGGTGAGCATTTCATGTCCGGCAGTTGCGTCCACCATGGCATCTATATGTGGTAATGGGAAAGGATCCTTGGGGCATGCCTTGTTTAAATCCGTAAAATCGACACACACCCTCCACTTTCCATTCTTTTTTGAAACAACGACCACATTAGCTAGCTATCGAGGATATTGAACCTCTCTGATCATACCGGCCTTAAGAAGTTTTTCAACTTCTTATTGTATGATCTTGTTCCTCTCAGGAGCGAAATTTCTTCGCTTCTGATGGACTGGTTTAACAGTTAAATCAAGGTCGAGTTTATGGGTGATTACCTCTTTTGAAATACATGTCATGTCTGAGTGCTTGAAGGCAAAAGTAGATCTTTTTTGCCCTAAGAAGGATATTATATCCTCCTCAATTTTACTGGGGATACTGGATCCTAGGAACACCTTTATTTCTGGATCCTCGGGGTCCAGTGATACTTCTTTAAGGTCTTTTTCCCGAGCTTCTAGCACGTCCCTAGGATGTTGCTGTAGTTGCTATGCTATAGTTGTCTTGGTTGTTGGCTTCATTGATGATGAATAATAGTTCTTGGCCTCCGCCTGGTCACCTACTATCTTTACAACTCCCCAAGGAGTAGGTAGTTTGATGCATTGGTGATAAGTGGAAGATACAGCCTTCATTCCATGGAGCCAGGGCCGACCTAAAATAACATTACAACAGGAAAGGTTATCTATTACACAAAATTTTGTATATGAGTTTAACCCTTCAATATAAATTGGGAGGTTGATATCCCCCAATGTCTTCTTGGTTTCACCACTGAAACCGACCAAAACCGATGTTTTAGGAATGATTTCTGAATCCAGTATGTTCATATTCTTGAGGACATCATGTTGGATAATGTTGACCGAGCTACCACCGTCCACTAGGATCCTGCGTACATAATGGTTAGAGATAAATAAAGTAATAATCAAATCGTCATGATGAGGATCCTGAATGTTCAGCTTGTCTTCCTCATCAAAGAAGATTCTCTTGTCTGTTGTTAATGTGGTTGATACTATTGGACGATCCACGTTATCCATTTTGATTTCTTTGGCGAGTCTTTTTGCTGCAGAGAAAGAAGTTCCACATATGTCTGAACCTCCAGGGATGAAATTGACCGCTTGTACATCTAGCTTATCTTGATGAGGATCCTGGATCTTTGAATTGAAAAAGATTCTCTGATCAGTCACCCGAGTAGTAGGGATGAGCGGTCTTCTCTCATTATCCAACTCGAATTCTTCTATGGGATTCTCTTCTATGGCACAAGAATCCCTAAACAATTCATAGTCTCTAGAGACAAAGTTGATCACATGAGCATCTGGTGGTGGTGGTGTTGCTTTCTGTGGAAGATCTTCAGGATCCTGGATCTTGGATTTCTTCCTTCCCAAGAGTTCTTTAAAGTGACCCTTGCTCAGGAGGTATCCAATTTCCTTCCTTAAACCGATGCATTCGTCTGTCGAGTGGCCAAAATCTTCATAGAAGGCGCACCATTTAGACTTGTCCTTGAAGCCGACAACCTTCTCATTCTTTTTGGGCCACCTCGTTTTTTCTCCCAGATCCTTCATGGCACAGATTAAGCCATGAGTATCTACAGAGAAACAATAATCGGAGATACAAGGATAATCTTCATCGTCGTCTCCTTCTTCAACCCCCGTACATTCTGATTGTTGAATTTGTTGTACGGCTTTGAATTGTTGTTCCTGTTCCAGGATCCTTTATTCTTTTCGGGAGTTTCTTGTTTCGTTTATCCCGTGAGACGATCCTGGACCCTTTTATCTTCTTCTAACCGGATGTACCTTAACGCCCTGTCTCTGACTTCGTCTAATGTCCTGCATTGAGTCATCACTAAATCATCATAAAAAGGGGAGCTCTTTTGAATTCCCATCTTGAATGCTTCAACAGCAGTAGTCATATCAAGGTTTCTAGAGCTTCCTTGCCAAACCTGGTAACGAAATCCCTAAGGGATTCATCACTAGGCTGGATAACATGATATAAATCACTGGTTAACTTCTCAAATTTCCAACTACATGAAAATTGAGTGTTAAACAAATTAACTAAATGAGAGAAAGATGTAACCAAGAAAGGGGGGAGGCTTAGCACCCATTTCAGCGAAGCTCCCGTTAGTGTGGCTCCAAATCCTTTGAAAAGGCAAGCCTCTTTGAGTATTTCAGGAACAGGATTAATCTCCATCCTTTCCCTATATTGGGCAACATGTTCCTCAGGATCGGTGCTTCCATCATACGTTTTCATGTTGGGAGTTTGGAACCGCTTCAGGATTTCAGCATCACAAATGGGTGGAGCGAATCTGGATTATTTGTGACTTCCCTCGGGTATTTCAGGGATTGGTTGTATTACTCCCGGTACACTGGATATCATATCCTTTAGCTTCTGTAACTCCTTGGCCATGGCCTGGTTGATACCTGAATCCTGCATGGGAACATGGTTAGTATCTAAAGATATAGGATCGTGCCAGTTACCTCTCTGCTGGGTAGAGTTTGGTATTCCAGCCGAGTATCTGGGATAAGAGGAGTCAGCAACTGGAGTGGGTCCTCCAGAAGCTATGGTCTGCATGGGGATTATGTCCCCATCATGGATTTCGGAAGATCGTTGATGCTGGGAACCAAAGGATCCTTGATAAGGAATCCCGGAGGATCCTTGCGAAAGCATCCCTGATCCTCTCTGGAACATTGAGGAACTCTGCATTGGTTGACCCATCGACCCAAGATTGAAGATAGATGGTCCTTGCTGGAAATCCAAGTATCCTTGGATCTGATGATCCATGGATCCTTGTTGAAGGATGGGTGATCCTTGCGGAAAGACTGAGGATCCTTGAGTCTGAGGACCCATGGATCCTTGTTGAAGGATAGATGATCCTTGTGGAAAGACTGAGGATCCTTGAGTCTGATGACCCATGGATCCTTATTGAAGGATAGATGATCCTCGCGGAAAGACTGAGGATCCTTGAGTCTGAGGACCCATGGGTCCTTGTTGAAGGATAGATGATCCTTGCGGAAACTGAGCTAGGGATCCTGGACTAGTGAAATCCAGCATCCTAGGCATCAGGGGGTGAGATCCTCTGCTGGCCTCTTGGATTTTTTGATGTCTTCGATCTCACGCAGGATACTTTGGTTGGTCTTGTTCCGTTGTTCCATATATGCCTTCACCTGCAAAAACATAGAGGAAACGTCATTGTTAGAGTTTACCGCCAACGTAGCAGCGGTTGTTCTCGAGCTCTGGAAGACTGGTGTTTGTGTCTTGCTCCAAGGAGTAGCAGCCTTTGGTGCTCCTGTGATTGGCTGAGGCATCGGCGGCAAGGTCCTGGATGAGAGAGAAACCGAAGACGGCATTGTCGATGAAGCAGAGGTTGATTGGGAGGCCATTGAAAGTGATATGGGTAAGAAAAAATGAAAATTGTTGAGAACAATACGGATTTTAGCACCAATTGCCCCACGGTGTGCGCCAAATTGTTTTGGACAAAAATCAGCTACGGATCAAGTATCCAAATCTGTTATGTGAGGTGAGGTGCTAACTCGATAATGACAAGTGTATAAGCGTAATATTGGTGAACACAAAGGTTTGATCACGAGGGAAAAAGCCCTTAACCAAGATAGTCTTACTTCGGTCAAAACTTATCAAGGTAATCGTTGGTAAAGTAACTCCGGTCAAGGATTAATAAGATAATCTTTGGTCGAAATACTTTAGTCAATGATCAACAAGGTAACTTTTGGTCGATGAGTATATGGTCTCCGGCACAAAAAACCCCCGGACGGTGAAAACTATCACCGTCGACTATATTAATAAATAAAAGGTAGTTACAAATGTGGAGGAGTATATGATCGAGATTACAAAATATGCTAGTGTGTAGAGAGAGTGTTTAGTTTTGCTCTAGTGTGTGTGTAAGTACATGTGTTTGCCTACTCGATCAAATCTCGTTTAAATAAGATAATAACAATAACAATATTTCCTATCTATCCGGAAGTCCTCCACTTAGCCGCTCCACGACCTTTGACCACGTGCCAATAGCCATCCAGTAGCGAGATAAGCGGAAGAATGAGTCTCATAGCCGTTGTTGATACTTGCACATTCATCTTTACATGAAATCATCCATTAACAGTTACATTGAAGTAGGATCCTGTATCCACGTTCCAGCCATAGGATGTCCTGTGAGGATAATTCATACAAGTACGTCTTATAGTTGCTATACCTGTCTAACACATCACCATACTAAATGCAATCATTAGTAAACAAATAATACCGAGAATCGCCGATCCTTTATATCCTGCGATCAGAGCTTCATACTCTGCCTCATTGTTCGTTGCTTGAAATTCATAGGCTATAGACTGGGGTAATATGTCCCCCTGTGGCGATTTCAGTAGGATACCTAATCCTGTTCCTCTTACGTTGGAAGCTCCATCAGTGAAGAGTATCCATGGATCCTTGCTCTCTTCTAGTTGTTGAACCTCCAAATCAGTTTCTTTCTGCATGTCTCTACTGAAATCAGCCACAAAGTCTGCGAGTGCTTGTGACTTGATGGCTGTTCTAGGCTCATACTGAATATCATATGCACCTAGTTTCACAGCCCACTTGGCCATCCTTCCTGACAATTCTGGCTTTCTAAGAACATTCTTAACAGGATAGTTAGTTCTCCAAATAATAGTATGTGTTTCAAAGTAATGTCTCAATTTAGTAAAAGCCATAATAAGTGCAAGAATTAATTTTTCTAAATGAGAATACCTGGCTTCTGCATCTAAAAGACTTTTACTTACATAATAAATGGGATGTTGTTCACCTTCATGATCCTTCACAAGAACAACACTTACAGCGTTTCCTGAGACAGCTAGGTACAGGTATAAGGATTCTCCATCCACAGGCTTCATCAGAGCTGGCGCTGAGGATAAGTAATCCTTCAAGGCTTTGAGTGCAGCCTCATGCTTCTCTGTCCATTCGAACTTCTTATTTTTCATAAGAATATCATAGAAATCTTTGCACTTCTCGGAGGATATGGAAATGAACCTGTTGAGGGCAGCGTCAAGTTCATATGCTTTCCAACGTGGGAGTAAAGGGAGTTGGTAGCATTCCCCTGGAGGTTGATGATGGCTTCTATTTCCTCGGGGCTTACTTCTATCCCTCTTTTGGTAACCATATATCCTAGAAACTTTCCGGCCTTAACACCAAAATAGCATTTTGACGGGTTCAGTTTCATGTTATATTGGTCAAGGATATTGAAAGCTTCCACCAGATCTCTTAGATAATCCTCATCTTTCTTCGATTTCACCACCATGTCATCTATGTAGACTTCCATGGTTTTGCCTAACTGATCCTTGAACATCATATTCACCAGTCTTTGATATGTTGCCCCTGCATTTCTTAGTCCGAATGGCATAGCAGTATAACAATATATGCCGGTAGGAGTCATGAATGTTGTATCCTCTTGATCAGATGGTTCCATCTGAATTTGTTGAAATCCAGAGGAAGCATCCATAAAGGTAAGCATTTCATGTCCTGCCGTTGCATCCACCATGGAATCTATATGTGGTAACGGGAAAGGATCCTTGGGGCATGCCTTGTTTAAATCAGTAAAATCGACACACACCCTCCACTTTCCATTCTTTTTAGAAACAACCACATTAGCTAACCATCGAGGATACTTAACCTCTCTAATCATAACGGCCTTAAGTAGTTTTTCAACTTCTTCTTGTATGATCTTGTTCCTCTCAGGAGCGAATTTCCTTCGCTTCTGATGGACGGGTTTAATAGAATGATCAAGGCCCAATTTATGAGTAATTACCTCCTTTGAAATACCTGTCATGTCTGAATGTCTGAAGGCAAATGTAGATTTTTGTCGCTTTAGGAATGATACTATATCCTCCTCGATCTTATTTGGGATACTGGATCCTAGGAAAACTTTCTCATCTGGATCCTCGGGATCTAAGGATACTTCTTTTAGGTACTGCTCTCGAGCTTCCAGTACATTCCTAGGATTTTGCTGTAATTGCTATGCTATCGTCTGTTTAGCTATCGGCTTCATGGATAAAGAATAATAATTCTTGGCCTCCACTTGGTCACCATCTATCCTTACTACTCCCCAAGGAGTTGGTAGTTTGATGCACTGATGGTAAGTAGAGGCTACAGCCTTCATTCCATGTATCCAATGCCTGCCTAAAATAACATTGCAACAAGAAAGGTTATCTATAACACAAAATTTTTTATAAGAATTTAACCCTTCAATGTAAATTGGGAGGTTGATGTCCCCCAATGTCTTCTTGTTTTCTCCACTCAAACCGACTAGCATTAATGTTCTAGGGATGATCTCCGAATCTGGTATGTTCATCTTCTTAAGGACATCATGCTGGATGATGTTAACCGAGCTTCCACCGTCAACTAGGATCCTGCGAACATAATGGTTAGCTATAAATAAAGTTACAATCAAACCGTCGTGGTGAGGATCCTGGATGCTTGTCTTATCTTCTTCATCAAATAAGATTCTTTTGTCAGTCGTTAAAGTAGTGGACATGACTGGTCGTTCCCCGTTCTCCATCTTGGTTTCTTTGGCCAGTCTCTTAGCTGCAGAGAAGGAAGTACCACATATATCCGAGCCACCGGAGATAAAGTTGATTACTTGTGCTTTTGGTGGGGGCGGAGTTTCTTTTTACTGGATATCCTCAGGATCCTGGATCCTCGACTTTTTTCTTCCCAATAGTTCTTTGAAATGGCCTTTACTAAGGAGGTATCCAATTTCCCTCCTTAAACCAATACAATCATCAGTCTGATGGCCGAAATCCTTATGGAATGCACACCATTTGGACTTGTCTTTGAAGGATGTTTGTTTTCTCAATTTTTCGAGGCCACATTGCTTTCTCTCCAAGATCCTTCATGGCACAAATCAAACCATGAGTAGCAACAGAGAAGCAATACTCAGAAATACTTGGGTAGTCCTCATCATCATCTCCTTCTTCAACTACCCGGACGTTTTGGTTGTTGAACTTGGAGTAAGGCTTCGAGTTATTGTTCCTGAATAAGGATCCATGTTTCTCGTTAGGAGATTGTTGCTTCGTTTGAGCCCCTAATCGTTCTTGGATCCTCTTGTCATCCTCCAGTCGTATGAATCTTAGTACCATGTTCCTTACTTCATCTAAAGTCCTGCAAGGAGTCATCATAAGATTGTCATAAAATGGGGAGCCCCTTTGAAGTCCCATATTGAATGCCTCAACGGCCGTAGCCATATCAAGATTAGGTATTTCTAGGGCTTCCCTGCCAAACCTTGTAACAAAATCCCTTAAGGATTCATCATAAGGTTGGACAACTCTATATAAATCACTAGTTAACTTCTCAAATTTCCTACTACAAGAAAACTGGTTGTTGAACAAGTTAACTAAATGTGAAAAAGATGTAACAGAATAAGGAGAAAGACTTAGCAGCCATTTAAGTGCAGATCCTGTTAGCGTGGATCCGAAACCCTTGCATAGACAAGCTTCCTTAAGTCTTTCAGGAATTGGATTGATCTCCATCATTTCCCTATACTGAGCCATGTGTTCTTCCGGATAAGTGGTCCCATCATACACCTTCATGTTGGGGGTTTGAAAGCGTTTCGGGATTTCTGCATCGCATATCGGTGGAGCAAATCCGGAAGCTTGTGGCTCCCTTCTGGTATTTCAGGAATTGGACGGACGACTTCTGGCACGCTGGATATCATATTCTTTAGCTTCTGTAGTTCCCTAGCCATAGCCTGATTGATACCTATATCCTGCATAGAGCCAAGGTTAGTGTCTGAGGATATGTGATTATAGGCGTTACCTCTTGGTAGGGATGGCAAAAAAAACCAAACCCGATGGGGAAAACCGAAACCCGCCCCGAACGGGGCGGGTTCGGGGACACTTAATCGGGGACGGGTCCGGGTTCGGGGTTTCCCCGTTTAAGTTAATCGGGTTCGGGGCGGGTATGGTATAGCCTGTACCCGCCCCGTATACCCGCCCCGTATACCCGTTTAATTAAATATAATTTTTATATTTATATATAATATATTATTTATTATTTATTTTCCCAATAAGGCTGCCTAACCCATTTTCCCGTATACCCGTTTAAAACCAGTTTCCTACTTTCCCATTTGGCCATTTACCCTAACCCTAGAACAACCTCCGAGGCATATTGCCAAACTATTGAATATGATTGTGACGATGGTATTGAGGTAATACATATATATATGGTTTATCGTTTACATTTTAATATGGTTTAACATTGATTCTTATATAGTTTCCAATTAATATGTTAATGTTTGATTATCATAGCAATCCGGCGTGACAAGTGTTTGAATGGTTGAATGGGTGCGGTATGGACGTGTAAGAAGGATCAATCATGAAGTTAATTTCCGTTGTGATGGGAGAAATAAACATTTTTATGTATTAATAATGTCTTTTGTATGTGTAATGTGTTTGGATATTGAACTTTTTGTGTATTAATATTGTATTGTAATTTTGTATCATTTTCTTACAATCGGGTTTTAAACGGTGAACCCGACGGTTAAATGGGGATCCCCACGGGGAATTTAGCCCGTTTAAAAACCATTTATGCTAGACGGGTTCCCCGAATACCCGCGGTTTTCCCCGAATCCCCGATGGGGATTCCCCGTTTAGTCCCCGCGGGTTTTTAGACGGTTTTGGTAATGGGTTTTATAAACCGGGGCGGGTATGGGATTGGCATTCCCCGCCCCGAAACCGCCCCGTTGCCATCCCTACCTCTTGGTTGGTTGAACGTTGGCATCCCAGAAGTGTAGTTAAGATAAGAGGCATCTGCTACAGTAGCAGGTCCACCAGAGGCAATGGTCTGCATGGGGATTATATCTCCTTCATGGACCTCAGAGGATCTTGATGTTGAATTCCTGAGGATCCTTGATTCTGCCAGAAGGATCCTTGAGGTTGGGAATTAAAGGATCCTTGAGGATACAATCCAGAGGATCCTGGTTCAAGGATGGACGATCCTTGTTGAAGGAACGAGGATCCTTGAGTTTGCTGACCCATGGACCCCTGTTGAAGGATAGATGATCCTGGCTGAACGAACGAGGATCCTTGAGTTTGTTGACCCATGGACCCTTGTTGAAGGATAGATGATCCTGGCTGAACGAACGAGGATCCTTGAGTTTGTTGACCCATGGACCCCTGCTGAAGGATAGATGATCCTGGCTGAAAGAACGAGGATCCTTGAGTATGTTGAGCCACGGATCCTGGAGTAGTGAAATCCAGCACCCTAGGCATCAAGGGAGTCTGATCCTCCGCTGGCCTCTTTCTTTTCTTGAGATCTTCAATTTCTTGTATGATCCTCTGGTTGGCTTTATTCTGCTGCTCCATGTATGCCTTAACCTGTTAAAACATTGTAGAAACATCATTGTTAGATTTGACCACCGAAGTGACAGAAATGGTTTTTGAGCTCTGGAAGACTAGAATTTGTGTCTTGTTTCCAGCCGCGGTGGTCCTTGGTGCTCCCGTAACTGGAGGAGGCATCGGTGGCAAAGTTCTTGATGAGAGAGAAACCGAGGATGGCATGGTTGATGAAGCAGAGGTTGATTGAGAGGCCATTGATGGTGATATGGGTATGAAAAGTTAAAAATTGATAGGATATAATCTAGATTATAGCACCAATTGCCCCACGGTGGGCGCCAAATTGTTTTGGATAAAATCACTCAAAGATAATGTACCCAAATTCGTAAAAGTGAGGTATAGTGCTAACACGATAAGAGCAAGTGTATAATCGAAATCTTGATGTAACATCCTACTTTCGGTTATTATAATAAAAATAAATTTCGTTATCTCATAGTGGGTCGTTATCGGTTTAGATAAATAGAATACGAGTTGGGCTAGTGTTGGGTAAATGAATATGGGTTATGGACTTGGGTTAGGAAAGAAAGAAGGAAAGACCATGGGCTTAAGCCCATGATCCATAAATATATAAACCCTTAATATCCATTTAATCCTCATTCACACATATTCCATACACCACCCAAAACACACACTTAAGATTTCTCTCTAGTTCTTCCTTATCTCTAGCCGAAATCAAGAAGGAAACCGAGCACCGACCCGAGGTAATGATAGTTTAATATTGTACGAGCCTAAACCGTTAGTTATAGTCACGTAACGACGAGCTGACACCGTTAAACCGTTTAAATCACAAGATCCGGGTGGAATCGGGTATAAACCGGACCTAAGATGAGTTTAGGGATCACCCTAGCTCAAATCTGGATCAAACGGGATGAAAAACGATGAAAATGGTGGAAGAACGAGTGAGATCTCGTTTTTCCAGTGAAAACGCGGTTTTCCGGCGATGACGGCGCCGGAAAAGATAAAGGTGTCAGGGAATGTTCCCTGACCTAACCCTAGTTCGCTAAGGAAACTTAGAGAACTAGAGGGTGATTCTTTAGCTAGTTCGCTAAGGAAACTTAGAGAACTAGGGGTGATTCTTTAGCTAGTTTGTTATGGGAGCTTAGCGAATCAGAGGGTGATTCGTTAGCCAATTCGTTATGGGAGCTTAGCGAATCAGGGGGTGATTCGTTATGGGAGCTTAGCGAATCAGAGGGTGATTCGTTAGCTAATTCGTTATGGGAGCTTAGCGAATCAGAGGGTGATTCGTTAGCTAGTTCGTTATGGGAGCTTAGCGAATCAGAAGGTGATTCGTTAGCTAGTTCGTTATGGGAGCTTAGCGAATCAGAGGGTGATTCGTTAGCTAGTTCATTATGGGAGCTTAGCGAATCAGAGGGTGATTCGTTAGCTAGTTCGTTATGAGAGCTTAGCGAATCAGAGGGTGATTCGTTAGCTAGTTAGTTATGGGAGCTTAGCGAATCAGAGGGTGATTCTTTACCCAATTTGTTAAGGGAAAAGTAACGAACTAGGAGTTTAATATAAAGACAGAATGGTCCCTGGACTTAGAAAAGAATTATATAATTACATAACAGCCCTTGGAGTTTGGCAATTTATGAAAGATACCTTTAAAGGTAAATGAGTAACGATTAACTAACCAGGTAATGATATAATGAAGTAAAACAGCTTAGACGTGTAAGACTAATTAAGTAGCAATGAGATGACTAGAGCGGTACTTAATACTGTAATTATTATACAGTTAGTGGTGCACAGCTCAAGAAGAGAATAACCGTAAACGGTGAACGCAACCGCATTGAGGTGAGTTTCTAGCCCCACTTCTGTGTTATGTTTTCGGGGCTGTGTGCATACTCGATATGTTTGTTAATACACTTATCCTAAGTGATAAGTGTATGCCTTATATGAATGATGTGAAATGTATGAGTGATTGCTTGTTAGTACGTGAACGATCTTCGGATATTGCACGTACTGTCAGGTTGTAGTGTTACGTATAAGGTAAGTATAATGTATTTGCTTATATGTATGAATGCGATAAAGTTAATAAACGAAGGAAAGGCATGGTTGTATGGTAACAAAAAGGGACCAGACCCTTATAATATCTGTGATGTTAGGGACCAGACCCTTATAATATCTGTGATGTTAGGGACCAGACCCTTATAATATCTGTGATGTTAGGGACCAGACCCTTATAATATCTGTGAGGTTATAGGGCGAAAGGCTCTTTAAAACATATGATTATGTATGTAAAGAAAGTATGAAGGTAAGAATGAAAGTATATGCACTTATGTGTGTATGAAAGAAAGTTAAAAGGTTAAGTATGAAATGTAAGAAGGTATTGTATGATTATGTGATTAACTAGAACTCACTCAGCATAGCTGACTTTTAGTATGCACGCAGGTGAGTAGAATGAGGCAGGTAGCTTGAGGAGGACACATGGCAGAGTTGGACGAAGCTGGCATCTGAAGATTTTGCTATGATGTTTTATTTTAAAAGACTATGTTTTGTTTTTAAATGACTATGAATGCTCGATAAGACAAGAATTATGGTTATGGAATTTAATGGTTTGAATGTTTTTAATGTTCCGCGAATGTTTTAATTAACTCTGATATTTAGAACTGCGTTTATGAGTAAATCCAACACGAAAGTAGGGCTACCGGTAACGGGGCCTTACACTTGATGAACACAATGATTTGATCACGAGGGAAAAAACCCTTGATTATGATAATCTTACTTCGGTCAAAAACTAGCAAGTTAATCTTTGGTCGAATTGCTTCGGTCAAGGATTAACAATGTAATCTTTGGTCAGATGGTATGTGATTATAATAATCTCCGGCACAAAAACCCTCGGACAGTGAAAACTATCACCGTCAAGTTTATTAATATGAAAAATGAGGATACAAGGTTGGAGATTATGATCAGTGTTTACAATAATTCTAAGTGTGTGTGTGTGTATTGCTGTGTTCGTAGAGAGCATAGTGTATTGGGTGTGTTTTCCTAGCTGATCATAGTCTCTATTTATACATAAAAGATAATAACTCTATGGAGTTATGAATAATAAAGACTATTAATTAATATTCCCTAAAAGTCCGCCATGTCTTCAATATAAACGTAACAGCCACTTTTACCACGTGCTCCATCACTCAGGTTGCGAAATAGGGGGTAGACCAGGTCTCTTAGCCGTTACATCTGTCAATTATAATGTTATACACATGAAACAACCGTTAGTAAATAATAAGTACTATGGATCCTTGATCCTGACGGGATCTGACTAAGGATCACTGATCCAAAAACTTATGCCAGGAAAACTTATCCACAATGTCAAATTTTTGTGCACTAACAGTACGCGGTGGGCACATCGCACCACGCTTGGTCGTAGGACGCTTTCCTATAGGAAGCACGACCATGTGTATACTTACGGGTACTTAACTAAGTCGAACGCTGTGGTGTTTGCTGAGGTGGCCTAGAGTAGAGACTCGAGTTTATAATGTGTTATTTAACTTTATTATTCCTAAGCCACGATGGGCCGAGGCAGGCGTAGTCTCGAGGAGTAATAAAGTAAAAGAAATTATTTTAGCGTCAGCGTGTTCACCAGCATTCGTTGCTGACGTATTTTATTTACATTTTGCAGGTGAACAAGATTAGCGCTTGGATGTATCGAAGTGCTATATTTAAATCCGATGGCTCGGATTATTTTGTATAAACTTTAATGATTAAATGGTGGTTTTGTAATGTAAACAAGTAATACTTTTATAACTTAACGGGTATTTTAAAATCCCGTCTTGTGTAATATTTACAACTTTAATCCACAAGTTTTCCAAGTCTTCCGCTAATATAACGTAACTCTGATTTATTTACACATGTGGTACCAACATAGCCGTCACACTCCTAGGCCGTGTTTTGGGGTGTGACAAGTGTTGGTATCAGAGCCATCAATCTTAGCGAATTGGGTATCATAAAACAATACCCAAGCTTCGATCCAAGTATAGGAAATAATTGTTTATTTGTTTTAGGGATAAGATAGACTGGTAACCTTTCTTTCCCCCTTCACATTCTAAACCACCCAAAATGTTAGATGTCATTCAAAGCTCATATGGAGAACTTTATACGCAACGCTAAAGAAGCCGGAATCGCCGAACCTTACCCCGAGGACAACATGAGTGATGGGTATTATGAAGCTTACTTTGACCAAGATGTGGAACATGATTTAACCAAACCTGTGCACTATCCCGGAAGCAAACACTATCCAATAAACGTTCCCGATAGTCCACCAAAACAAATAATTTAGCCACCAAGGCACTCAAGTTACCATCCACCAACACTACCCATGTACCATCCCTCTGAAGTACCAACGTACCGTCCATCGGAGATCCCCACATACCAACCATCATAAGTTGTAAACTCTTGACCGAAACGAAGATTATCATAATTAAGGGCTTTTTCCCTCGTAATCATATCTTGGTGTTCAATCTTATTATCAACAAGCACTTCACCTCATGCACTAATTTGATCAAAAGTTGCTTTGTCAATTTTTGACCGAAACAATTTGGCGCCCACCGTGGGGCAAACGGTGCTTTGACCATTATTCACTCTCTAACTAAACCCTACCCTCAATATCCATAACATGTCTACACAACCCAAGATTGTTTCATCTTCTACCGCAGCCTCAGAATCCTCAGCGAGGCCGCCTATGCCTCCCCCTCCTGCTGGTGGTATCCCCAAGAAGCCTGACAACGCTCAGAAGAAACCTGCTACTCCTGTGTTCTCAGGTTCAAGGCCATCTCCCCAAGATCCCGTCATGATATCCAACAACGACCTTCTGTCTCTGTACAGACGGCTACAGGAACAGATGGATCGCCAGAACAAGACCAACCAGATGCTCGTGAAGGAACTGGAAGATTTCAAGAAAGCCAAGAAGACGGCGGAATAATTCACACCACTAATCCCGAAATCTCTGGATTTCACTCCCCCAGGATCCTCAGGATTGGTGCACCCAGAGCCAACCACGGCGTACAACTCTGGACCCCCCATCTTTCCAGCATTTGGGGTCTGCGGGATTGCACTTATCCGGATCTCAAGGATACCTGTATGCGTCATCTGTTGGGCCTTTTCAACATGTAGGATCCTCAGGATCGTCACAGCCGGGAGGACCCTCAGGATTGTTCCAACAGTCTGGATCCTCAGGATTGTTCCAACATTCCAGATCCTCAGGATTGTTCCATCAGGCTGGTCCTTATCAGCAAGCAGTATCTTCAGGATTAGCTCAAGCTCAGCAGCCCTTAGGATCCTCTAATGTGCACCAGGGAGACTTTATCCCGATGCAGGCTAACACTCAAACTGCTCCGCTTACCTACCCTGGAAATACTATGTTTGGGAATACGAGCTACAACGCCCAGACCGCTCCTCAGAACGTTAATCAGGGTAACTCTTTCAATACGATTCCATTTAATGCTAATCAAGTATTTTTACAGGATGCAGGCATAAGTTCGAGTTTAGCCCAAGAATTACAGAAGCTTAAGGACATGATATCAAATGTCCCCGGCGTAATCCGTCCCATAGCTGAAGTTCCCACTGATAATCACAGGATATCCCGGTTTGTGCCATCAATTAGCGACGTGCAGATCCCAAAACGGTTTCAAACCCCAAATATGAAACTATATGATGGCTCAACGGATCCTGAGGAACACGTTGCACAATATAGAGAACGTATGGAGATCAATCCAATCCCTATGGAAATCAAGGAAGCATGTCTTTGCAAAGGGTTTGGGTCTACCTTAACCAGAGCAGCCATGAAATGGCTACTGAGTATTCCTCCTAACACTATCAATTCTTTTTCTCATTTAGTTAACATGTTTAATAAACAATTTTCTTGCAGTAGAACTTTTAAGAAAATGACAGGTGATCTTTATAGGGTTACCCAGAATCCTGGGAATCCTTGAGAGATTTTATTACCAGGTTCAGTAAGGAGTTGCTGGAAATTCCGAATCTAAACCCAGCTTCGGCAGTGGAAGCTCTCAAGTTGGGGTTAGAAAAAGGCACCTCTTTCTATGATGATCTCATTATGACTCCATGCAGGTCATTATACGAAGCAAGAAGCAGAGTTCTGAGGTTTATCAGACTAGAAGACGACAAGAAAAACTCTAAGCTCGATATCCCGAAGTATGACCAGACGAACAGGAAATCCGAATCCCCGGGAAAATCATATCGAGCGAAACCTTACTACAAGCCTGATAACCCCAGGATTAAAGCAGTAGATGAGGAAAATGATGAAGAATATCCTAAGATCTCTGAATATTGTTTTTCAATTGATATTGGTGGATTAATGTGTGCCATGCAGGAATTAGGTGAGAAAGCCATGTGGCCAAGGAAAATGGAGAGACCAGGAGCCTGGAAAGATAAATCAAAATGGTGTGCCTTCCACGAAGACTTTGGGCACTTGACTGATGATTGCATTGCACTCAGAAGGGAGATCAGCTATCTTCTCAGCAAGCGCCACTTGAAAGAACTACTTGGCAAGAAAAAGGGAAGAGAGCAGGATCCTGAGAAAATTCCTGAAAAGCCGACCCCTCCACCAACGGATGCAAGAACAATCATGTTCATATCCGGAGGATCCGGCATCTGTGGAACCTCCTATTCTGCTGCAGAGAGAAATGCTGACCAGAGAAAGTTAGAAGTGGCTGACAGGCCAAATAAGACATCTGTTCTCACTCAAGAGAGAATTATATCCTTCGATGAAAGTGATAGATTCGATGTTTAGGATCCTCATCATGATAGTTTGGTAATAACTTTATATGTGGCTAACCATTATGTTCGCAGGATCCTCATAGATGGCGGAAGCTCTATCAACATTATTCAATTAGACGTGCTGAAAAAGATGAATATTCCTGAGGATGAGATCGTCCCCAGTTCCTCAGTATTGGTTGGAGAAATTATGAACACTATTGGGGAGATTAAGCTCCCAATATATGTCGAAGGGGTAAATAAAATGCAAAAATTTTGTGTTATTGACAGTTAATCTTGTTGCAATATTATATTAGGCAGACCCTGGATACACGAGATGAAAGCAGTTCCCTCCACTTATCACTAATGTGTGAAACTCCCAAGTTCGTGGGGAGTTATCAAAATCATCACTTACCAACAAGACGCAAAGACTTGCTACACCTCTTCCATGAAGTGTACTGCCAAACCCCAGCAGGCGTAGCAATTACAGAAGCCAGCATGAGGCGTGATGGAGGCCAGGGAAAAAGAAATTAAAGAAGTACCTCTTTATCCCGAGGATCTTGAAGTCAAAGTGCTGATAGGAACGAGTATTCCTAAGGATATTGAGTCAAATCTGCTCGATTTCCTCAGGACAAGTCTGTCAACATTCGCATGGAAACATGAAGATATGACAGGTATTTCCAAAAATATTATAACACATAAACTTGGAATTGATAACTCTTTCAGGCCAATCCATCAAAAGAGAAGAAAGTTTGCACCTGAAAGAAACATAATCATTCAAGAGGAAGTAGAAAGACTCTTGAAGGCTAATATGATTAGGGAAGTTCAATATCCCCGATGGTTAGCAAATGTGGTGGTTATACAGAAAAAGAATGGCAAATGGAGAGTTTGTGTAGATTTCACAGACTTGAATAAGGCTTGTCCTAAAGATCCATTCCCTCTACCACACATTGATTCGATGGTAGACGCTACAGCTGGCCACGAGATGCTGACATTTATGGACGCATCCTCAGGATTTTAGCAAATCCAAATGGAACCCTTAGATCAGGAAGATACTGCCTTCATGACTCCCACGGGTATTTATTGTTATATTTCTATGCCCTTTGGACTTAGAAATGCAGGTGCGACCTATCAAAGGTTAGTTAATATGATGTTCAAAGAGAAACTGGGGGACACGATGGAAGTCTATATTGATGATATGGAGGTGAAGTCCAAGAAAGCTGAGGATCACCTCCAAGATCTCAAGACCGCATTCGATATCCTCGACAAATATAACATGAAGCTGAACCCTTCAAAGTGCCATTTCGGAGTGAAGGCTGGCAAATTTTTGGGATACATGGTCACCCAAAGGGGGATAGAGGCAAGTCCGGAGCAGATACAAGCTATCCTGAATCTGAAATACCCAGAATCAGTCAAGGATGTTCAAAGGCTAACCGGCAGGATAGCAGCGCTCAACAGATTCATATCCAAATCCTCAAAAAAATGTAAAGAATTTTATGATATCCTGAGGAAAAACAAAAGGTTCGAGTGGACCAGTAAGCATGAGGAGGCTTTAGCATCCTTAAAAGCTTATCTTTCTTCTGCTCCTCTACTGGTAAAACCCAAGGAAGGTGAATCTCTATCTCTATATCTTGTTGTATCAAATAATGCTATAAGTGCAGTTTTGGCTAAGGATCTCGAAGGTCAACAACATCCCATATATTATGTAAGTAAAAGTCTTTTGGATGCTGAAACCAGGTATTCTTATCTTGAGAAATTAATTTTAGCACTTATTATGGCATCTACTAAACTTAGACACTATTTTGAAACTCACCCTATATGTGTTAAAACTAATTATCCTATTAAGTCTGTTCTGAGAAAACCAGAAATGTCAGGTAGAATGGCAAAATGGGAAGTAAAGCTAAGTGCATATGATATAACATATGAACCTAGGACTGCTATCAAATCCCAAGCAATAGCGGACTTTGTGGCTGATTTCACCAGTGAACTTAAAGAAAAGGCAGACTTGGAAGTCCAGCAACTTGAAGAAACCAAAGATAAGTGGACTCTATACACTGATGGTGCTTCAAATGTTAGAGGAACAGGTCTCGGGATTCTGCTGAAATCGCCACAGGGGGACATTATACCTCAATCCATATCTTGTGGATTTCAAGCCACAAATAATGAGGCAGAATACGAAGCTTTGATAGCAGGATTACAACTAGCAATCGACATGAAAATAAGGTTTATTCAAGTACATGTTGATTCATTATTATTAACTAATCATTTTAATGGTTCTTACACTGTTAGAGGAGAAACACTAATGAAATATCTAGAGCTAGTAAAAAATCTAGCAAAGTGTTTCGAAATGTTTGATATTTCACAGGTATCTAGAGAAAAGAATGTTGAAGCAGATGCCCTAGCATATTTAGCTTCATCCTTCAGGATGCCAGAAAGTTTCAAAATCCCTATCGTACATATTCTGAGCCCAGCAATAGAAGAATAAGGTGTCAATGAAATATCAGAAGATGGTAGAGATATGGGAGTCACGAATCCCGAGGATAATGAAGATTCTTGGATTATCCCGATCAGGAGATATACTTAGGATGGAGTTATCCCAAAGGATGAAAACCCAAGAGCTTTTCGCACAAAGGTAATCCCATATATTATAATGAATGATATATTATACAGAAAATCTCTTGCATGACCATATCTTAGGTGCTTGGAGAAGGCAGAAGCTCAAGAAGTTCTTCAAGATATACATGATGGAGATTGTGGGAATCACACTGGGGGCAGAGCTCTATTCTCCAAAATCCTGAGGACGGTGTATTTCTGGCCAACGATGAAGAGGGATGTTATGAATTATTCTCAAAAATGTGATGCATGCCATAGACATAGCAACATTTTGCACCAGCCAGCAAAACCATTATATCATATTATATCCTCTTGGCCTTTCATGAAGTGGGGAATGGATATCGTGGGGAAACTACCAAGAGCCCCAGGAGGAAAAGTCTTTATGTTGGCTATGACGGATTATTTCTCGAAGTGGATCGAAGCGAAAGCCTTTGTTCAAGTCAGAGAGAAAGAAGTTATCTCATTCATCAAGCGCAATATCCTAACAAGATTTGGGATTCCGGCTGAGATAGTTTGTGATAATGGCTCGCAATTCATCGGCAAGAGAACAACTAACTTCTGTGCCAGTTGGGGAATCAAGATGATCACATCAACACATGTCCACCCTCAGGCTAATGGACAGGCTGAATCAAGCAACAAAATCATTATCAATAATGTTTTGGACAAAAATCTGCTAAGGATCAAGTATCCAAATCTGTTAAGTGAGGTATAGTGCTAACACGGGAATGATGAGTGTATGAGCGTAATTTTGGTGAACACAATGATTTGATCATGAGTGAAAAATCCCTTAACCAAGATAGTCTTACTTCGGTCAAAACTTATCAAGGTAATCGTTGGTAAAATAACTCCGATCAAGGATTAATAGGATAATCTTTGGTCGAAGTACTTTAGTCAATGATCAACAAGGTAACCTTTGGTCGATGAGTATGTGGTTATCGTGGTCTCCGGCACAAAAAACCCTCGGACGGTGAAAACTATCACCGTCGATTATATTGATAAACAAAAAGTGGTTACAAATGTGGTGGAGAATATGATCGAGATTACAAAGTATGCTAGTGTGTAGAGAGAGTATTTGTTTCTGCTCTAGTGTGTGTGTAAGTACATGTGTTTCCTAACTGATCATCATCTCAATATATATCAAAGATAATAACTCAATGGAGTTATTAATAATAAATACAATTAACTATTTTTCCTAAAAATCCGCCTTTATCTTGAATATACTTGTAACAGCCACTTTGACCACGTGCTCCATCACTCAGGCTGTGAAATAGGTGGTAGACCAGGTCTTCTGGCCGTTACATCTATTATATATAATGTTATACACAGGAAACAATCGTTAGTAAATAATAAGTACTGAGGATCCTTGATCCTGACGGGATCTAACTAAGGATCACTGATTCAGAAACTTATGCCAGGATAACGTATCCACAGTGTCAAATTTCTGTGCACTAACAAATAACCTGAAGAAAAAGTTGGGGTCTAAGAAAGGAAAGTGGGCCGAGGAACTACCTTTTGTTCTTTGGGCAGATAGAACCACCTCGAAGAATACCACTGGTCAGACTCCATTCTCATTAGTATTTGGAGCTGAAGCAGTTATCCCCACAGAAATGGTTATCCCGACGGCCAGAGTCAGTCATCAAAATCCCGAAGATAATACTCGAAGTCTACTTGAAGATCTAGATGCAGTAGAAGAACTCCGGAATTTGGCAAAGATCATAATAGCTTCTTTTCAATAGAAGATAGCAAAGTCCTACAACAAGAATATCAGAGTTCGAAGGTTTCAAGAAGGGGATTTGGTTCTCCGAAAAGCTTTTCAAAATACTACCAATCCTACAGATGGTAAGCTTGCACCAAAGTGGGAAGGTCCTTACTTGATCGATTCGAAGCAGGAAAGGGGGCATACAAATTGTCTACTTTGGATGGTGACTTACTACCAAGGGCTTGGAATGCTATACACCTCAAAAAATATTTCATGTAAGACTTCTATCCCGAGGATAACTGTTATACTAAATAGTCAAGGTATGTATTCGAATTTATACTTTTATTCATTTTCAATATTATTATTCTTCAAACAAGGTACTGACTTAAGCATCGGAGGGGTGTTAGCAAGGCTAACACCCACCCCTCACTTAGAGTTTACTGTTTTGTAGATGTGAGGGACTCTCATATGGAATAAGGTTAACTTGGGCCTTCGACGCCAGTTTATAAGGGCTTTGTCGCCAGCTTATTCTTAAGGTATAAGGGGTTTTCACCTCTTCTAAGGTTTGAGGGATTTTCATCTCTTCTTAAGATCGCCTGTAGCGCACGTTTATTCAGCCTTAGTTCGAGAGGCAGGGCCAGCACATGAAATATAGTGACTTGTTACCTCATTATCCTCGGTTATTGGTTTAAATCTTGAGGTTTAAGAGATTTTCATCTCTTCTTAAAGTCACCTGTAGCGCATGATTTATTCGGCCTTAGTTCGAGAGGCGGGGCCAGCACATTAAATATAGTGACTTGTTACCTCGTTATCCTCGGCTAATGGTTTGAATCTCAAGTTTATGGTAGACGTACCATAATCTAAGGTTTAGGAGATTTTCATCTCTTCTAAAGGGCCTCGTCGCCAGTTCATTCCTAAGGTTTAAGAGATTTTCATCTCTTCTAAAAGGCCTTGTCGCTAGTTCGTTTCTAATGGTTTAAGAGATTTTTCAACTCTTCTAAAGGGCCTTGTCGCCAGTTTATTTAGGCCTTGTCGCCAGAATTACTGATATTATTTTCAGGATAATGCTGATATTATAATTCTACCACTATATCCCCAGGATTAGAAGAACATCCTAAACAATGGTCTTATCGCAAAAATAAGATGGTCTAGACATTATCCAGGTTAATTGATATGCGGTTCTGGTATGATTTACTATTTGTGAATATTATATCTTTTGTATTAATTACAAGATAAAATTTATGACTTGGTATTGGTTTATTGGCTAAAACTTAAGTTATTACTAAGAAATTTTTTAACAAACTTAAATTTTTCTCTAATAACGGAAACAGGGATTTCGAAGGACTAATCTATTATTGTAATAATGTCAACTTTAGTCGATGCTAAATCATAAAATTTTGTTGCTACATGGAAAACAGATTATCATTAGAAAATTTAACAACTGAAATTGGTAAAAACAGCTGTCAAATTTTGGGGACAATTGTTAGGGCCCAAATTTTATAGTTGGATCTGTGGTCAGCTCAGGATCCTAAATATGCTCGGGATCCCGAATATGTTCAGGATTCTCATATAAGTTTAGTATCCTGAGTATTAATGCTAATAAATAGATATTTCTCTCTTGGTATTGATTTATAATTGTTGATTTACTCCATGCGAAATACACGGTTGGTGGTTACATAAAACGTGTGGAATGAGTTATAACCGCTAGCATTAAGGGCCAAGTAATGGTTAATGATTAACCATTAACTATTATCCTGAAATCTCGCACTTATAGTTAATATTGGCACATGTGGGACCATGTTTAGTGAGTAACTCCCAAAAGAATCAGTCAAAGACGTGGATGAACATTGATGAACGAAGATAGACTCAAAAGAAGAGCTCCCCAACGGCTATATTGGAAGACTCTTTCAGTTCCGGGATACTCGGAGAGTTAGTTAGGGATTTCAGCCTATCCTGCCGATACAAGTATTCTGAGGATTAGACTTCGGGATATCCAACTGTCCTTTATTGTTCCATTTGTTTTGCAGATAAGACTACGTGTTTAATATGCTAATATGAACGTGGGTATGCAGCGGCTAGTGCTGAGACTTCGTCAAATTAAACGTGGGCAGCAAGGGATAAGTGAAAGACTCAATCTAGGGTTTCCGGATTATTCGGGATAGCAGTTATAATCTTTTAATTATATATATGAGCTGATAATATCATTAGAACACACAATTCACTTGTTTAGCTGCTAGTACTCACTGTATCACTTAGCTCAGCTCCAACCTTTGTAATCACCAGTTTTATTATTAATAATATCGACGGTGATAGTTTTCACCGTCCGGGGGTTTTTTGTGCCGGAGATCATAATAATCAAGTGTAATTCGACCAAAAGCTAAGTTCATAATTTTTAACCGAACAGATTCGACTAAAGATTACGTTGTAAACTCTTGACCGAAACGAAGATTATCATAATCAAGGGATTTTTACCTCGTAATCATATCTTTGTGTTCAATCTAATTATCAACAAGCACTTCACCTCACGCACTAATTTGATCAAAAGTTGCTTTGTCAATTTTTGACCGAAACAGTGAAGAAGTTCATAAGAGAATGAAGATGATGGAAGTGACGAGAGAGTGATGTGTGTTAATGTAATCCTATGTGTTTTGTGTAAATATTGTGTAATAAAGAACGTAGATACGTTCTTGAATAAAGATAGGATGATCTATATATATATCGTTGGAACGATATATATATATACATATATACATATATGTATTGTAAAGTAAATATGTATCTTTGTGATATATATGTATGAGTAATAAAATATGTGTTTAAATAAAAGAAACGTTGTTAAAAAAATTCAGATATAAATTGAAAAGATATATGTCTGAACAAAGTAATAACAACAAGAATGCTCGAAAAGAAAAAGAGATAAAAGAAAAGGGGAAGGACCCAGTAGGAAATCAAGAAGATGAAATTCCCGAAAAATGTATGAATATAATACAAAAGATGATAAAGGATGCGGTTAGGGAAGAGTCCATTGCTAGGTCTCAATCTAGGCAAACTAAACATTCTCGATTTGTTAATCCTTCCAAATCTGTTAAATCCCGTCCGAACCCATCTCGTATAGAAGAGAGTGTTCATGAGTCTAACGCTGATGGTGGAGTTAGGCGAGAGTTCAAGAAACTCAAAATTAGTGGGTGTTCATTCAAAGATTTTAAATACTATGGACCAAAAGAGTTCCATGGTGATAAAGGAGCCATCGCGACTGTGAGATGGCTTAAGGAGATGGAGACGATCGTGATAACAAGCAAGTGTTCCAATGAGGAAAAGATCCAATATTCTACCCTTATGTTCAAGGGAGAAGCACTTGAGTGGTGGAATGCTTTGTTGATGAGTAAAGGGAGAGAAGTGATGTATAATTTAAGTTGGGATGAATTCAAAACGATGATGATGGCAAAATTTTTCCCATGCATGAAACCGACCAAATCCAAACAAAATTTCTTAATCATAAGGTCGTAGGGACAAACCTTAGTGAATACAACACAAAGTTTCACGAATACTGCCGTCTGGTTCCCCATTTGGTGAATCCTGAATCCAGCAAAATCACGCGATATATTTGGGGACTACCGCGGGAAATCCGTGATATGGTGAGGTCTCACCTACCTCAAACCGCTGACTCCGCAATGGAGTTAGCTGGTTATTTGATGGGCGGCATGGTCCGCAACAAGGAAGAGGATAAGAAGGTCACGACAACAACCGTCCAAGGGAGAACTGGAGGAAATGCCAACTACAAGGGCAAAAGCGTAAATCAACATCAAAACCGATTCAATTCAAACGCAACGCCATGCAAGACATGTAGAAGGTATCACAAGGGTCGATGCAATTTTGCCCCGCCTCCAAAGGTGTGCGATTCATGCAACCGTACGGGACATGCGGCTGCTGATTGCTGGAAAAAGAAGATGACGTGCTACATTGCAAAGAAATGGGCCACTTAAGGTTTAAGTGCACAAAGAACAAACCCGCGACTGGTGGTGCGGGTGGAAGTGGCAAAGACAAAAAGGTAAATGCTCGAGTCTTCGTACTTGACACGAAGAAAGCCGCTGACATGCCGGAAACCATTACAGGTACGTTTCTAGTCAACAACACCTATGCTAGAGTTTTGTTTGATTCGGGTGCCAATTTAATTTTTATAGATTATAACTTTTGTAGTCTATTAAACGAACCTTTAATAAATTAAATAAAACTCTAAGCGTCGAGACTGCTAGTGGCGAAATCGTTAAAATCTCCGAAGCCTTTGAAAACGGAAAAATTCACTTAGCTGGTTATATTCTGCCTATCTGTTTGTTGCCCATGAGTTTGGCTAGTTTTGATATTGTACTTGGTATGAATTGGTTATACGATAACCATGCCCGTATCATCTGCAATAGCAAAACCGTTGAACTTCAAGCCCCCGATAAATGAGCAATTTGAATTGAAGGGGATAAAGACACTAGCCAAGTTAGCACAATTTTCATGATTAGGGCTAACAAATGTTTAAATTAAGTATGCCTTGCATTCATGGCCTACGTCACTGAAGAGTCCAAGCCAAAAGAGATCAAAGACGTTCCTATTGTTTCCAATTTTTCCGATGTTTTTCCTGATGAACTTCCCGGAATTCCTCCCGATCGTGAAGTAGAGTTTAGGATCGATCTCATTCCCGGTACCGCTCCAATCGCCAAAGCTCCATATCTCTTAGCGCCAACTTAGATGAAGGAGTTAAAGAAACAACTCGATGAGCTGTTAGAGAAAGGTTTCATTCGACCGAGTTCGTCGCCTTGGGGAGCGCCAATCCTATTTGTCAAGAAGAAGGATGGATCCATGCGTATGTATATCGATTATCATGCGTTAAATAAAGTCACAATCAAAAATCGCTATCCACTTACCCGAATCGATGATCTTTTCGACCAACTTCAAGGTGCTAGCTTCTTTTTTAAAATCGATCTTTGTTCCGGCTATCACCAACTCAAAGTCCAATCTGAGGATATCCCAAAGACTGCTTTTCGAACAAGGTATGGACATTATGAGTTCACGGTCATGCCGTTTGGACTTACTAATGCTCCAGCTGCATTCATGGACATGATGAATCGTATCTGCAAGCCTTACTTCGATAATTTGTTATCATATTCATCGATGATATACTTATTTATTCTAAGTCAAAAGCTGATCATGAAGTCCATCTTCGAACATTGCTCGAAATTCTTAGAACCGAGAAGTTGTACGCCAAGTTCTCGAAATGCGAGTTCTAGTTGCACGAGGTGCAATTTCTTGGTTACATCATCAACGTCAACGGTATTCAAGTCGATCCCGCTAAGATTGAATCTATCTCAAAGTGGGAGATCCCAAAATCGCCAACCGAGATCCGAAGTTTCTTGGGTTTGGCCGGCTATTAACGTAGGTTCATTGAAAACTTTTCTCGAATCGCCGTTCCCTTAACTTTCTTAACTCGCAAAAACATCAAGTATGAATGGGGAACGAAGCAACAAGAGGTGTTCGATGTACTCAAACAAAAGCTTACCCAAGCACCTATATTGGCTTTGCCAGAAGGTACTGAAGACTTTGTGGTATTTAGTGACGCATCTCATTCCGTCTTGGGATGTGTGCTAATGCAACGTAAGAAAGTAATCGCTTATGCCTCTCGTCAACTCAAAGTACACGAAAAGAACTATACGACTCACGATCTAGAGTTAGGCGCCATAATCTTTGCACTTAAGATATGGAGGCACTATCTCTATGGAGTAAGATTTATCGTGTACACTGATCATAAAAGTTTAAAACATATTTTTTATCAAAAAGAGCTTAACATGCGCCAACGGCGATGGATGGAAACACTCAATGACTACGATTGTGAGATTGTTTACCATGAAGGCAAAGCCAACGTCGTGTCCTATGCCTTAAGTCGCAAAGAACATGAGAAGCCCAAAAGATTTCGAGCGTTGCGTCTAGAACTCCAAATCGATCTCTTCAAACAAATCAAATTGCCCAAACGCAAGCGATCAATGAAAATCAAATCTCCGATGAAAAACGTAACAGCACCATTGACTCGCTAGTCAAAGGTGACGATGGTATCCTTAGACTCGGTAATAGGATTTGGGTACCAATTATTGGAGGCTTGCGTGAGAAAATTTTGAACGAAGCCCATAAGTCGAAATACATGATGCATCCCGGAAGTGATAAAATGTACCACAATCTCAAATCAAACTACTGGTGGAATGGGATGAAAAAGGATGTCGCTTCGCATGTTGCGAAATGTTTAACTTGTTTGAAAGTCAAGGCTGAACACCAAAAGCCTTCGGGATTGCTTCAGCAACCCGAACTTCCCGCATGGAAGTGGGAGTTAATAACCATGGATTTCATTACAAAACTCCCAAAGACGACTCGACAACACAATGTAATATGGGTAATTGTGGATCGTTTAACAAAGTCCACACACTTCATACCCATCAATGAATCGTACTCAATGGATAGACTAGCGCGTATTTATGTGAACACCATCGTTGCTTTGCATGGGGTACCGCTATCTATAATTTCTGATCGAGACAGTCGTTTTACGTCTCATTTTTGGAAAAGCTTCCAACAAGCTCTTGGAACAAAACTTAACCTTAGCACTGCTATCATCCGCAAACTGATGGGCAAAGCGAAAGGACTATTCAAACGTTGAAAGACATGCTTCGGGCTTGTGTGATTGATTTAGGGGTAAGTTGGGATGACCACTTACCCCTAATGGAATTCTCCTAATGGAATTCTCGTATAAGTTTGGATGAGTTGTTTTTGGGAAAAACAACTACACTAGTTCTATTAAGTTCGGAGTAACACGGAACCGACACCGGGGGTAACGATCATCAATAACTTATTAGCGGAAATAATAAGCTAGCGAGACAATTTTAAGTCGAGATTGAAATAAACATTTTGACGAAATATATATGAAAAATATAACGTCACTATAGGTAGCGGGTTCGTTGAAGCGAGAGATCGAAATGCGATCGCAAAACGCGTTTAAAACCTCACTATATAAGTGGGCCTACCCCCACTTTACATTCATTTCAACCTCATAATTCTGCATTTTAGAGAGAGGTTAGAGAATTCAGGTAAGATGGCCGGCCGCCGATGGCGGTCCGGCGGCGGCCAACGGTGGCCGATGGCGGTCCGGCGCGGTGGTCCGGTGGCGGCCGAAGCCCGTCTTCTACCCGGAACCATTTTTCGACGTCCTGAACGCGATGGTAAGCTCCGTTTGTCCTAAATCTGAGCTTAAGTTCGTTAAAAACTCGTTTTAAAATCTGGACATATTGTATTAGTCTTGCATGTCCACAAAGATCGGTCTATAACCGAAGATCTAACGGTCCGATCATCTTGATATTTTTACAGAGGGTTCATAACCCATAGATAGCCATTTTAAACGGTGGAGATGAGGATCGGAGTAGCTTAGGCTGGGTTTCTAAACCCGTTTTAGTGTTCAGCTCGCAGGGCGGATTTTGAAAACGCAGCTCTGAAGAAATGTTAATTCCCGGAGATCTGACCATCGTATCGAGCTGAAATTTTCGGTGTACCTTCCTAACATATAGATATTTGATTCCAGTTAAGGGATCGATGATCAGAAGTTTAGATGGTGAGTTATAAGCTTCGTAAGTTACTAGTCAAATTTTAGAACGCAAATAGTTATTTAAAACGAGTTGCATGTAGGTTTTGAGGTGTCGTATGGACGATCCGAGACCGGAGAAATGTCCGTGAGTTAAAAATGAATGCTTTGGTAATCCCAGATCACAATGCATGCGGGTTTTGAGCAGATTTATAGACTTGCACCGCACGCGAGAGGGTATAACTTTTATCTCTTGAAGTTTGATAAAGTTAGATTTTTGATAGATTGGTTTAAATAGTGTTAATAATTATAGTTTGGACTACTAAAATGTGGTAGATGATTTTTTTAACTAAAGTTAGTTTACAAACGAGCGTTAAAAACAAGAGTATAAAAGTGAATAACAAATATAAATTCAAGACCACGCGTGATAAAAATGGTACAATTGAGACTTGGACGATTTCATGCGTTTGTATATATATATAATTATAAACACGATATTTGGACCGAAATAGTTTATCCGGACAGTGACCACAATTAATATTAAAAATAAATATATACTTTTAGAAAATGTAAATTTTTATATAAAATATGAAAACAAAGTTTTCGTATTAAGAATATTAATATAACACGTTTCGGTATAAATAATAATAACGATTATATTATGTTTTGTAAAGAAAGTGGTATATAATATATTTGTCAGAATTCAAACACTCGTCTATTAATAAAAGAATATTATATTTTAAAATAACTATATATACTTTTATTAAACAACGTCCAAATGTAGTTTCAAAATCATATATTAGTTTTACAACGATTATTTGAAACGATGGTGTTTCAATATATTTATAAGATATTTTAAAACATTCGATTCAGCTGAGATTTTTCCTAAACAATAAAAGTTTGTAATTTAGTTATTAAAATTACAATAAATAAGACACGTGGGGATAAATAAATTAAGTTATGATAGGATTCCATTTGTATATATGTTTATGTGTTAATATACTTGGTATTAAACATAGGAATCCGGTTATCATTTGGATGACTATTAATAAGATCTTGACGTTGATTGGCATATTATCACACATAAATGTTATTTGAGCTGAGGCAAATGTGAGTTTTCTCGTAAGTCCCCACTTTTAAATGTTTTTATGATTTATAAATGTTTTTTAAGGGGTGGGGGGAGTATGTAAAGAAAAGGGCTATATATTTTACAAATTGTGTTAAATGGGATGAGTCATTATAAAAAGAAAAACTGTTAACCTAGGAAAAGGGCCTAAAAATATTGATAGATCTATCGGAGCGACGCCCCCCACTCTTCCAGTCACTCTGGTTGAAAAGGTGGTAATATTTTGATTTTGGTATGTTTCGAGTTTATTATAATGATAGTCATACATGTGTTGTACTCTTTGCTCGTTTACAACTAACACGTTTTGTTTAAGAAATATATAGCTATGTTTGGAAAAGTCGAAATTAAATTCCCATTGAAAATAATGGTGAATAATGAAATTTATCATTGAAAAGAATGATGAATAAATGAGAGTAAAGTTGAGAACTGTTACATCCTGGTTTTTAATTGAGAAACTCACCAACATTCGTGTTGACAAAATTATTTTAACATACTTTTCAGGTAAATGAAGAAAATGGATGCTTCGTGAAGGATTCGGGAAAATTGTATTGTGCGTTTGAATGAATGATTGTTGGACTTGTAATTTAAAATAGAACCGTGCATGTTTGACACGTGTAAAACTCTGATATTTAATAAAGCCCAACTAATGGTTCATTATTTTGAATATGATTGGCTGAACATCATCTGTCACCGCCCAAATTAAAAAAATTAAGTCTTCCGTTGCCAAGTTAATGATTTTGGGGTGTGACAGAAGTTGGTATCAGAGCCAATGGTTATAGCGAACTAGAAATTTTGAAGAAATTTCTAGACTATAACCCAGTATTTAGAAAAAACGTTTTCCTACTTCACAAAGCTGAAAAATTTTATAAACAAATTTTCATAAGAAATGCAAAAGAGAAGTTGCATTTAATTTGTTTATGTATTATGTGAAATTTAAGTTGTAAATTTTATATGTTAGATATACTTTATGTCATCATGATCATTTAGTACGTAATATGTCACAAACACCTTATTCACACACTATAAACGAAATGCACAACATTAATAGTGAGTTGGGGGACCGCTTCCACCTACCTCTGTTATTTGGGAAACCATGCACACTTTTATAACTTACTCCCTTACTAGCTTTAAGCTACATGTCATCTTTCTACACATGTCAATTTGCATTTGTTATTATTGGCTATCCTATGGCTAACTCTTGTAATATGTGGATTGAGGATGACAATGTGACCTTATCTCTACCGATTCTCAAAGTTTTGTAACCCAATCGTTGGTGCTATAGTTGTTTCAGTTCAAGTGTTAGAACCGTTGATGGAGTACTTGGACCTTCAATAATTTTTTTCTCTTGTAGATCTTGATAGGCATCACATGCCTTGGATATTTTGGTATGTAAAATTTAAAAACTTGTGATGGGTGCTGATGCGTATTCACACCTATCTTAATAGTTATTTTAGTAACTTTTAAACAAGTATTATAATTTTCCAAGTTAAAATGTCACAATGATCCTTTGGCTGATTTATTGATTATTGTGTGAACTGATTATTTCCTATATTTAATCACCCGCATATAATAATTAATAATGAATGTTGTTTATCTATGTTATCCAAGAATGACATAAACAACAATATGCCACTGAAAACAAGACACAATTGTGCTAGCAGAAGATATGGATTACCGACCTACTCTTAAGGATTATCCCAAGTAATCTCTGGACACGTTAACATCGTTTTAGAATAGTGAAAAAGCCAAGAGTGCTATGATTGGGATTTTAACAATGCCTAATATTTCAGTATAAATATTCCAACTGTGGTGTGAAGACTTGGTCAACTTTTGTGTACGCTTACACAAAATAAAGTCCTTGTATGGATTCCAAAAAAAATTTGAATTGGTGGATTACGTGATTAGTACTCAATACATGTATCTCTGTGTAAACTTGTGATACCTATAATTATGACCCACAATAGGAAGATACTAGAATGATCCTGTAAGGTAAATTGACAATTACACTTGATATCACGTAATTGTGAATTTACAGGTACGAGAGAATTCTAGAAAATTCTATTGTGATGACCTACGAGTATAATATGATAGTTAATTACTATTTACGATGCGATAGTAATCATCAAGTCACCCATCCATTCGTATAATAGTGTGACAAAAAATGGATTATCTAATCAGGAGTTTATTGAGACAATAATCTAGTTTAAGATTTAGGCGAACCCTTTCTTTCGATCCCCAATGATCATTCTATCATCTTTGGGCTTACTCATGTATATTTTGAAGTGATCCTTGCTCCATGATTACGTTCATACGCCATGACTATATTGATCTCGTGATGCCATACGTGTTGATTCTTATTCCTAAACAAGTTATGCTCCGTATATAAAATCTTGATGATCATCTCATTTAGATAAATCATGTACAAATTCTTTTGCGGATTTGGGATATTACAGTTGATCATGCCATTACAAATTCTTTGAATGGGTTAGTTCTTTGCGAAATCTTGATGATCATGTCATTAGGATAAATTATGTACAAATTCTTCTGCGGGTTTGGGATATTACAGTTGACTATGGTAGATGCATCAAAGGGTTTTGAGCATAAAGGAGAATATCATATCTTTGTTAAAGAAATTGTCTTCATTGGAATTTAGGCGTGAGTAGGATATTCTTATTTGTCATACCCAATATTGACATTACGCTTGAATGAGTTAGTTCTGTGCGAAATCATAATTATTTCTTCGCTTAATATTCCAATCTGACATTTCCTTTGTGCGCCTCTTGTATAATAAGCAACGTTATCTTTATATACGTGTGATACCTAAATGTGGGGTAAAGACTAAACCAAAGATAAGTCGGCATCGTAGCTCTTGTCAAAATTCTAATACACCCATTATAAACACGTGATCTCAAATCTATATATAGAGAACAAGCTGTGTAACTACCTCAGCAAGCACTAAACCACCTTTATGATTGGAGGAACTTTGGAGATTTTGAGTGTACTATAATGCCTGTCATATTCATAGTTGTTCCCTAAGCTCCAAAGTACACATATACGCAAACTTTTGTCGACCCTGATGTTTCAAATTATCTGTTAATGGACAAAAGAGAAGTTATTGTCAACCAATCAATTTCCCATAAAATATTATATTATGGTAATGTTATTTGTATTGAATAGAATATATTATCGCCTTAAAAATTTCTTGAAGAAAATAAGAAAAGTGTGATTTTCTCAAATCGGTAGGCCGCTCACTACTGATAATGATGATGAATATAATCACACCGTTAAAACTCCAAACTCTCGAACCTAATACCAAAAACTCTGGATCATCATCTAGTAACAATTTACAACTCAGCTCTCATAGTGGAAACGTCGACCCAATTCGACGTAAAATAAAGATTTTGTGAGATTAAGCCTTCGAGCATCCATCCTCAATTTTCGTTAAAAGGAAATTTCGATACCCTTGACATCTTTAAGATCAAATAAAAATTGTTGGGACTAGAGAACCTAGTTATCGTAATAATGGTTATTTTAAATGCATACGATAACAATCTTGTAGGATCATTACCGTATTGTGTTGCATACTACTGAATTTGAAATGACACATGGTCATTTTACTAATCATTGAATGTAATACATTTCAAGTTTTATTTTTGTTCACCCTGTACTTTTAGACCTTACCCCCAAACTGAATTTCACTTGATTTATCAATTGCACCCAGCAATGAATGCACGATCTTTCATCTAGAATTCGTCACCTATGATTTCGTTATTTTCTTCCTTTAGTAATGATAACTAACACGCAATTGGTACTAATATCGTTACTTGGTAGCAAGATTTCGTAGCATAGAATTATAATTAACATTTCTCTTCGTTAATTTGAGTCGAACCTCCTTGGTTCTCACAACACTCAAGTTCCTAAATAGGATTGAATAGTTTGACCTTAAACATATTATCTCGATTACATTCCAACCTAAATTTCGATCATTAGTTACATGACACGCATCATGCATATCCATACTAATGCTCAGAGTCTTATTCGTACGATACACTAATTTTGCGATGTTTAAAGAATTAAACACTCATTAATTTGGTATCTTTCAATGAATAAGTTGGTCTAATGTAAAGGGACCCCATCTTTGTTCCTATTGACCACCATTGAATTTACATTTCAGTTGTATTGCGTATATACACAAATTTTGTCATTCCCTCATATAACATCACAGTGTTGCCACTTCAACAAATAATGATGGTTGTTTTTAACAGTAACGGATCAACGTCTTATTATGTCTACGCTTACTTGCAATTAAAGATGAGTATAGTCTCGTAAGACTTACGCTCGAACACAAAAATAAATGTGATTTACTAATGTTCAACGGCAAGTCGACCTATTCCTTAGCTGGAAGAACATTAAGTAATATGGAACGAATGTGTTATCAGTACAATTTTTAAAGTTATATTGTGACTTCTACTTCTTAGGAAGTTACGTAATCGAAGAAAAATACTCCAAAGTATTTTGTACTAACAAATCGTCATTGTGAAAATCTGAGCACTCTAATGAAAATGTGTGCTTGGTGTTCTTAGATAGAAATAATAAATATATATATTTAAGCACAACCAATCATATGTTAAAGGGTATTATACAATACTTTTGACACTAGAGATTAAATCTTAATCGGATGCTTGTATTGTGAAGTTATATTAAGTTATACCTAATACTTATGCTATAACAAAGTGTGATAGTAGTTCACACACAACTCCATGTAATCAGTTGATCACGTATATGGTAAAGTATATATGCGAACCATGTTCATAAACATAGTCACGACAAATTATATATAGTCACGCCGAATTGTATATAGTGATGTTGAACTATGTGAAAGACTTACCTTCCATATTTGATCCTGATTGCATTTTTGGAAAACTTTAATGAGCAACAACTCCTTGTCAATCAAAGATAGTGTTAAGGTGTTATCCTTTGTATATTCATCAACTTCATATTCTTTGACAACTGTGCAGCGTTTGCAACCAGAATATTCTAAGATCTTTAAGTATCATTGTAGCTACGTCTACCAATTCTTTGACCCTATTGTGACATCATTGTTTTCATAATCTATTTGATTCTAGCATACAATATTTACCAACCTTTCGTGGTAAAGAAATATTAAACGTTTAGGTTCTTCTGTATAATGACATTTAGCATTTATGTAATACTGAATGAATGTTTGTGCTTAAAGTGTAGTAGATCCCTTAGACTCTAAGAGATAATCTTAGGATAAAATTCTTTACGACTCGTCATAAAGAGAAGCAATATAAAGAATAGGTGTTTGCATAAATCACTTTTCAAGATGCAAAACGCACAGAATTGTAGTAGTCCGTCTGAAGACCGGCTGCTATCATTTCGGAAAAGACTAACTTAGAAGGATGGTAAATATGGATGCGGATATCAACAAGATAAATTCCTTCTCATGTCAGAGACAGGATTAACCTCAAAGAACCAGTGCTTAAACTAGAGGCAAGATCTGGTAGTTTACTTTGATAGACTTATCAAAGTTTGGGTGTGTGCTTACATAATGAAGTAGAGTATATGCTTATGCACGGCACAATTGCACTCATAAAGATAACTACTTGACTTGTGATCAAAACTTAATTAAGGATCTTGATAGAAAAATCCATACCATGATAAGTATCTAACGATGTTGTCTCAGGGAAGATAACCATACCATTAATAAGAGATATTGTCGTTAATACCGACTAAATATTTTATTCAAATCAGAAACGTGCACCTAGTGATGATAAAGAATTTGAAAATTTATATAAAGTTACGATACTTACAAGCTACCAAGTTAATTCAAAGCATTAGAATGTTATATCCTCTATGCCCAGTCGAATCTCGAGGACGAGATTCAAATAAGGTGGGGAGAATGTGATACCCGGAAAAATAAAAAGTATTATTATATTCCATAAACGAGATGAAGGCATGTTTAGGCTAGATTAAGTGAAGACTAAGACCCATAAGTCAAATATAGTATTTTAAGCTTGGAATGAAGGGAATATATACATTGTAAAACGTGTGAGAAGTGAGACGGAATAAAGAAATTCCGGTGATAAATAACGGATAAACGAACGTATTCGGTTAAACGTGTGAAAATTCAACCCGACATTCGAGAAAGTGTCCAGGGGTGAATCCATCTGAATATTTTAGAGGATCGAAAACCGAGAACGCAGGCAAAAACGTGGCTCAATTCTGAGTTATAACGAAGTGGGAAAATGCAAATTAGTATTTTCGAACACGATCGTTAAAGCACATGTACCGATGAGCTTGTGAAAGTTGATATTATCTCCGTATTTGAGGTTTATTATTCAGGTAAAGTAAATCAAACAGACACCGTAAGTTTGGATGAGTTGTTTTTGGGAAAACAACTACATTATTTCTATTAAGTTCGGAGTAACACGGAACCGACACCAGGGTAACGATCATCAATAATTTATTAGCGGAAATCATAAGCTAGCGAGACAATTTTAAGTCGAGATTGAAATAAACATTTTGACGAAATATATTTGAAAAATATAACGTCACTATAGGTAGCGGGTTCGTTGAAGCGAGAGATCGAAATGCGATCGCAAAACGCGTTTAAAACCGCACTATATAAGTGGGCCTACCCCCACTTTACATTCATTTCAACCTCATAATTCTGCATTTTAGAGAGAGAAAGTTAGAGAGAGGTTAGAGATTTCAGGAAAGGTGGCCGGCCGCCGATGGCGGTCCGGCGGCGGCCGACGGTGGCCGGTGGTGGTCCGGCGCGGTGGTCCGGTGGCGGCCGAAGCCCGTCTTCTACCCGGAACCATTTTTCGACGTCCCGAACGCGATGGTAAGCTTCGTTTGTCCTAAATCTGAGCTTAAGTTCGTTAAAAACTCGTTTTAAAATCTGGACAGATTGTATTAGTCTTGCATGTCCACAAAGATCGGTCTATAACCGAAGATCTAACGGTCCGATCATCTTGATATTTTTACAGAGGGTTCATAACCCATAGATAGCCATTTTGAACGGTGGAGATGAGGATCGGAGTTGCTTAGGCTGGGTTTCTAAACCCGTTTTAGTGTTCAGCTCGCTGGGCGGATTTTGAAAACGCAGCTCTGAAGAAATGTTGATTCCCGAAGATCTGACCATCGGATCTAGCTGAAATTTTCGGTGAACCTTCCTAACATATAGATATTTGATTCCACCTAAGGGATCGATGATCAGAAGTTTAGATTGTGAGTTATAAGCTTCGTAAGTTACTGGTCAAATTTTAGAACGCAAATAGTTATTTAAAACGAGTTGCATGTAGGTTTTGAGGTGTCGTATGGACGATCCGAGACCGGAGAAATGTTCGTGAGTTAAAAATGAATGCATTGGTAATCTCAGATCACAATGAATGCGGGTTTTGAGCAGATTTGTAGACTCGCACTGCACGAAGTTTGATAAAGTTAGATTTTTGATAGATTGGTTTAGTGTTAATAATTATAGTTTGGACTACTAAAATGTGGTAGATGATTATTTTAACTATAGTTAGTTTACAAACGGACGTTAAAATCAAGAGTATAAAAGTGAATAACAAATATAAATTCAAGACCACACGTGATAAAAATGGTACAATTGAGACCTGGACGATTTCGTGCGTTTGTATATATATATATAATTATAAACACGATATTTGGACCGGAATTGTTTATCCAGACAGTGACCACAATTAATATTAAAAATAAATATATACTTTTAGAAAATGTAAATTTTTATATAAAATATGAAAACAAAGTTTTCATATTAAGAATATTAATATAACATGTTTCGGTATAAATAATAATAACGATTATATTATGTTTTGTAAAGAAAGTGTTATATAATATATTTGTCAGAATTCAAACACTCGTCTATTAATAAAAGAATATTATATTTTAAAATAACTATATATACTTTTATTAAATAACGTCCAAGTGTAGTTTCAAAATCATATATTAGTTTTACAACGATTATTTGAAACGATGGTGTTTCAATATATTTATAAGATATTTTAAAACATTCGATTCAGCTGAGATTTTTCCTAAACAATAAAAGTTTGTAATTTAGTTATTAAAATTACAATAATTAAGACACGTGGGGATAAATAAATTAAGTTATGATAGGATTCCATTTGTATATATGTTTATGTGTTAATATACTTGGTATTAAACATAGGAATCCGGTTATCATTTGGATGACTATTAATAAGATCTTGACGTTGATTGGCATATTATCACACATAAATGTTATTTGAGCTGAGGCAAAGGTGAGTTTTCTCATAAATATTATCACACATAAATGTTTTTTTTGGAGGGGGGGAGTATGTAAAGAAAAGGGATATATATTTTACAAATTGTGTTAAATGGGATGAGTCATTATAAAAGGAAAAACCGTTAACCTAAGAAAATGGCCTAAAAATGTTGGTAGATCTATCGGAGCGACGCCCCCACTCTTCCAGTCGCTCTGGTTGAGAAGGTGGGAATATTTTGATTTTAGTATGTTTCGAGTTTATTATAATGATAGTCATACATGTGTTGTACTCTTTGCTCGTTTACAACTAACACGTTTTGTTTAAGAAATATATAGCTATGTTTGGAAAAGTGGAAATTAAATTCTCATTGAAAAGAATGGTGAATAATGAAATTTATCATTGAAAAGAATGATGAATAAATGGGAGTAAAGTTGAGAACTGTTACATCCTGGTTTTTAATTGAGAAACTCACCAACATTCGTGTTGACAAAATTATTTTAACATACTTTTCAGGTAAATGAAGAAAATGGATGCTTCGTGAAGGATTCGGGAAAATTGTATTGTGCGTTTGAATGAATGATAGTTGGACTTGTAATTTAAAATAGAACAGTGCATGTTTGACACGTGTAAAACTCTGATATTTAATAAAGTCCAACTAATGGTTCATTATTTTGAATATGATTGGCTGAACAGCATCTGTCACCGCCCAAATTAACAAAATTAAGTCTTCCGTTGCCAAGTTAACGATTTTGGGGTGTGATAGTTACTGAACCACATCTCTCTCCCGGGATGGGTTTGGCGCAACAAACACAGTAAGTGCCCCGGCAAAATGTTTTTTGTATTGATTCACTTATTGGCACAAGAGTGGTGCATTCTTTAACGCAAGGATGTTCATCACACATTCTTGGAGCGTGATTAAGAGAATAACCACACATATCAGCACCTGCTTGTCAATCAAATAAATTAACAAAAGTATTTAGCAAGTAAGGTGATATGTATTAAATTAAATATGATGACAATAGTTAGGTTTCAACAAGAATTACCATAAGTCTTGCATTCTTCTTTGGGCAAGGCAGAAATACAAGACATAAGATTTAAACAGATGATGTAAAGAAAGACAAAAGACATGATGATTTTCTTCATCTTTAAACTCTAGAGTGTGTAATATTAAAAGTGTAGTATGAACTTCTCACAAAAATACATGGTATTTATAACATTTCAATGTCAGAGTTTATATTCACATAGAGATACTAATTGATTTCTTAGAAATCTGTTATTAAATGATAAAATATATTATATATGGCAAATATTTATGAAATATTCTATTACAAAATTTAATTGTTTTATGAGAAAATACAAATATCGTTTTTATGGAATTCACTAAATTAGGGATTTTAGTTGACTTTGTTTTTTTAACTACACAAAAAATCAATAGTTTTAGTTATGATTTATTCTCCAGTGGCTCCAATAACCAATTCACGATATAAAACAAAATACTAAACAAGTTTTAGTTGGTTAACATAACCGGTTAGTTAAATGGGTCAAGCCACGTATGACTCGACTCATTCGATAAATGAGTCAAAACATGACACAAAATCCAAAAGGAATAATAAGTTTTTGTTTGCAAGTATAACATTTTTATTAAAAGAGTAAACCACACACAACTCATTTAATGATCATGTTTCAATTCGTTATGAACAACACGAACTAAAACTTTAGCCAACTTTAAGGAGCCTTTATTTTACGTGTAACCACCTTATATTTTATAACTTACTTAATAATCATTGTATAAGAAACATATGATAAATAATTAAATAAAAGTTTCTATGAAACTTTTGGATGTTTCTATGAAATATAAAAGTTACAATTGCTATTTAAAAAAAAAATTAAATAAATAACTAATTAAATGAATTCTAAAGTAGTTTAATGTCAAATACTAAGTTTAGTAAAGGAATATTTGAAATACGGAAATAAAATAAAAATAAACTTTGCAAGGAAGTTGTATTAGGCTTATATTTAGCATATATAATCTGCCATGTAATTACCATTATTGTTAAGATCTTTATTAATAAAAGTAAGGAGATTGTAATCTCCATCAAGTTGTCACATCTATGTATCAAAAAAATTTCCAAACTAAATTGACAAACTAAAAACAATATTTTAGATAAAAAGACCCGTATGTGTCAAAATCATTTAGATTTGAAGTGTATTGTGAACCAAATTGATTTAGAAACTGATTTGTTGTATTGGTTGTTGAAAGCATAGTTAAAATATAGAGATTTAAATTATAGAAAATAGTATTTACACCCCCGCGTTGCGAGGTAGGGTGTAAAACTGTGTATTTAACTCTTCGCTTCACTCAAAAAGATGAAGTTAACATAGCGTTAGGACTCATGTGCCTTCCAAAGAGGCAAGCACTGGTATATTACAGAACGATCTAACAAGGACCGGAATGAAAAATCACAGGGGCGGAGTTTCCAGGTTAATGCGCAAACAGCTTTCTTACGTAAGCCTTTTTTAAAAAAATCATACTGAAAGCCCATCAGTTTGGATGACCATTCAAACTCGCTCATCCATTTTGATAATAATACAGACACAGAGACTCAAATAAAATTCCAAATAAGAAAAACAACTTATTTAAGTAATTATAGGTTTATTAATAAAGAAAAAGGCTTTACTGAACTGAACTAACAGAACACAAAAGCAAACAAGCTTCCGATACACAAGCGAATATATCTGTACATCTCAACTCTAGAACTGATAGAAGAAACCAACAAGGTTCATGAATAATATGTATCCCATTCAAACTTTGGTTCAGAGTAAACCTCATAATCCACAGGCCCATCTACCACATTCTCAACACTTTGTATACTCTGCAACAATGCCGGTTGAAACCCATCATTCTCACTAGGCAAAAGCTTATACACCACTAAAACCACAACCGTTAATATCGCCTGCAACTTCATCGAATCCCCTCTAACCGAAAAGAATAATATCATCGACACCAAAAACAAATCAACACAAATCCTCATAATAAACAAAACCGTATCCATTAACCTCCCATCATTGCCAGCAGGAAACCCACGAACTCTGTAAACGAATAAAAAGTTGTACTTGTCAACCACGTACCTGTACCCGAAATAGCTAGTACCCACAGGGACAATAAGTGGAGAAAATGAAGAATAAATTAAAGTCAAGGCGAAAATGGTCAGATTAAACGCGTAGTATTGTGCAAAGTCAAACACTTGTTTGGGTGCAGGTGAGGTCCAGCTAATCGGGTATTCAGAAAGATCTTGTTCTTGTATATCAGAGTTTTCAGTAGAGATTAATGGTCTCTCAAGCCCTTCGGTTTCTCGATTCTCTTCAAGTGCGTACTCCTCATTTCGTTCAGGCACAAGTTGCAACATGTCGTTTTTTCTGAACTTTTTAAGTTTTTTCTTGATCCAAGGTATCGGTGCTAATAAATCAAAAGATATACCTAAAAACGTGCTCGTGATTAAAAACGCCACTGATGAAAGACATGATCTTGACAAGAAAGAGGCACTCATATACTGTTCGATTCGTCTACAATCTTCACCATCCAAATAACACCTACCCATTTTCAAGATTGCACTTTCTAGTGAAGATTCAACCATGGCCCGTAAAAGAATTAGGTTTACCAAAAAGAAGCACACCATCTTCAAAAGTGCAGCCCTTTGCTCACCAGAAACGGTCAAATGCCGTTCAAACTTTGAAAGATACGAAAGAACCGAAGGCACGATTATATACATGCTTACAAAGATAAGAACATTTGGAAGAAACTGGAAGATTATAGTTGCTAACCAGCTTGAGCTTTGTAACCAAGTAAACCACGATTGAGCATGATCCATGGCTTCTGCGTTTATTATCCTACCAGCACTTTGCAGAGCACTAATTACCGCAAGCGGAGAACTGCAAAACAGAAGAAGTAATAACAACCATGTGTTCACAAACCCTCTTCTAAGCCTCAAAGCTAGCGTTCTTGACCCCACATGGTTCCAATAAATATCAGTCGCTAACGGTGCACGTTCAACTCTCCAATGGTTTCTTTGAAGCTGCAACTCCAATACCGAGAAGAACTTCCCTATTCGTTTCTTCCTCTCGCTACAGAAATCTTGAAGCGCTTTATTCGCAGTGTAAACGTCTTTAAACACCACAAACGCAATTCCAGCACCCTTCGCTCGTCCATCTTTATAAGCCGCCATTTCCATTTCCAAATCCGCTCTGCGTTCTTGCAGCTTCCTCAACTTATCCTCATCCGAAAACCCTAACTCATCCTTAATCCGCCTCCACAAATCCTTCAACCCTTGCCATAAAGCTTTCAACTTCCCCTGAATCCCTTCATGAAAATCAACCAAGATCCCATAATTCGTATCCTCATACAACGAAGCTCGTGCTTCCATTTTATTCACTAGTTTCGTGACCTTTTCCCTAACCTTAACCAGATCATTAACCAAATCATCCAAAGCACATAAATCCATAGGAGTAATAACTTTATAAACCTTCCCGGGATACTTATTATTAATATATTCCACTAACGAATCCCGTTCCGGCCCTATGCTTTTCGGTATCCCTTGTATCATTAACGTAAAAATCGCAGACGAATTCGCACTGCTCGGATCACTCGGGTTCCCATACACATCTCTAAACCGAGTAATCCTCAACCTGCCTTCAATCTCATTAATCCCATAATGCACCAACACGACGACAAACACGACAAACATAAAATGCACCCAAAGCAGCCTTGACCCTTTCCCGATATGACTAATGGTGGTTTTCGAGAACTGATCAGCCATCGTTGCGTCCCCGGCGTATAAATTCAAAGGCAATAACACAGCAATGGAAACAAGAGCAATTAAAAGAATAAGGGAGAAGCTACCGCCTTCGATGAGGAGGAACTGTGCGGCATCGGCACCGCAGTGTCGGGCGATCTCGCGTCCGGTGGCGTGCCAGACGGCGAGGAGCTTGGAGAAGATGGCGGTGGGGCCGGGCATGCGGCGGTGGTCGCTGCGGAGCTTGACGAAGAGGAAGATTAAGAGGCAGGTGATGGTGCCGATGGCGGAGATGTTTAGAAGGTACTGGATGTTGCCGTACCATGTGTGTTCGATGATATCGTCTTCGTCGGAGGATGATGATGATGGTGGTGGTGAGAAGATGGTGTTGGTGAAGGTGAATGGTGATTGTGGTGCAAGGTTCATGGTGTGAGTGAATTGAGGCCCACGAACCTTTAATTGGTTAGGGGTTTCAGCGTGGCATGAAGCCAATTGCTGAAATTGATTGTGATCGGATAGGATTGAATTGGATTGGATTGAATTGAATTGAATTGAATTGAATCTAGGGTTAGGGTTTACAGTGGAAACTGAAGTGGAGATGGTGGTCGGGAGAGACAGGCAAGTTGGAGATGGAGACGGAGATGGAGATGGATGAAGGAATCTATTTTATTTGGTTGGTATCGTGGAAGACGTGGAACAAAGGAAACGAGGAGGAACATTAATTATTGTTATTATATTTGGTCATTTAGAGACTAGTGTCACCGAGACAACCCACACTCCGTGTAGCGTATCAATCGGTCTGTTTATAATCAAGGTTTGTTGGTTTCGTCTTATCTTGGACTCATTTGGCGAGCGGCAACAGCTCACAACTAGCGATATGTTCGTCGTACAAGCACGACTAGGCATGTACGCATTCTTTCCCGTTGAGGTTGTGTCCAATGAAATCCGGGACGAGACAACAAACCCAAGCTTCGCCTCTAAATAGTTGAGATGAGTACTGAATCTTTTGAATCTCTGTACATTGACTAATGATGACGACGGACTCGATTTATTCAAGCTATCGTAAAGTTGATATGACACCTTTGTCGCCATAGAATTCTTTTGGTCCATAGGCTTTGAAATCCTTGAAGTTACAGCCTTGGATTACTAATTGTTTCTTGAATTTACGGTTGAATTTGCTATCAACGTTGGAACTACGAACGCTTTCATCTTGATGAGAAGGATTTCGGTATGGATGAGTTCTAACGGTATTGTTTGAATGTCGAGATTTACTTTTATGGCGATGCGAGCATGCGAAGTGCAAAGTGTGCTATCAAAGCGTCACATTGCGCCCATCATCAACGCCGTCGTCCTCGCACGAGCCCCCACTGGGTGTATGTTAGGCATAAAAAATTACTATGGAAGTTTATCTCTTTATAAAGAGCTTTCAAATATTTCTCACTTTTCATGTGTGATGAGTTTTATCTTTCTTATTTATACGCATATGGAATGCTTTCACTTTTTTTCATCTTTCCATCTGGGATGGATTCTTGTTCTCATTTCTTAATATGGGATGAACTTACTTATTTATATTTTTATATCCTTCATTTTTTTATTTCCTTAATTAAATTTTTCAATCACTTATTTCTAAGAATATTTTTGATCCTTCAACTTTAATAAGTTAAATTTTGGGAATGTTACATTTATTCCATTTGACACTTTTAGTTTCCTCGCACCTGAAGTTGTGGAGTTACTTAGCCAAGTTCAGCGGGTCATGCATAGTAATGTTATGACTCCAAGATTAACCAATGTAGTTTTTAAAAGATTGAGTTTTGCAATTCAAAATGAGATAGTGACACAGCTGTTGTACGTCTGCCTTCTGTTTTGATGTAATCACTAAGTTTCTAATTGATTAAAAGTTGAAATATGTAAAATGATCTCAAACCATATTATTATTCGTGTCAAAGATCTCGACTCTAACTTGCACACATATAATTTGGGATTGACCCAAACACAATCCGTGTAACCCATTTATGAAAAGTGTTAAAAACAAACTTGATATAATTTTAGAGTCGGTAAAGTAAATGAGTAACATGAGTCTTCTTGTAACAAATATATAAAAAAATCTTGAAAATGTATTGGAAATTATAAAAATGGAAAACAGAAAAAACACAGATAAAAATATAATTATAAAAGTTTATTTAAATACATAAACGGGTTAGTAGGTCAATCTGAGCCCGAGTCATTTAAAAACAGGTTGTGTTAGTTAACTCACACCCGACACGTTTTCCTAACGGGTCGTGTTAGTTGACCCAAAACCTGTTTTTTCATGCCTTGTTTGTCATAACCGCCGACCCTATTTAGATGTAGTATTTAGGGGTGTTCTTCGGGTTCGTTTTTTTGGTTTCGGGTTTTTTGGGTCGGGTTCTTCGGGTTTCAAAGTTTTAAATCTTGACCCGAAACCCAACCCGAATCTCTCACGGGTTTTCGGGTTCGGGTTTTTTCAGGTTGGGTTAATCGGGTTTCGAGTATCCTATAAAAAAAACAAAAACAAATAAATTTTAAAAGCTACAATGCTAAAACTAAAATAACATATTATTGTTTGCTCTTAAGCAAATAATCAAATAATAAATCAACATAACTTGATAAAATAATCCAAAAGAAGAGTAAAATTAACTCGAACCATAATCGTTTTCAATCGGGTGTGATTTAGTTGTTCGATTACGGTTGCTATTAGTAATAAACGGAAAACTTAAGTTAACAACAAACAATCGATCTATAATAGTTGTAATGACATCGATTATGACTATATTTTGATAACTTTAATGGCTAAGACTAAGCATATTATACATAAATATATATTTAATTTCAAAACTAAAAGTTTGTTCGGGTTATTCGGGTTGACCCGAAACTTATAAATCAAACCCGGGAACCAACCCGAATTACTTCGGTTCGGGTTTGGGTTAGTCTTTTCTCGGGTTCGGGTTTTTCGGGTCGGGTTATTTCGGGTTCGGGTACGTGTTTTCTCGAGTTGGGTTTCGGGTTTCGGGTAAAAATGACAGCCCTAGTAGTATTGTTTAAATAAATATTTTATTAAGTTTTTGATGATTTTACAAATTCACAACTATAAATGATTACCCGTTAAATCCTACAAATAACTAATTGATAAGGTCTTAAAAAATGAAATACATACAAACATTACTTCTATTCATGGAAATAGAAAAATAAATTACTTTGAAAATGACCACACTTATAAATATATAAAACTCAAAACGAGTTATCAGAGTTGAATTCAACTCTTTTACACGCTTGGTAATTTGGTATAGATATAAGACTTATTATATGTTTGTATATACTAGTTTTTACAATATAATCATGACTAATTTAAAAAAAAATGATTTATACTTGGTGAAGGTTGCCGAAGACAAAATAGCCTTTCCTTGGCTGTTACATATTCTGTCTTTTTATGTTTTATATGTACACGCTTGGCCACAGAAGCTTATTCATCAATTGATTTAACTATGAAACCTAAAATGACGTGATTTTAGAAAAAAAAATTATGTTCATGTACGTATACTGTTGAATACACCTGGAAAGACAAATGATAAATCGGTTCTATTGACTCGTGTACAACAAAGGTGTTATTTGGCAGGTAAATGGTTTTCAGGTTATTCGGTTTTCCAACATCACCCGAGCCAGCTGATAACCATACTAAATCACCCAACTTAACATGCGGCTCAGATAAGCATCAATTCACAACTTGAAGTTTCTTTATGTGAAATTAATAGTTAAAACTTGAAAATGCATGGAAAAAAAATTAAGCCAACTTTGCATGGGATGGAACCTATGTTTTACACACTAAACATATGTCAAATCAGAGAAACATATGTTTTGCTACACACCAACAAACTAGGACAAAATGCACACACTTACCCAACTCTTTACTATTTTGTTGGAATTAGATATTTCATAAACAAAAACTAAAAGGTAAAGTGAAAAACTAAAAGGTAGATGAGTCATGAAGATTTAAGATAGACTGATAATCTTTTGAAAAAGATACTCAACATGCTCTCACTAAATAACATCACGTCCCGCATCCATTCTGGTGCCACTCTCTCAAACGTTCCCAGGGATGACACGCGGTACATCATCAACACCTCTTCTTCCCCTGGCCCACTGTGCTTCACCCATCCCAAACTAAACGAGTACCCTGTCCCATCACATCATAAATAATTTTTCATATTTGACATATATACCAATAATATTCATACCAGATCAAAATTTAACATATAAGGATGTGTAAACAAGAGAGTTACCACTTGATTCATGGACTGCGTTTATTTGTATGCTATCATCACTAGGAGTCCCAATTGAAAACTTTAGATCAACTAGACGCTCAACAAGCTCTTGAAACATGCAAGAATCGGATGCAGCATTTACTACACAACATATTAAATTTAGTCAGATATAATGACGAGTATGCCCATAAAAACATCTTTTGCTTTTATTCATACAAAACATACCTGTTCCACCAAGCCTTGGACGACAGCATTTAGCCTACACATTCACATTAATACAGTCAATGCATAATAAAACAGTTAAAAGCAGAGGTGACATTCTTCAATAGAACTTTTGTAAGCATATTAATTAATAGCGCCACCTCTACTAGGAAAATGAAAAGAAACAGGCACACAAGGTGTACCTGGGTAGCACCATTATTGAAGACACCAGAGAAGATGTTATCAGTATCAACAACTTCATTTTCATTTTCATTTGCATGTATCGTGAGTCGTTTTCTCTTTGCTGAGTTGCTGGTTGAAAGTGGAGAATTTTCATGTTCATTTTCATGTATCACGATTCTTTTTCTTTTTGCTGAGTTGCTGGTTGAAAGTGGAGAACGTGGCGATTGTTTATCACCGGAATCAACTTCTTTTCTACGCAGCCTCTCGATTTCTTCGGAAAGTTGTTTGTCTACAAAAAGTAATTAAAATAATTTTAATCTAATCAAGATGGCTTAGACAATTCATTCACTAAAGTAAGCCTTACTTTTCTGATTCTCTTCTAATAACATCTTTTCATACTTTTGTTGCTCTTCATCCTTTGCAGATCTGTGAATGAAGAGATTAGTTAACTTATTGACAAAAGATTAAGTGTTACTGTTAGTATAATGAGTAAAGTCCTTGCCTGATTGAAACAACTTCCTGTCTCAAATCATCTATTTGTGCACTTAACATATCCTTTTCACTTGTTAAATAGCTAATCAGTTCATCTGCAGCTGCATCAGATTAAACAAAGAACTCACATTAAGCACTATTTGGTCACTTTTATTAATCCATCATAAGTCAAAGTGAGATCACAAAGATATCATAAATTGGTAAAACGTGTCAAATAGAAAGTGTTCAAAAAATGTTAATGATTGCTGTTAGCCCATTGCAACCTTACCCACAACTGATGAATTAATTAATTAGTTAACTAACTAATAGACTAAAATATAACTTGGTTTTAAATTATGTTGTACACTTAAATGGTCCACGTGACATTTTATCGTAACCAACTACGGTAATTCAAATTTCTTTAAACTAATGATTACAAATGAGTGTGTAAACAATCTAATGATTTACTTTTGGAAGTAAAATCAACTTTGAATATGTCTGCGCGCCTGTAAAACCGCCTCCATTTTTTGAAATCCAATCATTAGCAATTGATGAATATGTGCCTATAATTTGTCTATGTGCTAATGCAAGCTACATGATTAACTCAACCAACCACATCAAAACTGTTCTTCTCATCAAAGTCAAATGCATAGTCCATATGTAACTGATTTTCTTATACAAAGATATGACCTTGCAGCTAAACTTTTTTGCTAACATTATCATTCGCAGGTTAGGTTTATTATTGTTTGTGCTTTTTCTTTAAATAATTTGTCTCAGTGTTTTATTCTTGCATGCTTTTCTTTTCCTTTAGTTAATACTGAGGGCTAAATGCCAGCATCTCAAATAACATTTTCCACTATGATTGTGATATCGTTGTGTTATTATACATCTAATGGCATGATGTTTTGCATTATTACATGTTTCCTATTTGACGGATAATGTCCAGCTAATATTAGATGCTATGCAAACTTCAACTGCTGTGGAAGTGCAGGTAAGGATTATTAATTTATCATAAAACTTTTGTTAATAACTTGCATTAGTTTCTGTTTGTATCGGCCATATTCAAAACTGTATGTTCCAACATAATGTACCCTGTAGGGTGACAAGATATGAAGGTGAACCAAACTGAACTATTCTATTTGTTAAATAACTTGCATTATTTTCCATTTGTATCGGTCATATTCAATGTGTTTCTCTACATTGAGGTTTGTTAAAGATAGACTAAGCAACTAGGGCTGTAAACGAACTTAACCGAAAAAAGTCTTGTTCATGTTTGTTCGTTAAGCTTTTATCGGGCAAGCGAAAGGTTCACGAACCCCTAACCAAATGGAATTTCTCATTCGTGTTAGTTCATTAAAGAAATTTGAAATGAACTTGTTTGTGAGCGGTTCACAAACACAAATGAACACAACGCTTCGCTTCAGCTGCCAGGTCTGTGTTGTTTTTTTAACATTTATATTCATATGTTAACTTTACTCCTAAATTAATCACAAAATACTCATATATTTATTTGTTTTATAGTTAATAAATCTTACAAGTTACAACTATATGATAAGATTAAAAAAATCATTAAAAAAAAGAACATTTAATAAACATAAATGAACGTAAACAGAGAAATTATCGAACACAGCCTCTATTCATGTTGTTCATTTAGTTAATTGAATGAAATTCTTTGTTCATGCTCGTTCATTTATTAAACACTCGGTTCGTTTACAGCCCTATAAGCAATCAAATAATCATAAGTATCCCCAATTGCAAAGCTAAACCTTGACTTTAAAAATCAGTAAAATTATTCACAGGTTGAAAACCGCTATGGCTGATTGGCTCTGAGCTCAATAAAAGGCTGCTTTAATAACTATTCAACTTAATAAATCATGATAAATAGTAAAAATTGGCAATGTTAAAGGTAAATTAGAACCCTAAACCACATTAGACATCAAAATAAAGGTGTGGATTAGAAGGCATGCATACATACCAGAGACATAGCTCTTAAACTTTTGTTCTTGATCCAAACTTAACTTGTCAATTTCAGAAGCCTTTTTTGACTGCACAGTAATCAAGCCAGAAGTAGTGAGTCAGACATTCCAATCAGCAATTCCACAGTTAGTTACTTGTAACGAAGAGTAATAAGTCATAAGTAAATAACCTTGAGCTTAGTGTACTTATCATAGAGCTTGGAATAGAGCGCCTCTATTTGATCTGTCATCTGAACATGTAATTGACGGCAATTAATCCTACCATCAGAAACTATAATAATAATCGAGTGAGTAAGAGGAGGATATAGAAACCCTAGACTGCACCTGTATCGGAACTCAACTCAACTCAACTCAACTGAAATGAAATGACCAAATCAACCACCTGAAATCCGCAAGAGAGTTTGGAAGATGAAAACAAACAAACACCGGATGATTTGGATTTGGATTTGAATGGGCGGGATATTTAGAAATTTGGGGGTTTCAAACTCTTTCGGTCTTTCTATCCCTATCCTATCATCATATTTTAACCTTCTAATTAAACCCCCTTTCAGTTTCAGATATTTAAGCCGTTTGTTTATTTGGAGAGAAAATGTTATAACCAAAAGTTAAATTTGGTTTCTACTGTTTACATTTTACATCTTATGAATTTTTAATATTTTTTTAAATTGTTATAAGTGAAGGATAATAATAATAATAATAATAATAATAAAAGTATTAAAGAAATAATAATAATAATAATAATAATAAAAGTATTAAAGAAATAATAATAATAATAAAGGTATTAAAAAACATTGTGATTTTTAATGTTATGTATGGATATGATAGAGTATGAGCTAAGAATACATCTAAAAATATTTTATTTTGAAATTCAATTTTTTATTTACTTTTGAATAACGCAATTTGTTTAGTCACGACAGAAACACATACTCATTTTGATGCATGCAAAGCTCCTATTTTGACCTACTACATAACTAATTTGACCCGCCTATTTAAATTTCATTTAAGTTAATTGATTTTATACATTGAGAATTGCTAAAGGCCGATCTGTAAAGTTAAGAGACCTTGTACATCAAGTGAAGATAGGTTTTTTTTTATTTAAATAAAACTATATGCATGAACAAAATTAACTAGTGTAATGATAAATGTTTTAAATAGGGTTGTTTACAAGCGGAACTAGGCCAGGACAACGCTGGCTCGGGCATGGCTTGAAGTCTAACCACGGCAGCTTACCCTGGTTCAAGTAATAATTAAAGGTGTTTATGAGTTTATCCTTTTCGATCCATGTTCAGGTAGCACTTTAGTAAGATATCCAAGTTCTAATTTATAAACCGGCGAAAGGGAAAACAGAAACCGCCATCGGTTTTCCTAGCATCATATGATGCATTCTCATATCATAAACAATCATTTCATTTTGTTTTTGATCTTAGATTACTCATCAAATAAATAAATATAGCTAGTCAACTTTTTAGGTTGTTTTTATTTAAAGATTTAAATTTAGATTGCTTTTGCAATATTGATTTACTTGGAAAGAAAATAAGAAAAGAAAGAAGTAACAAAACTATATGCATTTTAAAAAGAATGATATGAATTGGTTGGAAATACGCTTAATACTATAGACTTGTCTCAAATACTAGACTTCTCATTCAATGAGCGTATTCACCCTTCTCTATTGTTTACCCATTCTGATAGTAACAACAAACTAATAACACAACTTATATAAACTTATAAAACATTTTTTACAATCTCATATATCAATCACGACAAATACTTAACTGATCATCCATACGAAAGCTCAACTCTTCATCATCGGCTCTACCTTCATCGTCAACATGAAAAACAATACTATCGGACTCCAAACATCTCATACTCACGCTTTGAAAAGACATACTATCCATGTCTACACGAAATCTTTGAAGTCCAATTCCATCTAGACTTACAGAACTATCTTGATCCAACACATGTCCGGGTCATAGTTCCGTTGACCTGCCACTGATGGATACCGTTGATGACCGTGACCGCACTTGGCGATGAACGTTTCTATCGACTGACCAGAGAGCTGTTTCTAACTCGTGGTGTATTGTCATGGTGGGCCTTTGTTTGGGCTCTTTGACTACACACCTTAGGCCCAATAGTCCCATTTTTAGCATGATATCCATGTTACATGGCTCTAGGAGCAGATTTGCATCTAGTATTTCTTCAACGTTGCCTCGCTCGAGATGTGGCCTTGCCTAGAGAAAAAAATATGTTTATAATTTAAAGCTTAAATACCCATAACTTATTCATTAGCTACAATGTAAATCATTTGACTTTTTTGTATTTTGACATCTAGGAACATAAAAGCCAAATTAAAACCAGTCTAACTATAGAAGCAGGTTCAAGGCCATAGTGTTTTATAAACCGTTGAAATCGGTTAGACCATTCAGATTGAAGCTAGCCTGCCGGCTTGGCTGTTTTGAGATCAAAGCAATTCAGTTCACAGTTCGGTTTGATACATGGAACTAGACAGATAAACCTACCATGTCTTTTAGCCTTTATTTTGTTATATATATTTTATTTCTTTTTTTGGAACTCGTAGAAATGTATATGTATAACAATCACGAACCATTTTATTATTTCAAAATGTTATAGGTTTAGGCTAATGAATAATGATAAAGAAAAAAAGGGAAAAAAATTGTTCTGACAAACCGTCTAAACATAAGTTACAGAACCACTAAACCCCCAAACTGGTAAAAACCAGCATGTTAGACTAAACTATTCATCACTACGGCTCGATTGTAGTAACCGGGCGAACCAGATAGTGGAAAGTTTTTCGGCCTTTTTGACGATTTGGTCAACTTGCCAAGGTGTTTTTGGCAATTAAATAGTTTTGGGGTGTATATGAAACTTATGAAATTTCTTCTATGTAAGATTTCATTTTTTAAAATGCAAACACCAACCGAACCCAAATCTTTCTTACCCAATCGATAATGTGATAATTGGAACGACTCCTATTCGAGTCAACAGCAGGTCGAGCCGCAATGAGTTGCAAGAGAATAACTCCAAAGCTATAAACATCACTAAACGGACTCAAATGGAAACTTGTACAATAAGCAGGGTCAAGGTAACCTGGCGTCCCTTTGATCTGGCTACTAACATACGAGTTTTCCCCAACCGGGCCAGATCTAACTAGCCCGAAATCTGAAACTTTGGCCTCGAACCCATCTCCAATGAGAATATTACTCGGCTTTATGTCTCGGTGGATTATGCTCAGTTTAATTCCTTCGTGCAAATGAGCTATGCCTACAAACCCGAAAAAAAAAAGAACATGATATTTTTGGCTCATTGGGTTTAAGTATGCTTAACACGTCGAATATTCAACAGTTGTTTGGTTTGGTGTGGTCTGGTGCGGTTTGGGCTCGTTGCATATATTGAAACATGCTTACCTTTAGCAGCTTGGATGGCTATGTTAACTCTTTGTCTCCATGTCAAGGGCTTTCTGTCCCTGCCTTTTAACGGTTTTTCGATTAGGGCTAGTTATCACTTATAAATAGTAATACAATTTGATAAATAGCTTTAAATGTTTTCTTTTTAAAATAAAACATACCTACAATATGTTCAAGCAACGAGCCATTGGAGACGTATTCATAAACCAATATTTGCACTCCTTTCCTTCCTATATTCGGATCCAAAATAATACGAAGTTTGGATCAATGTTAATGTTTTTAAATAACCGTGACAACAATTAGTAGAAAAAGTTACTGAGTAACCGGGAGATCATAGAGAAATGATATATCGAAACTATCTAAAGACGGATAAAATTAAAATTGTAAGTTATTAGATATATAGACGGAAAAGTTTTAGGTAATGTGTTGGTAACATTTCATCATTGATTCCTTGGTTTGCTTGTTGTTGAAAGCCCTTTGTTCTATAGTAAACATGTTACACGAAAACCAACTGGACCCCACCAATAATTTGATAACGGGTGATTCCTTGGTTTGCTTGTTGTTGAAAGCCCTTTGTTCTATAGTAAACATGTTACACGAAAACCAACTGGACCCCACCAATAATTTGATAACGGGTAAACCGTAACCTGTGACACAGGACATGGTGGTTTTAGATTTTACGAACCTGTTTCTTCACAGTAGCCGACTAGACCAACAAGGTTCGGGTGCTTCGCCTTGGAGATTAACTTCACCTCTGTATCATTTGAAAAATAAAACGTTAACTAACGAAACTCAAAGCATGACTAGAGGCCACAAATATTGTCACAAAAGTGATTAGTGACGAATTCTATTCTTACAATAAAAAAAAACTAACGTATAATCCCTCGCTAAAGACCATTAGCGTGGGTTTAGCCGTAGAAATTGTCTTTTTATGGTAGCGATAGGGTTTACCATTTCGGTATTCGTGTGTACTTGTATACATCTTACCCTCCTCAGACCCTACCATAGCATTGCTATTGGTGGGATATACTGAGTACGATGATGATGATGATGATGATGATGTGTGTACTTGTATAAGAATCGTCACGCGCCTTCTTGATGGCTAAGGTTACATCCCCTTCAAATGTTCCTTTATAAACGTTTCCAAATGCACCGGATCCTACCAAATACTCTTCAGCAAAGTTATTCGTAGCCATTTCAAGCTCTTCGACTTGAAATTTCCTCAACTTCAACTCATGAGCATCAATCTTATCTACTTATATAATACCACAAAATCATATCAACATTAAACACATAATAATATCAATTATTTAGTTACAAAATCTAATTAACTAAGATAATCTAACCGTTCTTGGTCTCCATGTGCCACTTGAATCGCGCTAAAACCTTCTTCTTATTACATAAACACAACACGATGGCAACCAAGAGCATGAAGCTGCAAACAATAAGAGTTATCCATAAATACTTGTTCACCAAGATGGAACTTCGAAGGTTTTCATTTGGAAACGAAGGTCCGGGCTTTGGTGATGAAGATACTGGTTGCGTATCCGCCATTTGTGACATGAAGTTGGTGTTGTTTTATAAAAATCAAGATCTACATTCCCATAATTGCTTATGTGTTCATCTTTTTCACTCAGGGTGTGTGTTCATGGAAGCAAATTGATGTCCAAGAAATGAGGTATTGATAGTATTGTGGCTTTCTTTATTTACTCAAGCCGGCTGTATAAACTGTTTCATGTTTGTTTGCATGTTGTCGTATTGTGATATGGGTTTTGTTTAAATATTTGCAAGCTTTTTTAGGTTTGATAAAGTTGATGGAAAAGTTACTTATTGTTTATCAATTACTTTATATAACTTAGTTACTAGACGGGTGCCCGCGTGATGTATCGGGTGTTTGAACCTGTTAATCACGGACAAATATAAGTGTGTATGGTTCGGTTAAAACCTTGAAATCGTTTAAATCGGTCATTGGTTTGACTTCTTTTTTCTTTTTCTTTTTTACTTTCGGTTTGTTGGTCGGTTTCAAAATTTTCAAAATGTAGTGAACGCTTGGTTCGCGGTTTATATCGGCAACCGGCCATATGAAACCAGAAAAGACTGTAAATTAACTTAATTGCAATATGATTCATTTTGTAATCTTTATTGTTATTATTTCACGTCCTAGATCTTCTATTAATATTTACCATTTATGTGGCTAAAACTATCATTTTTTATTCATAATCATCTCAAGTATCATATTCAAGTATCATATTATGTTGCTTTTTAATTAAAACTGATAGTACATTTAAATTATTAATTATTTTAAACTAAATTTATTATTAAAGTTTTAACTGTGAAACCAAACTGGAACCAGGCCGTTAGTAACGCTTCGGTTTCAACTTTCAATGGTTGAGTTTGGTTTTGGACGACAAAAAATCAGTATAACGGTTGAACTCACAAGTTTAACTTAAAAACCATTAAAACCGACACTAAACACCCCTACGTAACATATTAATTTATTTAAAATGAAAAAAAAAGTTACAACAATATCATATCCAAATTAAAGAGAATAAAATGCTCGTTTTTATTGTGTAATTTGTTTATAAAAATATTAACGTATGAAAAAGCTATAGTCGTTTAAAAAAAACATGGGTGAGAAGTTAGTTTACAAGTTAAATTAAAAACATAATATGGTTAAAGATGAGGGACCAAATTTGTAAGTTGAATGGAATGTGTTTAAAAGACATGTTTACCCTTACTAACACATGTACTCCATGCTTTAAGTGTTGTAAATTATTTAAAAATGGGTGTCATAATTACCCTTTTTAGTGTATTATATATAATATAAATATAGATTAGTTTTTAAGTAAAAAAATTATAAAATTTGTCAAAGCATTTGTATGCAATGCTTATCGTAGGCAAATCGACCTATATGAGTTCTAAAACGAAATAAAAATTTGAAACCTTTTTCATTTTAAAGAAGAATGAAAACTTCATTCTCGATTCTACGAGAATTTTTATGAAAGCCTTTTATTTGCTTCTCTTTGATGGAAGTTTGATTTTCCCAGAATGTATCCTAATTTTTGGCCTAATTCTTCTTCTGATTATCGATTCAACCTCTGATCAAAAAGATATACCTTGGTTATATTTCATCTCTTCAACAAGTTTAGTAATGAGCATAACGGCCCTATTGTTCCGATGGAGAGAGGAACCTATGATTAGCTTTTCGGGAAATTTCCAAACGAACAATTTCAACGAAATCTTTTAATTTCTTATTTTACTATGTTACGGTGATTGTTTGAGATAAATAGAACTGGATTTCCGACAAAACTATCAAGTAACATTTTCCTATTATCTCCAAGAGTTTGCCATGAATTTAATTAATACATTTGAAAAAGACCATGTCTTTTCTCATCCTTAGGACGGCACAAAGAAACAAAACATTAACCATCTTTAGCATCTATTATTTGTTATAATAATATCTGTCATACTTTTTTCAATCAATGTTATTTCCTCCGTCTTAACTTTCAACTCAAAATAAATAAATAAATAAATTCAATTTAAGCTAGATATACACAGCTAACATTTAAGATAGATTAAAAAAAAGGTAAGATATAGGAATAATATTAAATTATATAACTAATAAAACAAACTAAAATAATATCGTGAACAATGTATTTAGAATCACTTCGTTTGTTGCCTTCTCTATGAAGTGAAGTGTCAAGTGAGTAAATAGAACACAAAGTGTTTTAGTGCATACATCTTCAATAAACTTAACAGGCTTGAAATAGCCAAAAGATTACAACGTTCATAACCAACTAACAACTAGAAAATAGGAACTAACAGAAAATAAAGGAAGACTGGAACAAACTAAAGACTAGACGTTGGAGTCCACATGACTCGCTTATTTTAAGCAAAAACAAACAGAAAACATAACTGCATACGTGGATATTATCCAATATGAAGATGTTTGAGAATCATTCTAGGAAACATACTTTTATCAAAACAATCATCAACATATTAAAATGTGTCGAAAATCGACGGTGGATCAAACAAAACTCAAAAAGAAAATAATTAAATAAATAAAAAATAAACTATTTTTGTAAGTTGATCACATTCTATGCTATTCTTGTCGGTGAAAGTTTAAAGTATTGGCAAGTTATTATCATGAAACCTGTCCCGTAAAACCTTAATTAAAAGAAAGTTTCAAACACTTATATATAAGTTTATTATATAATTATTTGAATAGACTTTTGACGATAACCTTGACGTCCAAATAATCAATGATCGATAGAGGGTCAAAATGGTTTTGACTCATTCATATGGTGTCCATGAGTTGTCACTTGTCAATTAATATTGATATACGTGCATGCCTTCTTTGATTCAAGGATTCGTATTACATGTCCAAACAAAATCTAATCACAATGACCCGGTCGAAGGATTCAACGACACCCAGGTGGCCAGATTCCATCCACTGGATCTCTTCTGTCAATGTCCGGAATGATATTAAAGGGCATTGGAAACTTGGTGGTTATTTTAACGAAACAACATTTGTTTTGAGTGGTCGATGAAACAGTTAATTTGAACTTTATGCTTGTTAATACTTGTGTATGGAAAATCATTACGTGATGAAACAATCAACAAATAAACACGAAAATATGCCCAAGTTTGTAAATTACGCATTAATTCTGTGTTTTTATGAACTCCTTGGGTCCCTACGTAAACAATCCTATGCACTTAGTGGCGTGGTTAGGGGTCAAGATATATATTTTTTCCACATATGTTTTTGTTAGGTTTTTTTTTTTTTACAGCTAAATGTGGTACTGGGTATTAAACTTTTGACCTTCCCTTATTCACACTCATAACACATTACCGCTCTATCAAAGTGGAAATGACATATGCTTCTGTTAGCTTAGTTTATTATCTTTCATAATTATTACTTTTTAATTTATCATTTATCTTCAATTTTTAATTACATTTATTAGTAGTTAGTTGGCTTACCCGCCGCGTTACCGTATAGCCGGGCTGCCAACGGTATGTTCAGGCGCAAACATCTTAGGCCTAGTCCATATTATAGTTTCTATTATATGCTACATATTTGAAGCCGGGGCTGGGGGTGGGACTAGTTTAGCGAGGGGTCGATTTGAATGTATAACGGTTTTAAGAAATAGATGATACATATATCAAACATCTGCCAAAATACTAACACAAACCTAGTTACGTCCTACATGTAAACAAATTAACATACACAAAGCAAAGTGAAACTCCCAACACCACAATCCACTTCAAAGTTCCAGATAATCCTGTTAACAAAGCGAATTATAAAGCATAAAATCATAATTGCATCAAGAGAAACAGAAAAAACAAATTAAATACAAAAACTTGGGGGTAAAAAAGGGTTAAAAGGTTAATACATGACTTACTTTTGTCCTCTAGTATGTAAGGAGTCCACATAATCAGGCTGTCCCTCAAGAGCTACATAATTAAAGTGTTGTCTTTGTATGATTCCTCAGTCAGCCATCAAGCCAGTTGAGTCACCTACATAAAAGACTCAGGAAAACATTTTGCAATAGAAAAGAATTAGCAAATAAAGCCCCTCTGACTAATTAAAAGTCAACCAAATTGAACAGCTTTTGAGTTTTGGCAATTAACATACCTACTATTGTAATTTATGGCTTTAACTTCACTTATCAAATTGTGTTGTTCATAGTATACAACTATACATGTTTCTTTTGTAGTGTATTTTTAACAACCAGATGGTGTTGTTTTAACATGCTAACACACATGTGATTTGGAAATTGTGTAATGACTAATGAAAGCTAACATATTTCAAATACCAAGAATTGAGAAAGCAAATATCAAGTAAATTGAGTTGCTAATTTGAAGAATATATATGACCTAACGAAGACTAAATCATACTAACCAAAATAATTTGAAAATCCCCACAAAGTACTGTTAGGCAAGGTTAACACAGATTCATTTAAATACGTTACAGCAGCTATTAACAAAATGAGCAAATTAATTCCACCATGACCTAACACAACATGTAAAATTAAAAACATTGATAAACTAATTCGGAACAACAGTAATAAATTAAATACATACCACATAAGAAACATTACCTTGACTGCAATATTTCATTACTGGCGATAACAGCGTGAACAAAAACGGATGACGAAACACTGCGATGAAAAGTGAAACGAAAAGTTAAAGAGATGAAGTTAAGAGAGAGAAAGAGAAGTGACGGAACCAAGTCACGCACTCAACCGTTTAACCCACTTACGTTCTTTGACAAATTCAAGTCATCAAAGAGGCTCAGCCAACATCATTGCCTATAAAGCTCACGAAAGCGATATGGGCTCACACATTGACCCGTTAAACCAATTTGGTCTTTAAACCATTATATATATATATATAACAATTAGCATTTTTTTGTTGTTCAAGCTATCAATAAATTTCAGGAAAGCATCGCAACTTTGAATAATTGACGCTTTTACACATTAGCCCGTTTAACCCAATTATGATGTTTAATGGATTCAGGTTGTCAACACTGTAAACCAAAGAGGCTCAGACTACATCATCGCTATAAAGCTCAGAAAACAGCCATCACAACTTTAAATAACCACGGGTTCCCAAAATCGACCCGTTCAACCAATGATCGATAGTGTTTTAACTGTATCAAGCTAACAAAAACAGGGACCAAAGAGGCTCCGACAACATCATCGCCTATAAAGCTACGCAAAGGATCACAACTTTAAAAAACTGACGGGTTCAAAAATTGACCCATTTTAACCAATTACAGTGTTTAATCAATTCATGCTATAAAAAATAACCCAAAATAATAACATTAGTTGAATTGTTCCCATAAGTTTCCGTCACCTAGGATTTTTAAATCAAAACCGAGATGACAAATGATTGGTAGGCACCACAACTGAGATAGGATTTTTAGTAACAGCAAAACAATTCGGATAACATGTAAAAATAAAAATTAAACCACATTACCAAAACCCTAGGTGTTAAATCACTCACCAGAAGTTTAATTATAACTCCAAATAGTGCAACTCCTCCTACAGGTTCTCTTGACGCAACGATGCATGTCCCCATGGAAAAATACGTCGTCTTTAACCGGTGTACTGGTGTTTGGTGGCGATTTCAGAAACCAATTGAAACTCTAATAAGCATAATCCAACCAAAATAAACACACAAAATCAAGTGAATCTAATAAGCAAAATCTAGCTAATGTTTAACCAAATACCGATGACAAAGAAGGGAGATGGGGTGGTGGTGTGCTCCGGTGAACGAACCCACTGAGCATAGCGGTTTTGATTGTTAACAGTGGTCAATCGACGGCAAGCATAGCAGATGATCGGAAACCATAACCCCCACCAGACCACTACGAGACCACACCACCGCCACCCAGGGTTCTGGAATCGAACCCGGCAGCAGTAGGTAATGATCGTTGGAGGCTGCAGTAACGTCGATCATTCGGGAGAGAGAGAAGATGAAGATGAAGATGAAGATGAAGATGAGATGAATGTGTGGTGGTGGCAGGCTGGCAGCAAACCCATATTGGTGGGTGTACACGTTGATAAACACGGTTACGTGTAACCAGCAGAAGTGTAGTACAACTTAAAATTCTCAATGTGCAAACTAAGAAGCACAAACAACTCTTGAGGCCTGGTGTACAACTCAGGCTGCATAAGTTCTCCCGATATTGTATATATATAAATTATTCTCTCTATAATTTGAATATTATGATAGTTATTCATGTTTTGTTATCATTACTTGGTTATATTTATCAACACTTGGTCATGTTTATCCTTATTCTATATAATTGAAGTACTTGGTTTCAAGTATGTGATGGTTATTCTATGCCTCTAGTAAGATTTTATATTAATTTACAATTGATGATAGTAGATTTGAAGTTACTTCCCTTGGTTATTTGTACTCATTTTGAGGGGTTTACAAAGCTAAAAGTTTTAATCTTTATGGTTACTTGCATATTGTTTTGGGGTTGTTTTTGTTGCATTTAGAATACCATATATGTTTGCATCCCAAAGGCTTATTGGAGTTGAAAACTTAGCCAAACAAAGATTGATTCCACAATTGTTGTTTACCATTTACGTATGTATTTTTCCCATTATGAAAGCCACTTTCATGCTCCAAACTGCATTCTACCCCATTATTATTGATTAACAAAGTATTGGTAGGGTCCTGCAAATTTATTGGTACGGGTCTCACTATATATGAAATTACATTATTTTTCAACTTTCATATATGAAAAGATTTTATAGAAAAATTACATTATTTTTCAACTTTCTTATATGAAAGATTTTATAGAAAATTATCACCAAAAGTTTTTGCTAACGACATTGGACCATTGGTTTTGGGGCCTATGGTTGCCAAATCCCAACCGTGTCTAATTGTCTAGATCAATAAGGGACCACGGGCCAGGGCTTTCATTGGGCTGCTGTGATGACTTCTATGAAGCAATAATACATGGCAATAGAATTAAGTGTAGGTGTTTGAGAATTATCAAGTCTCAGCACAAGAATAACTAGTTACTAGTGAATGAGAATTAGAATTAGATTCTTATATGATTACTAGTGAATGAGAATATGAGATAAATAGTTGAATGAGATTATTATTTTTTAAATTAAATAAGCATGTATTAGATATGTACAATAAGAACAAAATGGTACCACCCTCCGTAACAAACTCCCCGGAATCTTCTTGGTTTTCACGATGGGTAAGTCACATGTAATTTGCTTCGGTTCACATAATACTTTAAAAAACCCTGGAGATGTTAAAAAGTTGGAATTCAAATGTCAAAAAAGCTGGGATGGATTAGCAATGGATGTTGTTTAAAGGAATGAACTTTATGTGTTTGATAAAAAAAAATAATTTAAACGAGCCTTGAAACCTGTTAAAGAATTTGAAATGTGATGATATGTCGACAATATGGGTGGCGATGATGAAGCTGGGCAGTATATTAGGGGTGGCCGTGAGGTTGTGACACTGTGACAGGATGATGGTAATTGCGGTGACATTGCAAGAGTAGTGTGGTGGTGGCACCAACGATGAAGTCGCAAATTCTAATTTCTTTGGTTTGATTTCTTTATTACACAGAAAAAATGTTAAATTACTTTACTCGAACAAACTTTGAAGAAATCCTTCTAGGTTTTCACTTATTTCATTCTCTAACCATAATTTTTAATTCCAAGACCCAAACATGAAAACCAAATAAAAAGGATAAAGTAGATGGATATTTCATAATTCAAATAGAGTAGGAAGTAGATAGGCCTTCCATTAATGAGCACCTAACAGCCACCAACTCTTTCCATTAATGAATCTTGGTCACAGAATCTATTCAAACAAGGGGGCATAATTCAAGAATGCTATGATCCCTTGTACCTCATGCAATAAAAGTTGAACATTTAGCTACATCAATTTCCTAAATGAAGCAACCCACCAATGTCTAAAGCCAACCAAGATGAGCACATACATTCAAATAAATGGTACATAAACCATGACAAATTTCAAAGTTCTAAAGTGCACATGTTAAAGTTTTTCATGTAAGTAATCGACTCAAATGTATCGAGATACATACATTGTATAACCTGGCTACATATACTATCGTAGTACATCGATGGTATGAATAAAGAAAGATCTATATGTCAGATGGTGAAAAATGTTTTGTTTCGAGATTTACAAGGAAAATAAGATCTTTAGAGGTCGCGCCTGCATAAGGGGCAAGATCCATGTTTCACCAACCACGTATCGATGCAGGGTAAGTGAAACATGTGATGACATTGTGGCAAACTTCTTACCGTTTCTCCAAGTTGAAAATCCTGACAAAAAAAAGTAAGTATAAAAAATGTGTTTTGAAAGCAATTATAAGATATTTAATCATTCGAATCAGATAATTTATTACCTGAAGACATACAGAGCACGAGACTCTGTCACCCGAATCATCCAAGTTATCGTCACTCGTGACAGTGATTTTCGGTATCTTTTCAACCGAATATTCAGGTAAACCTTTGGAACCACCAATGTCAAATATGTTCTGAACCTCTTCAAAGGTTGTTTCAACCGCTCCCATCTAAACAAAAGACCAAGATATTATTTTAAACTTTTGAACATTAAACAAATTTGGCTTGATGAACTTAACAAACTTTACCTGATTTTGTACCGCGCTCAACATAGCCGGACCAATCCGTTCACGAACAAGCCTTCCACTTAACAAACTTACAATAACATCAATCTGTTATAAAAGTAACATTACTTACATAAGTTAACGCGTTATGAAAACATTAACTAAAAGTTCAATATAAGAATAATGTTCTAAAGATCGATCACCCGATCACAAAAACTCGTAGGTTATCACTCTTCTCTTCATATTGACCGCGCAACTCTTGAAAACTTTAGTTGCAAGAAGGCGTTGGTATGTCTTTAAATCCTAATTGAAATAAGATCTCATAAAGCAACAATAAACCTCTATTTCTTTTTTGTTTAAATGATTTGTAGATTTATACGCGATCTAGACGATTTGAACTCCGATTTTCCTAAATCTATTGCAACTTATGAAAAGGGGATTATACTAAAAACATAAACTTTTGAAGCATAACTTGACATTTATCTTTAATTTTTCTATGAACATTTTGAATTATTTTTGTAAGCATAGTATTGCTCACCAAATAGAGAAGACATCCGATCCCAGATTCATCAGATTGCCACAAAACAAGCGAAGATTCAAAAACTTCAATCGAGAAAACCGCACCAGAAATGGCGCCAACTGCAGCACCCCGAACAAACCCGCTCTCTGTTTCTTGACCAATCAAAGCCCCCGTCAGAGCTCCTAATAAAGTACCCACTGCAAATCGATAAACAAACAAAGATTAACTTCAATTCTAGTGTAAACGAGCCAATCCCTAGCTCGGATCATTTTGACTTATAAGAGCTCGAACTAGACTCGTGTATTATACATTAATAAATTAGTAAATATACGTTTTTAATTATTTTTATATATTTTGAGAAAAACCACACAAGGCTCGCCTTAATGAGTTCCGCATAAAAAGTCCGGGGTCAATAACTGAACGAGCTTTATTTTTATTTGAGGCTCGAAAAGACTTGGATCGACGCAATCACGCTACAAGCACCCCTAGTTTCTACATAAAACCTCCAATTTCTAACTATAATTTAACAACCCAACAATCAAAAACACATCAAAATCCGAATACGGAAAAACCCAATTTGAATGCTTACCAAGTGCGAAGAAGAAGGTGAAAATAGCAGAGAAAACGTTGCCGATAATGGCGGAAATTGCAGAGCTGAAGAAATCTTTGACTTTTACAACAATATTTCGAGATGAAGAAGAAGAAGATGGGTATGCGTAAACATCCATTTTGAAGCAGAAACTTGATTGAATGTATGTATGTATGGTACGATTGAATATGGCTCACGGATTGAAGAAGAAAATAAATAACTAGTTGTCCTTGAAAGAAAGAAAGAAAGAAAGAAAGAAGGTGAAAGTAAACATAAACAATACAAGTATAAAGTCCTGCGTTGCATTTATAGCTTTCTCACCTTCTTTTTGTGAGCCCAAAATAAGAATTTCTTTTTTTTCTAAAAGAATGTCAACTATTATTTTTTCCTATTGGCTAAATTTAATATATCAAGATACATTTACTGTTTGATTTAATAAAAACTCTCACCTAAAACTAACGTCCATTAACTATTATAATTAGTTTTTCTTAATTAAGATTTTTTAATAAAAAAAACATTCATATAGTTTAATTCTGGGTGCTACATAAATAATTATATTGTTACAAAGTATTTATTTATATCAAAATGCTTGTATTGTATATGATCAATCTCAAATTTCTAAAATTACTTACCCGAGCTTTCTTTAAGTAAATGATCATTCATATACTAACAAAATTGATATATTGCCAATGTTAGTTTTTAGCATACATTCAATTGTCCAAATGTATATTCTGCAACACATTTCTCTATGCAATCAAATTCAAATGCATCTTTGTAGGGGTGAGAAAGATAAAGGTCGGACCCTTGAAACCTGATTACCCGACTCTTAAAACCCTTAATTAGACCCGAATAAATAATATGGGTCGGGTAAAGGGTATTTAAATTTTACCTTAAAAGGTAATAGGGTTTCAAGGGTCCAACCCTTTTTAAACCCTTGACCTGTTTATTAGATATACATCAGATTCACGATTAATCTAAAATTTATGAGAGGCTTGTATATCATATATGATTCATTAGAAATTTTCCAACTACTAAGAAAAATAAAAATAAATGGCCATGCTACTGAATGAAAACATATATATGGAAATCATTGAATTGTTCTCTACAAGTAATTTGTAAATGTGAATATTGTTTGCATCAGTTCAAGTAATTGATAAATTTTTGAAGTTAGACGTTACTATATTATTAAATGAAAGTATAATTATTCTAGGATTCATATATTAAAGTCATTTATGAGATGTGCAACTAGTAAATGCAGAAAAAAGAGATGTGATTACTGGCTTAAAGGGTAAAGGGTTGGACCCTCGAAACCCTTATTTATACCCGACCCTTTTATTGGTTAGAGGGTAGGGTCTCGAGTCCATGTTTTTCCTAAAAGGGTAAAGGGTCCGGATAGGGTATTAGGTAAAAGATTAAGGTCTTACCCTTTAAATAGTTTTACATCTTTGGTATTTCGTCATGTGATATGTTTTAAACTCTGATTTTGATGAAAATATAAACCATTAGTTTCATATAATAAAATTTGATTTGTTAGTTTCAATTCTAAATATTTCGTATTATTATATGACCATGCGATACATGCTATGACGCTAAAGCTACCATTTTTTACTTTATTTACTCTTTTAATCCTTTTAATTTGTTAAAAAAAAAAACATTGTCATCTTATTTTCTTTGTATATTACTATACTACTTCTTCTTCTTTCGATCATTCAAAATATAAAGATAAGAAAAAATTGAAATTGCAGATTAATTTAGACGGGGTGCAGGGCCGGCCATTGGGTGGTCGACGGCCCTAGGCCCGACACCGCGCTAGACCCGAATTATTTTTTAAAATATTTATATGTATTCTTATGAAAAACAATATGCATATTTAATGTTTAAATTCAATTGCATAACAACTAGCTTGGCATAGTGGCAAATGGGTATGACTCTCAACTTAAATGTTGTGGGTTTTAGTCTTATTTGAAACATGTTCAAGCCTATTTTTATACAAAAGTTTTTTACACAATCCAAATCATAACCAAGTGTGCCTATTTAAAAATTAAATTGTTTAAACCAAATAAAATATTCATTTTACTTGAGCCCCAAAATATTTTTCGCGTTCTCGGAGCCGACCTGATGAGGTGAAACATATTTTTGTGTTGTGATCATTTCGAAAGACTATACTTCTATCCGAAGTAACAATCTCTTTTCATATAATCCCTACTTTGTAATATATATGTGTGTGTAGAGAGAGAGGAATACCGAATAGGAATGTTCTTATCTAAACTGAAAGCATTTTGACAATTGAAGGGTGTTGGGGAAAGGAAGAAAAATGGTGTTTAGCGAAACTTGTAAGTATCTAAGTTCAATATTGATAGGTTCTTGTTATTAAAGTATCGGTAGGTTCAATGAATATATATATGTTCTTATCTATTGTCGTTGGTATAAATATTAGTATATTTATATCTATCTTTTAATATATCATAAGGTTATACTGCCCTTTCTTAACACCTAAACCAAAGTTCATTAAACATAACACGTCTAGCAAGGAGCTAGGACGTGAGTACACAATTACAACAAATTAGGGTAGAGAGGGCGGAGGGCGGGTAGTACTCCCCAGGTACCCCGGGTTGAGCAGGAACACCGTCACCACCCCCTTCATTTTCAATTCTGGGCATCATTTTGGGTTCTGTTACCCCCTCATATCAATCATCATTTTCATTAATTTTTACAATTTTCAATTTAATAAATTCTTTAGAGTATTGAAAGTAGTGACGGACCTTTTAAAGGCAGTCTACGATGGTTCTGGGTATAACCAAGACGGTAGTGCAGAATCAGCCATATTTTAGAATAGTTTGAATTTCTTAGAATTACACCCACTCCACCCTTACCATACTATACACATATACTATGTACATGAAAACCCTTTATTATTCCTTTAATACTAGGTAAAGTCTTTATTATATAACTATTTATTTAAGGCACGCGTTGGTAAGAATTTATTTTCTTAAATAATTAAATTAATGTTTCTTGATTAAAATATACACACAGTCTTAAAATTGATGAGCGAGTTGTGGACTTGGAGATATTTTGGCACGGAACTAACTGAGACACAACACATTAAGGACTAAGGACTAAGTAGGATTTGACCAACACATTTTTAATTTTTAAATATGCACACATGACTGTTTTCGAATAATATGGTTAGCTTTTCACATGTAAATGGATTTTTTTTCCGTAATCTATGCGAGGACACCGAAACGAGATGTTTTTTTAGTTGTGTCATGTTGGTCTTCATTTCTTTGTTTTAGGGGGGAGGGGTGGTGGATGTGGTGACATCACTCATCACACACCTCACCTAATCAAATAGTGCCACATCACCAACCCCAAATCCATCACATGTGATGGTTTTTTACTAGGGGTGGTGGTGTGGTGTGGTGGTGTGTGATGGAATTTTTTTGTTTTTGTTTTTTTTTTGCAAGATTAAATGTTACAAAGATAAATAAATAAATAAAATCCGACAAAGAAATTGTTGATATATGCCTCGTCACGTTTCCGCCAACTTAGCCGATTTTTATATCATTTTTATAGCATTCAAAAGTTCAAGGTTTAATTCGTAAATTATTCTAAATTCTGTTTAAAAGAAATATGAAAGTTAAGATGTTAAATGTGTAAATTGTATTTAAAATATAATAATAATAATAATAATAATAATAATAATAACAAACCCCACAGCACAACTCCTTCTTCCCTGTTAATTTTCCAGCAATCCATCACTTCAGGCGATAGTCATAACCACCCCCCTTCTTCTTCCAGCACAACTCCTTCTTCCCTACTGCCCCCAACGGTCATAACCACCCCCCTCCCAACGGCTCTTTTTCTTGGAATCAACCCTTCATCACGCGTGACACCCATCACGCAAAATCCATTTTTTCTGCGTGACAAAGGGGCGGCGGCGGTGTGAAGAGGCTCACCACGCGTGATGGAGGCTCCATCACGCACCGCCCCATCCCCCCCCCCCTATAGTTGCCGCACATAGGTTAGGCCTGTACCATGTAAATCTAGAATGAAATCCAAATCTTTGATTAAAGAATCTGCGGATTTGATTGTCATTGGTGGGCCAACTAACTAATCCACCAAATATGACAATGATAGCGTGTGGTTACAATGGTTCTTACCATGAGTTTTAGATAGCGTAACTTTTCCCTTTTTTGGGGGGTTTGTGTTAATCAAATAATATAAAAGTTTTCAGGAAACATCTTCTTAAAGTTTTTATATAATACACAACTAGAAAAAAGAAAACATATACCGATATGACGAAATTTGTTTTGGTTACTTAACTGATAAAAATATATTTTTTAAAGGTCATCATTGGTAGTTTGATACCGTAAGAGTGTAAAATATCGGACAATAAGAGAAAAAAAGTTACTTTTTTATATAAAGTTATGATTTGTAGTTGACAATTTAGGTAAGTGTTAAAACAAGTTTTAGCTTTAATAATAAACAAATTAGTTGAAATCATATCTATATATTATAGATATGGGCTATCATCTCTCACATTTGGTCGACTGAAATAATTAGGCCTTAAAATCATCAATAAGAAGTTTAAATTATATTATAAAGTTTCCTTAGTATCGAAGTCATAATAGTTATGGACAAGGGACAAGTGTGCTTCATATCTAATAACATGTTATGTGTATATATATATATATATATATATATATATATATATATATATATATATATATATATATATATTGTGAGGGGTGGGTTAACGTACAATAATGACTTATCGTACATTAGGTACGCGACATTCCAGAACGTTTGATTAAAAAACGTGCGGTGGCAATTTCGTAAATAACCCAACAGTAGTTCGCGATCAAAATTCGTCGATTACAAATCAATTCTGATCCAAATTCGGAACCTGTCACTCAATCTAATCCAATTTCAAAACTCTAATCACAGCTTACAGTATGAAATCTCAAAAGTCAAAAACCAAAATTGAAATAGAACGTCACTGAACTTTAAAAATTTTCAAATTGATCAAAAATTGATGATTTAATCAATCGAATTGATGTGTAAGAGGCTTTAAAATCATCAATCGATTATGAAAATACAGATTAACACACTTAATTGAGCTATGATTAGGGTTCATGTTTAAACGTTCTACTCAAAGTTTATACATTCTGACCAAAATAAACACCAAAATGATGATTTTAATCAATCGAATTGATGTGTAGAGGTATTTAGAATCATCAATTGATTATGGGATTGCAGAAATAAAGCACTCAATCGAGCTCTTATTAGGGTTCAAAATGTTATGTTTAAACGTTCTTAAACAAAAGTGAAGACCTATAAACGTTCTGATAAGTTCTGGATGTTAAAAAAAATGAACATCTTTAAACGTTCTAATACTTTCAATTAAATTCTGGGTGTTCAAAAACCATGAACATCTTTAAACGTTCTAAGAAGTTCTGGGTGTTCAAAAAAGTTTAGAAGTTCTGAACTTCTAAACAGAACTTCTAAACTAACAAAAAAAACAATTTAACGCCTGAAGTTCAGAACTTCTAAACATAACTTCTAAACTAACAAATGTTAAATGTTGTGTTTTTTCAAATGTTAAACCTTTAAACGTTCAGGCAAAAAAGTTTAAACGTTCATGCATAACCCACTAAAAATTGAAAAAATTAATCGACCGAATCTTCAAATTGATGATTAATTAGATCAATTTAAAGGTTAATTGATGAATTATGTTCATCAATTTCAATTTTATCAAAATATTAACAAACCTGTGAACAAATAATAGACGATGATGTATGATGATTGTGGATGGTGGCTTCGACAATGGACGAAATCGTTGAACGATGAAGATTGCTGAATGGTGACGATGAAGGTGGACGGAATCGATGGGAGCAGTGGATCAGATTTGACAAAAATTACAAAACTGCCATCGCGTTAAATTGAAGATCGACGGGTATACGAGTCGCGTACTTATTGTATGATAAACCATTATTGTATTGGATCATTTATCTATATTGTGATATATCATTTGGTCTACCAAAATATGTGTCCTAAAATCACCAAAAAGAATGCTCTATTGAAAGTACCAATACAACAAGATAACATTAAAATCGTCAATAAAAAGTGACAACCCCTGCTCTTTTGAACGAGTGTTATATGGGTCGTCTAATCTCCCACAAGGCCCCTCGATGCACTATGGCATTTTGATCATGCATTGTTTGCTACCACCGCAACTATCGTGTCAAAGCTATATCATAGATATTATATATATTTTTTGAACGACCAAATTTTTGTATACCTTAACCTTCTATTTAACATCCTAACCACCTTATCACCCTATCAAAATGGGAATGACCCCATATCATAGATGATTGTTTAAAAATATATACAAATTTTGGCCCGCTTTTCTAAAGCGTTAGGTAAGTAACTGATCAAACTTTTTAAAGTTTTATTTTTCATTTTGAATTGTTAAAATAAGTAAGAGATTTTTCACCTATTTGTCTTTTTTTTATATAAAATATTATTTGATCGATAAAGTGCGACCTGAAATATAATATGTTTTATATCATTATAAATTAAAAAAAAAAATAATTATAAAATCACAACACCCGTAGAGTCGTTGATCCTCAATAAATAGGTCGTTAGAATTTTCAAATTTGTCACCTTCCTTCCTCACATGTTCAACAAAAAGAAAAAACGATTTTCTCAAATCCTTTTTCTTTTCAACTTTAATTCTCATCCACCACTAAATTCGTGGCTTAATTGTCATGAATCGCTTCCATAACGTGATTTTATTTATTAATTAGTCACCTCCAACAACAATACCTTTATAAGTTAGATCGTATTCATCTAATCTATACATACTATTAAATCAAGGAACAATTTCCACATGTCATCATTTTAGGGTGTCCACATAGGATGTCACCTCAACTCCATGTCACTCATTTCCTTTCTTAAGCATGCCAATTCATCAATTAAACTATATTTAACCCATTAACACATTTAAGCTTATTTTCTTGCGGGTCTTGGATATCCATTCAACCCACTAACCTATATTTAAACCATAACATTTCTTAATTTTTTTTCATATTCAACATTTTCTCTCTTTCACCTTTTAATATATTCCGGCGAATATCATTCAACATTTGTATCAATTTTCCGGTAAGTTTGTATTTTATAATAAACTTCCTACTGTTTATCTATTTTTTCTGGCACCCTTTTTTTTCGGTTATTGTTTCTGCTAACTTTTTATGTTTATTCTCATTGTTAACTGATTTTAAGGTTGTAAATCATAAACGACCATGAAGGTGATATGTGGATGTTTTACGTTTTTTCGGTAAGTATTTCCGGCAAGATTTTCCGTTAAATTTTTTCCGGCTATGTTTTATACCTATAACAATGGTTATTTTACATTATTTCATGTTATTTACCTGTTTAATTTGCTGAGGATTTCATTTTAGTTTGTTAATCAAAATCTTATATTCCATTGTTACGTTTTTCCGGTAAGTATTTCCGGAAAGTTTTTTCGGTAACATTTTCTGTATATCAATATTAATATTCTTTTTATTATTTCAGCAAACAATTTCCGGTGAGTGTCACAGCTTATACAATCTTTTTTCCGGTAACATCTTTAAATTTCGTTTTTCCGTTAACACCTTTAAAATTTTCCTGTTATTAGTTATAATTAAAATAATCCATAATATCAATATTAATATTCTTTTTTATTATTTCAGGTATTTGCCGACTCATATAATTTAATTTCACGGAATGATTATGAGTTTATAGTATGTATAGATTATAATTTTAATGTTGATGTATATTTTATTTTATTAATTTGTTAATATTCATGTATATTCATCTTATTGTACTTACAAAAAATAAAATACCATTGTATATCGGAGATCCGAGATAAGTTTGATCTATATTTTTTTTCCAGCGTGTTGTAATCTATTCGATATGAATTATTTCATTAATACCATTTATTTTGTTTGACTTTCCTTATTGTTTTAATAACTTCATTAACATAAATATTGTAAATTAATTATCCCATTAAAACATTTTATATTCTTTGATTTTCCTTAATTTATAAACAAACATATTTTAAAGTTAATTTGAATTATTTCAAATTAATTATTTTATAGTCAACGTGAATATTAATTAATTATTTTTACAATAAATTAGTTAAAATGTTTTATTGTTAGTTCAAATATTATATGAATTATCTCATTAATATCATTTATTTTGTTTGACTTTCCTTATTATTTTAAATAACTTCATTAACATAAATATTGTAATTTAATTATCCCATTAAAACATTTTATATTTTCTGACTTGCCTTAATTTATAAACAAACCGATTTTAAAGTATATTTGAATTATTTCAAATTAATTATTTTATAGTCAACGTGCATATTGATTAATTATTTTTATAATAACAATAAATTAATTAAAATGTTATATTGTTAGTTCAAATATTAAAGTTTAAACGTTAATATTAAAGAATAATTAAATAAGGAAATATGTAACTCATTATATGAATTAAGGTAATTCGTTTGAATATTAAATTTAAATACATTAAATTAATTACTTCTTGGTAATTAAGGTAATCCATATATTTTGAATAATAAATTTAAATTCGTTTGAATTAAGGTAATCCATATATTTTTGGTATATAACCATACTTCTTGGTACAAATTACAAATTACAATTACTTACTTTATAGTCAAATTGAATATGAATTAATTATTTTTATAATAACAATAAATTTTTTGGTATATAATCATACTTCGTGGTACAAATTACCAATTACAAGTTGATTACTTTATACTTAACGTTAATATTAATTAATTATTTTTATTATAACAATAATTTTTTTGGTATATAATCATACTTCGTGGTACAAATTATAAAGGAAAATTGGATTTAAATAATCCCACCTTTAATGGGTTGGCCAATAATAATCCCACCTCCGGTATTTCCCGCTGGCAGTCCCACCTTTTCAAGGTTTTTTGTTTTATGATCCCCCGTTAAAAATAATTAACTGTCACACCCTCAAAATCCACTAACGGAGTTTTACCGTCAGAGGGTGTGAACTAACAGGATCGGAATCATTAGTTATAATCAAACCATAAAAATGTTTAAATGAAAATAAGTGCGGAAGCGTAAAAACCAAAAGATAAAAGTTGCGTCACGCAGGACGACTCAAAACCCCATAATAACTGTTTAAAATCAGGTTGCATAAACAAAAGCGTTTCAAACAATGCATTATCCTATACCGCGCGCCCGCCTCGGCTACCTGAGAATAACATACTAAAAGTGTCAACACGAGGTTGGTGAGTTCACAAGTTTATATAAAAAAAGCGTTTAGCGTTTGCGTTCAGCGTTTTGCGTTTAGCGTTTTGCGTTCAGCGTTTTGCGTTCAGCATTTTGCGTTACCAAATAGTGTTATGTCAATTATATATCTATAGGTAGCTAGCCTATAAAACAAGTATTACTAAGTGTTCGACACCGAAGCTGACTGTTTATCATTTGCCTTGCCACCAGGTCTATCCCGACCATGGTATGTGTTTAGCCAAGATTACACCCACTCGACCTCCAGTCGAGTTTAGCGTTGGGTGGGGTTTGTCAAACCCAGTAGTACTACTCAACAATGACTCGCTATTATCCAATACTAAACGGTTCGATGTGAATGAAGGACTCTAGTTATTGCGTTTGCCACTTAGTCTTTACAAGTGATATATAATTTATATTAACAAAATCTTAAATGCGTTTTCGAAGTATGTTATCTCCCCAAGTGAAAAGCGTTTGAAAATAGTTTAAAGGGGTAAGTGAACTCACTGTTTGCGAAGAATTCCCAAAAATAAATCATCAAGTGATGCGCGTCACAGAAAACTCTCTCTAGCGTTCTAAAACAACAAAGAGATTTTCTAAGTGTCAGAACTATTATCGAGTCTCTAGACTCGAAACATAACGCCTATGCACAAATTACGTTTCGTGTTTCGTTTGTGAATCGTGTGTGACTTAACAAGTACATTTGTGATACGATACATGTGTGAACAGTTATTTACGTGTCATGTATTAATAATGTATATCACTAGCAACTATTCCCCGCAGGGGCAATTTCGTCAAAATACCACACTTATTTAACAAGCATTCCCCGCAGGGGCAATTTGGTCAAAACATAATAATTAACTAGCAACTAGCACTTTTCATGCATTTTCACAAAGTTCGGCAGTTAACTTTACCGAGACAGAATTCTACTTGAAAGATTATACTATTCCACCGATCATAGCATCTCAATTAATTCATCAAAAATCATCACAAAAGCATACATGTATTAGGTTTCCAGAACATATTTTATTTTATTTTTATTCCACATAGGTTTCTCACAATGATCAAAACATTACAGCAAACTCATAACAGTCAAATTCATGCGCAATAGAATGTTATTTGAAATTACCGTTAAATGAAAAATCCAATAAATGCAAGACCACTTGGGTTAGGTTCCTAACTCAACAAGTCAACTTCCAGAAGTGAAACCAACCCAATTGGTCTCGTAGTTCATGAGATATAACATTTACAAAACAACCTAACAGCAGGTCTAACAACTCAGCTTTGCACAACGTTTTTGTAAAATCATAAAAGTTAACTTTTACACGTCCAAAAATTGCAAATTTATATTCTTTAGAAACTAGACTCAACCTAGTTTACTGTAGTATCAATATTCTCAATTAATTTTCACCTTTACACCCCGTTACAGTCAATTGAACATCAACAACACAATCTGTCCAGAAACTGTTTGCAACAAAACTCAACATATTAACCATCTATAGACCACAATTCATTCATATAACATTCTAGACACCATAACCACTATCCATGCATATCAATTACACCATACATGCATGGTTAGGGCTTTATTTGATCTCAAAATCAAAGACACGACAATTAACATGTAACAATATCAATTCTAGTTATCAAATCATCATCAAATCAAACAAAAATCATATGAACACAATATATGAAATTTTCGGAATCTAGGGTTTGTAATTAACCCATTAAAAATCGAAATTAAGTATAAAGGATGCATAGGATAGTCGTTTATACCTTCCTAGCACCTTAATCTTCAATCAAACTTGAACAATCTTGATTGTATGTGTGTGTGTGAAGGCCGATCGCAAGGGGGGGGTTAGAGGCTGCCGTCGGGTTTGGGAGAGAAAGAGAGAAGAGAGTTTAGGGTTTTATAATATTATTAATAATAATAATGTTACATCTAGGTCCCTCCACTTCCAAATGTTACTTTTCTAGCTTAATTAACTTGTTCTAGCACATTGAGTTAACGTTTATAATAGTGTTATCACATAACACATAAGTCTAACACATAATTATCACCTAATTATTGTTTTGACGTTTTTCGTTTATTCACCAATTGTTTGCTTCAACTCGTTTGCGTTTCGGTGCAATTCCCGAAAGACTACACATGTAGTAAGTGTTAAGCGTCATTTAAACCCTAGTTTAAATGTAATGAGGTGTGCGTTATAGATTCAATGATCTTAAGTTTGAATTGACGGAGTTGAGTTAACGGAGTTAACCTGAAATTGACGATTGTCACATTAACGGGGTTAAGTTTTTGCTGATGTGGCTAGTGACTTGGCTTTTTCATTATTCTAAATGGCTTTTCCCTTTTTTTTCTCCCCTCCTCCGATTACTTACGTGTAATACTCACCCTTTCTCATATTTTTTACAACCGTAAATTCTTAATCAATATTGAACCCATTAATCAACCCAATTCATTTCCTAACTGAACCCTAATTCGAAGAACACGCTCGTCAAAATCCCCAATTCGAAGAAAACGATGAACAAATTGTTGTCCATCGGATGTGGTGTACGATTATGGCTGGAAAGAAGAAGAAACAAGCTCGAACTCACCGGATCTGGGTTTTATTCATGCGCCACAAACAATATCATACCTCAGATCTGGATCTGTTGTTGGTTATGAAACCACCAGATCTAGGTTTTGCTTGAAACCACCACCGCCGCATCAATGTAATTTAAGCTATGATTTTGAATGTTGGAAATGATTTGGTGGTTTTAATTGGGGGAAAGATGCGAATCAGAGGTTGAAGGAGCTAGGGGAGGTGAGGATTTGAGGGATTTTGGTGAAGATGAAACTGGAGTGTGAGTTTATTGGGAAGCCGGTTTGGAGGGGTATGGCGTGTGGGCGCATTTTCTGGTCGCCGGTGGCAGGTGGTGGTGGCTGTGACTGTGGCGGCGGAGGAAGTGACGGGCGGGGCTTGAATCTTCTGGTTGCCGGAAAACGAGAGGTGAGAGATTGAAGGTGGCAGGTGGTGGTGGCTGTGACTGTGGCAGCCGAGGAAGTGGCGGGTGGGGCTTGCATTGTCTGGTCGCCGGAAAACGAGAGGTGAGAGTGACGGTGGCAGGTGGTGGTGATTAGTGAATGTGGCCAGGAGAGAGAGAGAGGTGAGAGAAAGAGATGGAGAGAGAGAGTGTGTGTAACTTTTATATAGTTTTTGCTGATGTGAGTGTTACACGTAAGTAATCGGATGGGGGGGAAAGGGAAAAAGCCATATAGGATAATGAAAAAGCCAAGTCACAGGCCAAATCAGCCAAAGCGTAACCCCGTTAATTATTTTTAACGGGGGGATCATAAAACAAAAAACCTTAAAAAGGTGGGACTGCCAGCGAGAAATACCGGAGGTGGGATTATTATTGGTCAACCCACTAAAGATGGGATTATTTAAATTCAATTTACCAATTATAAATTACATATTTTTAGTTACAAATGTTATACTGTTACTTCAAATATTAATTTTAAAACGTTATTATTAAAGTAAATAAGTAAATTTAGATAAGTCGTTTGAAAATAAGTAAATGTGTAAATATTTAGTCAAATTATGGTAAGTTGTTTGAAAATATTAAATTTCATTCAAAAAATAAGTATCCATATACTTTTGGTATATGTTGACTAAAATAATTTAAAACTATTATTCTTATATTTATTTTTGGTATAAGTTAATTTGAAAATTTTTATCATAAATTTAGATAATAATAAATATATCAAAAATTACTTAAAAAATATTAATATTAATATTAATGAAAGGGAGCCCCATTAACACATTTTATATACTTTGACTTTCCATAATTTATAAACAAACCGATTTTAAAGTTAATTTGAATTATTTGAAATTAATTACTTGATAGTCAACGTGAATACCTTAATTTGGTATTCGAAAATTTAAAATTAAACGAGATTGAAGAGTGTTAATTTAGTATTTGAAAATTTTCCTAAAAATATTACCTGGATTTGCAATTACAAATTTATTATTTAAAAAATTATACTTTACAAGGTTGTTATTATTTATATGTATCTTATAGAATTACTAGTTAGCGTTCATACTATTACAAATTCAAATTTACTTCTAAATATTTCTAAAGTACTACTTCCTAAAAGAAATTCACGAAACAGATTAAGGTCTCAGCATCAATTATTCTATTTATATATAAGTAAAAGTTTGTTATCAATTCAATTTATATTATATTCTACATAAATAAGTAAAATATTGAATAAGATAATATAGTTTGATATTCACCAGTTATGTAAAACCGAACATTAATGAATTTAACCATTTCTTAATTGAGGCTGATAAACTTTTAAATTTCTGTAATACTATCCATAATTATAAATCATTTAATAATTTATCAAAATTCATTCCTTAATTAAAAAGGATTTTTTTTAATAAGCATTTATAAATATTTAAAGTTAATATGATTTTAGTATCACCTTCAACTAAACCTATTAATATATTTATTCCTAAATTTCAAAAACAATATATATATATATATATATATATATATAACTGAATATAAAAATCCGATTTTTACTATTTATATGAAATTTACAAAAATATATTATACAGTTTGACTTTCAGCATTTGTTAAAAAACCGAATTTAAATAAAGTAACGATTTGACTGAATTTTACCCTTTATATTAAATAGTTATAAATAATATTTACATATAGACAACCATAATTCACGTTCCTATTTTGACTAATTTTTTCAACCATTTTTTTTAATATTATCTATTATGATAAATCCATTTCATATTTTTTTCACTATCCATGCCTTAATTAAAAATTTTAGTTTAATAACCATTTCTATATATTTTAAGTTATTATGAATTTAATGTTTGTTTCAAATAAATCCCTTAATATATATTTATTCCTAAATGAGAATAATAAAAACTATTTATTTAAACCATTTTAAAATACAAATTTTTTACCACTTATATTAAATTTAAAAGAATAGGTTATACAGTTGGACTTTGACTAAACTTTCAGAAACCGAATTTTAATAGGTTAACAACTTGAATATTTTTATTAATATGAGTTGACTCTAATTTTGATAAATGTGTACGTTATTATAATTTTAATAATAATAATTTATAATAATTTCATTTCAAATAATGCACTTACCGTTTAATTAATATTCATGATGTAATACCTCATAATTCATCTAAAATAATCCGTTCTTATAAATATAACATTTACAATTCATTTAAATTCAGAACAAATATGTATATTTTACGTTTTCTATAATTCCCGCTCATGTATTACACGAGTCACTCTTTAATTGAAAAGTGGATTTTTTTAAGATGAAAATTTACTAACTATATATATATATATATATATATATATATTCCAATCTGACATTTGTTATAAATAATTCAAATTTGCAGCAACCAAGCAAGTCTAAGAGACTTACAATACATAGTTGATCATTTATTTCAAATTTCATAGATAGTCATCAACCATTTCAAATTACATTATCTTTAAATGGGTAAAAAAATATAGCTATAAAGGAAACAGATTAAATGGGTACATATTGAAAGAAACATAAAGCTAAAGAGCACAATCTATTAAAACAATATAAGATTATTATTATATGTATTCAATGATTATTTAACATAATTTATCTACAAAATAGTTATAAAAAATTGAATGAGAAAGCTTTTTTATATTTCATGAATGATATATATTAGGAATCAACTATATGTCAACTACACTTGAATGAAACTTAATATGTTATTAAATATTGATTAAGACTCTATTTTAAAGAGCAATTAATTATTGTATTATGAAAAACTAAATTTAGATTTTTGATTGTCATAACAATTTGTTTTGTAACATAATTTTATAATATACTTATAAAAAGAAATGTCTTAGATATTGTTCATCTTTTAACACATTTTAACATTGATGTGTAATAAATTTTTTAAATTGATGTGTAAATAAACACAGGTACTATTTTAGAGTAATAAACATTACGGTTATTGATGTGTAATAAATGTCTTACAAAGAGTTCATCTTTTGAATCAACATTGAGATAGTAGTTTTGTTGAATCGACATTGTAAAATTGTTTTATTGATTTGGAGACTAATTTCCTTTTTTTGCTTATTATTGTACTAATGGTATAAGTTATAAAATAATTTAACTTTTATTATCTTTGTTATTCTTTGTATATTTTTATATATGATTCAATAAGTTATAATATCTTATAATTCATGTAAAATTGTCATTTGTTTACAAGTACAACAATTATATTTAATTAAATTTATATGATGTCACATATATATTATGATTTTAAATATGTTCCACCTTGTGTAACACGAGTACTAATCTAGTTAATAGTATTCCAAAAACCATAAATACCTAATTTATCTTTATATGACGAACTAACTGCCGGTGAAATTCTAATAAGCATTTACCGACGGATCCTACTATACCAAGAGATTATTTATAGATGATTCGGTCGATGAAAGTAGTTAGATTTGTAACTTAGCTTATATAGAATGAACGAATTGTTAAAAGACGTGTCATATTGGCACATGTTAATTTACAAGTTATATTGTTAAAATAACAATACTTTTAGTAGCCGACGCACAACATAAGACCACCCGTAGTGGTGCGTTATGTGTAGCTTCAAGGACGAAAACGCGGGGGGTACACCGCCCCCCTTGCGTTATGTTAAAGTTTTTTTTCCCGCGTTGTGTCTAAAACGTTAGAATGGGCTTGAGAATCAAAATGTTACCGTTGAATGGAGCCGTTGGAGTTTTAAAAAAAAATTAATTATATTTATACTATATAAACAAACCAAACTCATAATTTTTAACACATTCCTTCCAATCTACCAATTTACACAAATATTTACACTAATATTTCTACCATTATGTTTCCAAACAACAACCAAAATATTCTCGGTTTCGGTCAATATGCCCGTCAAGCCAACCAAAATCCACAACCGAACCAATCTACCGCCCCGACTCCAACCGTACCCGTCCCGCAAATGTATGACCCGCAAATGGCCGCGTACTTTGCACTTCTACAAAACTCTATGCCAAATGCGGTGCCCGGTTTCCAAAACCCATCGACAAACATTTTTGCGGGTTCGGGTTCCCAACCCGCCCCGGAGACCCAACCCGAGGTCGAGTTCGTGCCGGAGACACAACCCGAGGGCGGTTCAAGCCAACGCGGACGTTCGAAAAAACGCGCAAAGAAGCCTGCCGGCGAACCTCGGGTTAAAAAGACGGTGATATCGTGGAGTATCGACGAGTGCGTACTATGTGCTCGTGCTTGGTGCCAAATATCGGAAGATGCCAAATGCGGTAGGTTTTTAAAATGCATATATATTTTTTTTAAATTTCTTATAACAAACATTAAACTTGTAATGTTTTTATTTTTTTAGCGAACTATCAAAAAACGGGGGTATTTTGGCACAAAATTATAGAGAGGTTTCACAACCTTGGCGGGGACTCGCGTCAAGAAAAAGATTCGTTACTGTCGAAACGGGGCGACATAAACACCAAATGCATGGCTTTCCATACGGTTTTCTCTCGGATGAATCGAACTAGGAGTAGCGGTGTCTCAGATGCGGAAGTCATGGATAACGCGTTGGTTGAGTTTCAACATAAGGTCGGCGGGACCTTCAACTACTTTGGCATTTGGAAAGACCTCTTGAGGTTTCACCCAAAATGGGGCTTGGTGTTGGATGCCGAAGCCGAAGCCGAAGGCGAAGGTGGTCCGCGTAAAAAAAAGTCTAAAACATCATCTTCGGTTGATCCAGACACGCCCCGTTCCGACGCTCGAAACTTCAACTTAAGCGATAATGACCCCGTGAATACTACCGACATGCCTCGGCCGGGGGTAGAAGAACCAAAGGCAAAGGAAAGGGGAAAGGGGCCGGTTCGTTGTCGGCAACGGGTTCGAATCCCGAATTAGAAAGCCAATTCCAATTAATGAACTCTCGACTCCAAGATTTACACCAACTTGGAAACCAACGACTTCAAGTAAATTTGGACGTCGTCGACCTACTTCGAAGGAATGAGATGGACAAAGACATCGAGATTTTATCAAACGAGCTATCCGAAGACGACCCGATAGTCCAATCTCTAAAAGCCACTCGACGAGCGAAAATTTTAGAAAAATATAAATGAGTTTTAATTTTATTAGTATTATTTATGTTTTTTTATTTTAATTTGATGTATTTTTTTTAATTTAGTTTAATGTAATTTTTATTTGGAAGTTTATTGTAATTTTTAATTTTATGTTAATTTATTTAAATGAATTATTATTTAAAAAAAACAAATAAAATTATAATGACTGGACGCCACGTGACGCATAACCCCTGGATGTAGAGAGTTATGACTACAGCCTGTTTTTGTACAAAACATAACTCTGACTGGGCGCCACGTGACGCATAACCCCTGAATATGAAGCTTTAGTTTAATTACATAACAAACGCAAGTGGTCATCTCGTACTTTTCCTTGGGACCCTTTTTAACTCTCTTTCACATTTGCTTTTATTTTCTCTTACTTCATTTCTGCTTGCTTCTTTTTTCATTTTTGATTTTAAAAAAGTTTTCTTTAGCCAAGAGATTACTCGTTATGTAACTTTATTTGGTGTCGACAATTATACATAAGGTACATTTCTTGTTAATAAAAGGAAAACAAAAGTACAAATTTTCATCATTGCTTGCCTTTGTGTCGCCTTTACAAATACTTATATTGGATGCATACAAATGTACATTCTTGAACGAAAATAATTAAGAAAGATTTTTTTTATGTTGATAATGTGAATGGCATGTTATTCTTACGGTGAACCCTAAGTTTTCGAAAACTATATGTTTTCATTGTGTAGTAACCAGTTTTTTATTCTTTTCACTAATCGTTGTTACAACTTACAAATTCTATTATGTACGTTTTTTTTATAAAATTGCCTCCTTAATTAGAAAGTTTTATCAGGATTTGCTTATGATTTAAACTAAAGGCAATAAACTAAACCATAATTTACAAACAAGATTCAAATCACCATTTATTATTATTAGACCATCCTCTATGGTGGTTGGGGGGGGGGGGGGGCATCGAAGCCCCTCCACCGTGCCACACCAGCGCCACGTAAACACCGGGGTACCGAAGCCCCAACCAACAATGTCCCGTTGAGGTTTAAACTTTAACGCCCATTGGCGCCTATATATATACATATATATGTATGTGTGCGTGAGAGGTTGAAAGGAAAAGCGCCCGGCGTTGGGTTGCTAGGCAGCACCGCACCCCACCACCAAGGGAGCCCCTTGGTGGTGTTCAACGCCCAAACGGCGCCCGCCAACTCCCAACCACCGCCTCATAGCGAGGGGTCTTAGTGGCCAATCGGATGAAACATGCATGATAATAATAATAATAATAATAATAATAATAATAATGGTTGATGACGGGGGGTAGTCCAAGGTATTAATAAAATGACTTTCACACATTAATGCTAAAATGTTAAAAGGTTAAAAGCTTCGTTTTCCCGCCCAATTTATATAAACAAGTACGAGAACAGTACCCACGTGCTACAGTACGATGTCAAATCACTATTCACATCACTGTTCCCTCTGAACAAGGGACATGCTCAGATAAAGTATTATTATTTTAATCATGGACCAACGGTCCAAAGGTTCCCGCCCATAAATGTCAACTCTCTATGCAAACTGGAGGTAAATTAGTTTATACACTAGACAAAAGGCTTGGTCTCTCCTTCTATAAAATGATAACTTAGCCATAAACAAGAGGACCAAGATCTGGGCAGATAACACACTCTCCCTGATCTTCTCTTCTTCCTTGAGAAACTAGCACTTTGCTTGTTTCTTTCTCACTTCACAAACATCATTGCTTCACCAAGAGCTTCATCAAAAAACCGATCTCAAACATCTCGGTCTTGGATCTCCGGTGAACAATAACAATAACAAATAAACTAGTGAATCTCTCTCTGCGTTTTGCAAACGTAGAGGGACACCACGACCTGCGTTAGGTTAACCTGAACCCTTGAAGCTTGTTAGCCTAACCAGTCCATTCACTATCATTGGTCTTATAATTGTTGTAGCAACAATGGTAATGATGATTAATATAATAATAATAATAGGTTTTTTTAAATTATATGTATTTTCGTATTTTCAGTCAACACAAATTGTGTCATGTTGTTGCATGTGTTTTAGTAGTATATTATTTTCCTTGCTTTTTATTAGTATTATTGTTTTTACGAAGGAACTTGATCGAATTACGTAGCCTTGCATGGATAATATACATTACACTTATATAATAATAGTGACGATGGAGAATGACAATGTAGTATCAGTATGTCCACCAACATAATTATCTGATAGTACTTTTTTCACTTTGTAGGTAAGCTAACTTCACCCTGAAAATATATTTATTTGTTTATATATTAACCAATACATTTGTATCAACTTAATTGGTTGTTCGTATTGGTTTATAGTCAATACTCCATAGCATAAATATCTAATTAACATAATTGTATGCTTTCGTTTGATCTGATTATAGACGACACGCGTTTTTCTGTTTTTTTTTTTAATTTAAACTAGACGACGAAACCTATATAAATCCGTTTGATATCGGTTAGGTTCGTGTGTAGCTACCGCCAACCAGTGATGGAATCAAAACTTTTTTATTTGGGGTCGTAGCAGAAAACTTTTTTGTATTCCTCAAGATACATGAATCGCCTTTTCTTACCATTCAATGTAGCGACTGTAATTGTAATTTACGAGACCCTATAACTTGAAACTGTTGTAAAATTGTTTCACTTTCAACACTTAAAAGAACATCCTTCTCAACATAACATGACGGTTTTACCTTTAAATAACCTAATTTCCTCTCGACTTATTTATGTCATTCTCGCTAGAATTTAAGGAATACATGTCCATATACATTTTCTAATTGAATGTCTTGAATAAAAATAAAAATACGATATTACAAAACAGCTATAATACACTCTTCAATTAAATTTATATTTATTAAAATTAAAATTAATAACCTAGAAAATAACAAAACTAAAATAAAGAAACTTACGTTTAACTATTGTTAAATGGTGCATATGCCCACAAATTTTTTAGGAGACTTGATTATGAATTTTTTTGAGGTTTGAAAACAGTGGTAGACGGCACGTAAGAGAAAGGAAAAGATGCTTGAAAACATAAAATACAACAAATAAAAGTTAAGGTTTTTATTTATTATCGTTAATACAAGTTTAGGGTTTTTTTTTACTAACTCGCCAACTCTGTTAAAATGTGATATATGATTGTCATCTTTGTATCTAAATATACCATGACGTTAATAAACTAAAAAACAAACGGGTACTTGGTGCCCTTGAAAAACTTTTCTCTCCATGGGGTTTTGAATGAAAATGTATCTTCTTCTAACCCAACTCTTTAGAAGGGTATTTGTGAATATTAAATTTGATTGGAATCAATTGTATTTCTTCGATAATTCTATTTTAACTCAACTACACCAGAGTACAAAATCAACTTTCATCAATGTAAGTTCATTGACTATGATACAATGATAACTACTAACGGATCCCAAAAATTTCAATATAAAAAAAAATACTAAATTTTTACAGACAAATCCAAAAAATCTAAAAATAAGAAAATTATAATTGTTATAAAAAAGTCCATCGCTTATTATCAACACCCACCTCCACCCCACCCTGCCCCACCCCACAATTATCGTTGAAAAGTGCATCGATGATTACCATAAATTCCAAATAATAATAATAATACTACAGTTTAGCTATATGTGAAAATCTGTTGATGTTTACCCAGTGGCGTATCTAGAAAAATTTTTCAAAGGGGTCGAAAATTTTTGGGTCGGTACTTAATTGATTGTCGGTATATAACCTTTTTCGGTCGGGATCAGTCGTTCGGGTCAGTTCAAATTGAGTTAGGCCATATAAAAAAAAGACAATCAAACAAAATATCATATAACCAAACAATGTAAATACAACGTCATTTAAAATATATAATTAAAATATAATATACCTAATTGTTCTTCACGTGTTTTCATTTTTAAAAATCTATCTGTAACATCATCTTTGACATTCCTATGTGACACGACCCAAGCCAAGGAGCAAAAGTACATTGTTTACATATGCCAAAAATATGGACAAATTTTTGTGTATGACTTAATAAAATATATATAAGTTATGCACAAAATAATATATATACATGTAAAAACAGATAAACCACCTATGATATAGATAAACACAATTACAAAATTAAATAGTAGCATGTATAACTGATAATCTATACATTGAATTAAAGTGAAGTTAAGCTTGTTAGACTCGAAGCACAAAAAAATTTATGTGATCAAAGTATTAATTTCATTCCGATAAGTAATGGAGACAAACTTTTAATAGGAGAGTCCTAATATATATTTTTATATTTGTTATTCTATATCAACTTTTTACTATTTATATCCTATTATTATTTAATATTAAACATTTGATTGTTTTCAAATTTTCAACAGGAAAAGGACAATGACAATAGTGCTTTTGAATAGACATAGACCTACAACCCCTAACTTGACCTACGAAACAAACAAAACAAAATAGTAGCATCTTCCTTTCTTCATCCTGCAACCTGCAACGATTTTTGCCGGAAAAAAAGTTCCGGTGATTTGCATTATAAATCTTTCTTCCTTTTCTATTTTTCAATATGTTACAGGGGTCGGTGTTGAAATTTCACAGGGGTCGGTCAGGAATTTATCGTATATATCACACTAAATATTTTTTTTCACAGGTCGTCCCCGTTGCTACACCATAGATCCGCCCCTGTGTTTACCTAAGGATCTCACAAAATCTTGGAAGAATAAAAGAAAAATCAGTAAAAAATTCATCAATGTTGATCAATTAGGGCCAATACTAATAATTAATCGTGAATGCGAGCTGGTCAATAATTACCCATTAGGGTCAGCGTTGATCAGTTAGGCTCATTTATAGTCAATTCTCGTTAACGTTGTGAACGCTGGTCATTTAGGGTCAATAATGCCGATTTTGGTTAGTGAGGGTTAATAATGGCCGATCATGTTGATGTACATAAAAATATACATCTTTTCGGTATCAAATAATCTCTAAAAACTGCAATTTCTATCAAATAATAGAACATAAAAAGCTACTTATCATAATAAAATGTAATTTCAGGTGAAACCAAGCCCCAAACAAAGAAACAAGCGAAAAGACGAAGAAAAACAGAAGAAAACACAAGAAAAACAAAAAAACACGCCCTCATGCCTCAAGAAACACGCCCCTATGCTTCTGAACACCAGAAAAGACAAAATCTGGAAACAAAAGCACGGGGCCGTGGATATTTGCCAGAAAAGACAAAATGAATTTAGCACATGTCACTATAAAACACGGGGGCGTGCCCAAGTAAGCACGGGGCCGTGTTTCTCGTTCCAGATTGCTTATAATAGTGGCTCATGTTGCACTCATTTGATGTGTATTGAAAAGAATTCTATCCAGTTTTCTCTTATAAAAACACACACTAACACTCACATAGAAGATTTAGTGAAGAGTTTGAAGGCTTGGAGGTCATCACCATCAACCATCATCACCATCATTAAGAAAGAAGATTCATCTAAATTTGGTTAGATTGTTCCAAGTTTAATCATGTATTTGTTATCATCATTCATCTTAATGTTTATCATCATGCTTATTATGAGCTAAACTCCTTTTACCATCTAAAATCTATGAAGAAGCTTTTTTTTACTTGATAATTATATAAAACATGTGGTGTAGTCTAGTAAAGTACATGGTTATATTACAATTATCTATTGATGAGAAATGTTTCACCATCTTAAATCACTAATTCAAAGTTTGTGGTTGTCAATTCTATTGACAATCGTTCATGATCGATTCATATTCTTGAAAGATAGAAATACGTTGATATATTATCGAAACATGGATCCTTATATTGTACTTAGAAATGATGAGATATAAGTTATGATGTATTTTTCTAAGTCTTGATAATCCGAAAATGGATTTGCTTAGGATATCATGCTAGTTAAAGAAATCATATGTTAATTGAATGTGTAATCATAACCTACATAAATCAACCAATGGGAGGTTGTGTGACTAAACTACAATCACCCGAAGTTGTTAGAATTGGTATTTGAGAAATCGGAGTCAATCCTAATCTTTCTACTTTACGAAACTACTTGCCAACTTAAATTGATACCATTGAGGTGGCATGACATTGGGAAAAGGGTGGACTTTAAAATGCGCATGTTACCTCCTTAGTGCCAAAGATGCTCACTTAATGTTTAAGGAGCTATCTATCATATATTGCTATGGCAAGTTTACCACATGTTTGAATATTATTTATATATGCTAAAATGGAGTGGATTCTTGATATTAATGCTAAAATGGAGTGGATTCTTGATCTTAGATGGTAACCTTCGCATAATTGACAACTTGTTTAGAATCTCTCGTCTTGGTCACCTATATATTATATATAAGTATTTATATTTTATTAAAAGTTTAAAAATTAACCCCAAAATGATTAAAACCTTCGATTAAAGTAAAACAACGATTTATCATTAGAAACATTTTGTGTGTGTTTAGTCTTTGTAAAAATTTTTATAAACTTAAAACACGATCTTGTGCAAAAGCAAATCATTTCATCTATCATATTTATACAAGCCATGCACAACACATCACATGTTCATTGTTAAACATTTCCATAGATGGTCAAATATAAGCATACATGGTTGAACATATTCATACATTGTCAAACATAGTCGCAAATGGTCATACATAGTCATAGTTGGCAAAACATAATCATATATGGTATATTACAACACCTGGTACTCTATTAAAATCTAGTATGACATATTAGGGACTATCATGAGTTAATGACATGTTACACAGCTACTGTGACTCTTAAATATAATATAACTCTTTAAACGTGTATGACCTATTATAACTCACCAGAACATGATAAAACCAGTGGCGAAGTTTGGACTGAGGCATCGAGAGGCCGAGCTTAAAATATATACAAAATTTCACAAACGAGGGGTGGGGCGTGCTCAAATTTCCGGCCAAAAAAGGCTGAACTTACATTACGTATAAAAATTTTCAGCTGAAAACGGATAAATTTACACTACAACGCAAAAAAACTGAGAAGGGGGGGGGGGGGGCACCCCGAGCCTCAATGAGGCTTCGCCCTTGGATAAAACCTATTACAAGTTTACAACCAAACATAATCCCGTAAGAACTTAATATTTATGGACCGCAATGCCGCACTAAGGCCTAATATGACTTGTTACAACTTACAACACAATCTAATTCACTAAAACTTTTTTTTTTGCCTAGCGTTTGAAATCATCCCAATACCCGGGTGAGCCTTCCTGAGACGCTATATGCCTAACTCACCTAATAACATCAACAAGGAGGAAACCCACCACCATTGTAAAACCTTATTGAGTCAAGTTTTAAATCTGAAACCTTAAAATCTTAATTCTTAACCATTACCTGATCACTCCTGTGTCATTGGACTAGAATCATGTATAGTTGAGGAACTATAATGGTTATTAAATTCCATTATGACTCGTTAAGAGATCTCTTATGGCACATTACAACCCAATCTAATCCATTAATATATGAATCTAAGACATGTTTGACAATTGAGCCATTAGAACTCATTTGAATATATTATCACTCGTTAAACCCCATATATGGCTAATCTTCAGAGCGACACTTAAGGACCTTAGCCCGACATCTCCATTAGGCCCGGAGTTTTTAGAAAAGAAAAATTATATATATTTTTATGTAAAAAAATATGTATATTTAATGTTTAAACTCAACTACACAAACATTAAATTGGTATAGTGACAAAGGGTGTGTCTCCCATCTAAAAGATTGTGAATTCTAGTCTGACTTCAAGACTTGTTTTTATTCATATACAAACCCTTTCTACTTAAGCCCAATTATGTTATTTGCCTTCGGCCAAACTGTTTTTTTGACAATTTTCAGAAACAGATCTGCTAATCTCGGTAATATGAATATTAAACACCATGTGATCCACTGAGATATATCTTGACTTTTAAGACAACATGGTTGATAAAGACATGCAAGCCTTATCAGAAGTATGACTCTCTTACAACTCAATCTTACCCATTAAGTCCTATATCATATTACAACCTGGCATGACTCATTTTACAACTAAATATATATAACATTTTGGACATAGTACTAGGTATGAAAGCCTAACATGATGTCAACTTTTAATATCCAATACTACCCTTAAGACATGCATATATACCAAATTGCCAATTATAACTTATAGCAGTGTAACATGACTTGGTGCAACCGAATATAACCCTTTAATACCTAGTATGAGATACTAATGCTTATATTTGTTGGAAAAATTTATTAGTGAAAATGGGTTTTTCACTAACTTTGGACATAAATAGTATATTTATATATGTGTTGTATAAATATTGATTTGAGTGTCCAAAAAGGAGCTTAGATGAATGAATATCAATGCTCGAAGTTGTATGGTTGGAATAACCAAAGAAGAGAAAATTGGATTTATCTTTGACATCGTGTCCCACATAGGAGCGCATGAGTGTCGCGCCTGCATAACGGACTGTTGTGAACAGTTGTTTGGACCTGGTCAAATAGTTTGTTTCAACTCATGTCATGAACAAATATGATGGTTTTGATTCACCACTTAAATCTAAATTAAAAGTATTTAACCATGTTAATTACAATAATTAATTTCAAGTTTATTACAAGATTAATTATCTTGTTTATTGACTAGATTAATTTTATTGTTTATGACATATTAATTTTGGTTGAGTATTTCTCATTTTGTGTAAGAATATAATGAACTTGTTGGTTCATGTTGTAAAATACTTAAAACATTTTGGAGTCACTTACACACACTCATGACAAAATTTAGAGAGAGGCACTCTCTATACTTATGTCAAACAACTTCAACAAATTTTCCTACATCTTGATAAACACCAATATAGCCGGTGACTTGCTCGTGTTCGTGGCCATCTCCGGCAATACACATACTGTTCCGGTTGTTGTACTCTGGGAAACAGACGCGCTTGAGAGTAGGCACGAAATCTGTTTTAGGGCCCCGTGTCTAACACGATCCTCAACCAAAACCGTTACCCAATTTCAATAAACGAATTGTTGTTTTGAAGAAACATTTGTTGAAGACCCAAGTGATGAAGACTTGTGACATGGATGCTAGAAGAAAGCTTATGGAAGCACTCCTAGTAAGATATGGATTGAATCATTTCGGTATATAAATTTGCATTTTATATTATTTTTATGTACTTTTGTAAACGGTATTGTACTAAGTCAATTTCCCACGATTAACGAGAGTATCGTTATTATATTTTAATTATTATCTTAACTTAAAGTGAACCACTTTTCCTACAATCTTAAAACAGACTTTCGTGAAGATTGACGGTTCAATCTTAAAACCTATTGATAAGGATTTTTGGTTCACGAAAGTTTAAAATGTTAATTGGATTTTTTCTATAAAATCTTATAAATATTTGGGGAAATAATTTGATTAGTACAAAAGATATCGGATTTATTTATATTTGTAACATCCTAAAAATTTTAATGATGAATAAAGAAAGTTATGCTTAGTGATTTCGCGTAATTAATTAGTATCGGGTAGGGAGCGGGTCTTGGACGTGGATTAATTGAGATGGGTTAAATAAGAATGGGATTTCAGGGATATAAATACCCCCAAAATCCCAAAAATATCTTCATTTACATCTATTTCTTCACACACTCAAAACACACATATTCTAACCGATCAAGATTCGAAGCCGAGACCCGAGATTTTGTTGATAGATCTGAGTTGGTAAGGTAAGAACAAATCCAACAAAGCTAATATTACTGAAAATGGTTAGGATTGGATGGGTTAACCGGACCCGAAACCCAAACTGCCCAAATCGGACCCCTAAAACGTCGATTTTAGGCCGATTTGATGGTTGGGATTTGTAGGCGCCGATCATACGATTCCGTGGGTACCAAAATCGAGTTATTTGGCTAAGAAACGAAGGATTTATGGGCAAACAGATCTGCAGCGCGATAACTTCGCCTGCAAGATTAAGTTCGCCTGATGAACTTCGCCTTCAAGCGTAACTTCGCCTTCAAGCGTAACTTCGCCTAAGGATAACTTCGCCTACGGCCAAGTTCGCCTAAGGATAACTTCGCCTGAAGCCAAGTTCGCCTAAGGATAACTTCGCCTGAAGCCAAGTTCGCCTAAGGTTTAACTTCGCCTGAAGCCAAGTTCGCCTAAGGATAACTTCGCCTGAAGCCAAGTTCGCCTAAGGTTTAACTTCGCCTGAAGCCAAGTTCGCCCGAGGTTTAACTTCGCCTAAAGTGAAGTTCGTTTAGAAAATAAATTAAAAACCTAATGGAAAATGTGTTAAGACAGTTAATGGAAATAAAATTTTTCCAAGCTGACCTGGCAGCTCGACCCCAGCCAGGGGCTCTGCCCCTTGGACCCTGCTAGGGGCTGCCGCCCCTAGACCCCGCTGCCAGGGGCGCTGCCCCCGGACCCCCATTTGTTGTGGGTAGTAATTAAGACTAGAAAGATGTTATAAGTAGTGATAGTTAAATTGATATGCATACTTGTTATACAGTCAGCCGTGCACAACTGAAGAAAGGGATTACGATCAACGGAGAACGTAACCGTGTTCAGGTGAGTTTCTAGCCCCATTTATGTGTTACGTTTTCGGGGCTGTGTGCATACTCAATATGTTTGTTAATACACTTATCCTAAGAGATAAGTGTATGCCTTATGTGGATAATGTGAAATGTATTAATGATTGCTTGATGGTACGTGAACGATCTTCGGATATTGCACGTACTGTCAGGTTGTAACGCTATGTATAAGGTAAGTATGTTATGTATGTTTATGTGTATGAACATGATAGAGATAATAGAAGAAAGAAATGATAATGTATGGTTGTATGGTTACGAAAAGGGTACCGAGCCCTAATAATACTCGAGGTATGATGTATGGTTGTATGGTAACGAAGAGGGAATCGAACCCTACTAATATTCGAGAACTAGGGAACCGAACCCTACTAATATTCGAGGAAGAAGGGTACCGAGCCCTAATAATACTCGAGGAAAGAGGGTACCGAGCCCTAATAATACTCGAGGAAGAAGGGTACCGAGCCCTAATAATACTCGAGGAAAGAGGGTACCGAGCCCTAATAATACTCGAGGAAAGAGGGTACCGAGCCCTAATAATACTCGAGGAAAGAGGGTACCGAGCCCTAATAATACTCGAGGAATGTAGGGCGTAATGCTCTTTATAACATAAGATATGAAAGTAAGATAATGCAAAAGAAAGTAAGAAAGTATGAAAGTAAGAAAGTATGAATGTAAGAAAGTATGAAAGTATAAAAGTATGAATGAAAGAATATAATGTTATGTGAATGGTATGATTATGTGATTATCTAGAACTCACTCAGCGTAGCTGACTTTTAGTATGCACGCAGGTGAGTAGGATGAGACAGCTCGCTTGAGTAGACACATGGCACTGAACAAGAATCTGGCATCTGAAGACTTATGATGTTTTAATTTAATGCTTTAATGTTGAAAGACAAAGGATGTTTTGAGACAAGTTATGAATTATGTAAAGTTTTATGAAAGTTTTATTTTCCGCGTAAATGTTTTACTTAACTCTGATATTTAGAACTGTGTTTATGAGTAAATCCAACACGAAAGTAGGGCTACCGGTAACGGGGCCTTACAATATTGGAGTACAATATTAAATCCGAATACTGTTACAAATCGTATAATAGTGTTTAACAATTTCTTCTCATGAATTAATATGGGAGTTTGTTATTAAACTTGTGATGTGGTGTAAAATATACAAATATTATATAGATATTCCCTACACTTTTAAGTTGCTTGGAGTAAATTTTGATTTAAATTACACAAGTTTTCGTTTAAATGTTTCATGTGACAATGAATTTGGTTATTCTCAATTTTATTTAAGCTATATAATATACTATTATTTTTAATGATAGTTCAAAATTTTAAATTAATAATAATATGACTAGTAAACAGGTGTTTGGGTCCACAACAACTTCAGTTGGAAAAGTTTAACTTATGGCTCACTTATTTTATTTGTGAAGGAAATATGTAGAAGTCCCGTGGAGTTGAGCTCGAGACAAACCGCCAATCACTTGTTATAATAAATTATTATATGGGCTAAGGTCACAAAAGTATAAAGAAAAAAAGAATCTAATTTGGCTCTCATTCAGTTCAAGACAAATGGGCCGTAGGTTCTGTTTTGTTGGAGCTTAAAAAAACCCTACGTGCCCATTAATATAATTAGAAGAGAAGGGATTTAATACCCTAGGAGATTTTTCTGGGTGGAAAAGAAAGACAGAACACAATTTTGTTCGGTGTGCACCTCCTATACACAAGCTTGCTAGACACAAAGTCAAACAATTATACACTAATTAATTCTTGGTGGTGGATATTTGGGAACAAGGTGCAGCTCACGTGAAATCGAAGAAGAATATTATTGTTATAAATTTCGGGAGGTGGGGTTTTTGGTGCAAACAATGTCAACTTTATTTTAATATTTTGATGAACCATAATCTCTATTTTACTTTTGTTTCGTACCTTATTATGAGTAGCTAAATACTTTACACTACCTAGGTTTTGGTTGAGTACTATGTTATATTAATTGTTTGACGAACTACTATTGATTATTGGTTGATTTAGTATTATGGTAAAGTTTTTAATTGGTTTGTTCACAATATTGTTGAGTGATTAAATCTAGTTTATTACTTTAATATTTATTCCACTTGTATTTAATAGTTTTTGGTGATTGTTAGACGTATGATTAGGTTGTCTACTTTGTGTTTTCAACTTGTTTGCGGTTTATGGTCGAAATAACCGTAGGAATAATTATTGAAAGTTTATTAGATTTTATTGTTCTTTCACTAAAGAGACCGGAAGGTGATTTAGTGTTGTGTTATTTTTGTCTTTTGTGGGTTTGGGTAATAATTGCACGGGAGTGAGTTATCCTAGGTCCCTTAAGATTATTGTGATACAAGTTGTGTTCAAGTTAATTAAAAATACCCTCTTTATATTAATATATATATTGTATTCGAAGAGACCGGGAGGTGATTTGGGTTTTGGGGTACCATAATATTATTAGGCAAGATGAGACAGGGAGGTGATCCAAACCTTTAACAATTGAGCTTCACATGTCATTAGAGTTCTAAGGTGTCGTTGGTGAGGCCGGGAGGCGATCTAGCGTATTTTAGTGGTCTTTAATGTCATATTTTTAAGATATTGTTTTTCAACCAAGTCAAGTTCGTTAACTATTAATTTAACTAGTGGGATTCCATTACCTAGGTATTCGTTTCTCATATTTTTTTTAAAACTCAATTTTTATAAAGTTTTATTTATAGTTAATTTTAATTAGTTACGTTTTATTAGTTTAATTAATATAAAGAATTCTAAAAATCAAAAGAAAGTCTAGGTTAGTAATCATTTAAGTTTAATAATTAGAGTTTACCCATAGTGTCCAAGGTTCGATATCCGTTCTTACTTGCTAGCTACATTGCGCCCGGTACACTTGCCGATTGTGTGTGGTTTTTTTTAGGTAAATTCGGTAAAACTTGGCTTTTAATATTATATACGTTTTTCACACATCAACTTGACACTAAACATGTCATTAATAAAAAGGCAGTTTTATTTTGACTCATAAAGTCCATGTTGATTTTGTTTAGTACAAAACTTAATATGGAAAATAAGTTTCAAGTTGGTGATAGATGAGATGAACAAAAGTGCTCATTTTGTTACATATATATTTGTCATGTGAAGAGAATCACAATATATTGAAACGTTTTGAAAAACCGTTGGGTTTTTAATTTAAAATGATTTTTATAATCATTCTTCATCTAACGAGCGCGTTAGAATATATATTATTTAGCGTAATAATTATGGTCTTATTGGGTTCGAAATGTTTATATTTTCTAATTAGCGTATTAGAAAAGGTTGGTTTAGTAAAACCATATGTATTTATAAACATACAAGGTGGGATCCGAGGTACGGTTTTGTTGTTTGCGAAATAGGTATTTCGCAATGTACGAACAAGTTAAAAAAGATTATTTGGTGAATTGATGGTTTATACCTTCTAATGAGCGTGTTAGAAATGGTGTTATTCGTATAAATTACTAAGCTTTATAACGGTTTTTACCGTTTATTTCTAAGGAGCATCTTAGAACCAATTTTGTATTTATAAACCATAACCTCTAAAACGGTTTTCTAAGGAGCGTCTTAGAACCGCTTTAAATCTTATAAATTAATAAGCTTTATAAACAAGTCTATTCTTTTTATTTTCTAAGGAGTGTCTTAGAAGTGGTTCATAAGAATCACAAGTTTTAAAAACGATGTAAAATTGGTTATTTCTAACAAGAAGTTAGGAATGGCTTATGTTAATAAGAACCAACATTTTATCGTTTAGAAAACATTTGTTTCTAATGAGCGTATTAGAATCGTTTTAACTTATAAACCATCTACTTCAACGATGTGCAATCGTTTATTTTTCTAACGAGCGTGTTAGAATCGGTTTAGTGTGATAAAACTATATTTTGGTGAACACACGATTTGTAATCGTTTTAATTTTCTAACGAGCGGGTTAGATAATGTTTTATTTAATAAACATATTTTGGAGTTTATGATCTTGATTGGTTATCAAAACATAAAACTCATAAAGTTTATTATTAAAACAATTTCAAACTTAAGATATGACTTGAACGAATAAAACACGTCTTTTGCAATTAATATTGGTTCGTTGCTAGAAAGATAACTAGCACATCTTGAACTATATTTTAGCTAGCCTCGAGTAAATTATTTTGTTAAAACAATTTGTTATTGTTGTGAACATAATTAATTGTTCAACTACTTGTGAGTAGTTTGTCATGTAAACAACTTTATTGTTTTGGACTAGATTTGTCATTGTTCAAGTTTGGAGTTTCAAGATGAAACAACTAATTTGTCTTTATGAATACTTGACAATTTATTGAGAGAGTATCTCATGATATGTCGAAAGACAAGATATCAAACGTTTAACTAAATCGTGAGAGTATCATGATAAAAACTATACGTATATTGAAAAGATATACATAAGAATGAAATATATCATTAAACGTTGAGAGTATCAACATGAGAATTTCACAAAGTGTGAATTCTAATTTGATTACAACATATGAAAAAATATATGTTTATAATAAATCGTTCGAGATTTGTTATAAGAGTTTTACTAATGATGGACTCGTAGATGCTTCTACCACCATCAATTTTATTTGAACTGTGTGGAGGACGTGTCCTTCATTTTGGGAGAGTATCCTAATACATGGTTTCAAGAAAATAAGGTATTCACCAAAATTGACTTGGATTAAGACTTATGTGTAAGTCCACATAAGTCAAATGTTGAAGTCTTGAAGATCAAGGGAAAAAGAGTTGTGTTCTTGAACTGAATGATAAAGTCATGTTTTGTAACATGAAATAATCTAGATACTTTTCTAAACATTGAAGTTTGTGGTGTGTCTAAGTGAATGTGAACAAGGTATATGGTGTTATACCTTGAGACTGTGAAGAATCAGAATGATGCATCTTCTGTTCATATGCTAAAGTATTGTAGTCTAAAGCATGCTACACTAGCACTTAGTTAATTATGGTACTCCCCTGAGACTAATTAACTTTATATATTCAAAACGTATATATGGACACACAACGAATTCGTGTGTAGAGAAAGTTGAAAGATACTTTCATTCATTATAAGGAAGGGCATTAAACTCATTGGTTTGATGACAACCTTATGACAATGACATATGTTGGTTGGTCAACTCAAAAGCTATTGAGTACCAAAATAAACATTGATGAACTCACTGATACAATGAGGCAACTCTTGTTCAAATCACGGGTATCTAAATGTCGTTATAAATATTTGTTGTCATAAGTAAAGTTATACAAATAGTAGTTCAAATGACAAGAAATGTGGGGGGATGAGACATTTAAGAACCGACTCTTTGGGTATGTAAAATTGGTTGTATGAGAAGATTCTCAAACGCGTAGAAAGGGAGAACCTTTCATTACCCCATTTGGATGCTATCCAATAGCACTTAAATGTGAGAGTAACTTGCATTTGAATATTGGGCATATATTTGGTTGCTAATGTTTGGCAATAAGAATTTGGTGATCCAAATAGATATTGTAAACATGTGTTCGCCTAAAACATAATATTTATGTCCTTCTAAGACACTTATTATAACAAGGTTCAAGGTGATACCTGTTGTTATAGTCATAGAAGCTTGAATATAGGCAAATTAACTTACAAGTTAAGAACACATCATAACAACTCATCTCAAACTGATATTATCTACAAATGACTTGACAAAGTCATAGATAATATTTTGGATCCAACAACCCGAGGTTTGACGAGAGATGAAGTTGTGGAATGGGACTAAAGCCCGTGGGAAAAGGAAGTTTGAGGGAAACCTAACTTAGCAGACTAGAGATCCCAAGAGCTAAGTTCAATAGGACAACTTAATCATATAACCGAAGGGTAGTCACTGTGGGTGCATCGCTAATGTATATGTTTACATACAAGCTAATATATATGCTTATATATATATAAATATCCTCCAAAAATTAATAAAGGGAGTTTAATTACTTCCTAGTCCATTCCTATTAACAATGGTGACATGTTGTGAGGTTAAGCCTAATGTATGGTTGATGATTTTGTGTAAATCGTGTTAACCTTAATGTTTTTAATGATTTGAGTTAAAATCACCTATGTGAAAGAGAAGCGGGGTCGCTTCGAATGAAACTGTGGGGTGCGCAGTTCCTAGAGCTTTCACAGAACCAGGCTAGTGTTCCATGACCATAACGGACACGACAGTGAGGGGATGTGCCCAGCTAAGGAGAGTATTGTGTGAAGGCATATTGTCGTTTCCACAAATGGGAGTCTGTTCAAAGACATCGCGTCTACAAACCGCTAGGAGGCTAAGTATGCTTCACAAAGGAAGGATCAAAGGGTAACACCTACCTACCCTGCAATACTCGATTGTCGAGGTTTTCATTGGAAATTTTGTGTGTTTTAATTGATCTCCATTCATGTGGGGGATTGTTGGAAAAATTTATTAGTGAAAATGGGTTTTTCACTAACTTTGGACATGAATAATATATTTTTTTTTGGGTAAAGAAAAAGATTCTGTATGTGCAGCCACAAAGAATTGAACCCAGGCAACCCAACACTAAAGAAGTTAGCAAAACACACACAAGCCAACATACCATCACTAACAACTTTGGACATGAATAATATATTTATGTATGTGTTGTATAAATATTGATTTGAGTGTCCAAAAAGGAGCTTAGATGAATGAATATCAATGCTCGAAGTTGTATGGTTGGAATAACCAAAGAAGAGAAAATTGGATTTATCTTTGACATCGTGTCCCACATAGGAGCGCATGAGTGTCGCGCCTGCATAACGGACTGTTGTGAACAGTTGTTTGGACCTGGTCAAATAATTTGTTTCAACTAATGTCATGAACAAATATGATGGTTTTGATTCACCACTTAAATCTAAATTAAAAGTATTTAACCATGTTAATTACAATAATTAATTTCAAGTTTATTACAAGATTAATTATCTTGTTTATGACTAGATTAATTTTATAGTTTATGACATATTAATTTTGGTTGAGTATTTCTCATTTTGTGTAAGAATATAATGAACTTGTTGGTTCATGTTGTAAAATACTTAAAACATTTTGGAGTCACTTACACACACTCATGACAAAATTTAGAGAGAGGCACTCTCTATACTTATGTCAAACAACTTCAACAAATTTTCCTACATCTTGATAAACACTAATATAGCCGGTGACTTGCTCGGGTTCGTGGCCATCTCCGGCAGTTCACATACTGTTCCGGTTGTTGTACTCTGGGAAACAGACGCGCTTGAGAGTAGGCACGAAATCTGTTTGAAGGGCCCCGTGTCTAACACGATCCTCAACCAAAACCGTTACCCAATTTCAATAAACGAATTGTTGTTTTGAAGAAACATTTGTTGAAGACCCAAGTGATGAAGATTCGTGACATGGATGCTAGAAGAAAGCTTATAGAAGCACTTCTAGTAAGATATGGATTGAATCATTTAGGTATATAAATTTGCATTTTATATTATTTTTATGTACTTTTGTAAATGGTATTGTACTAAGTCAATTTCCCACGATAAACGAGAGTATCGTTATTATATTTTAATTATTATCTTAACTTAAAGTGAACCACTTTTCCTACAATATTGGTACGCTAAGAATTAACATGACTTTTGAGACCAGTTACTACACTCTTAAGACATGTGGGATCTATTATAGCTCTTCACGACCTAGTATAACTCTCCAACATTCCAATCGAACCTTTAGAGACATATCCCATCATGCTTTAAGATCTATAAGTCCATAATAAATCATAATTTAGTTATTGTTTTGAATAATCAAACCTACAATTTTATTTATGAACTAATGATTTATAAATATAAAAATTATATAGAATCACATTATACATATACTTTATACATTATGTACGAATACATATATAGTATTTGTGGAACTATAATGATCTGTCGATATTATTAGAGAAACTAGAAAGAAACATTTTTCAGGGTAGCTATTTGTGATAACCCTTTTTTTTTAATTATAGAAAGATATGAAATCGTTCCGTGATCCATTGCTAAAAGTCCCTATGAGATCTGTCACGGATACTAATTGGTGATCTACTGATCCATTGCTTAAATATGTTAGTGATCTATCACTAAACTTTGTCGTTATTTGTCAGTAAAACTTTTACCAACGACTAGTTTTTGGGCAGATTCTCGTAGATGGTTGGTACCCATTGATAACCAATGGAATTGTTGACCGCTGAAATTCTAAGTTTTTAACATTACAGTTAAACCCCTCAAATCCTAACTTTCCAACCAAAACCCCCTTTCAATTTTTTGAAATGATTAAGCCCATAAGAATCCCATGACTCCGTAAGTATATTTGGGGCTTCTTTGGGGGCTGATACGTTAACTAAAGAGGGCCACTACCATAACTATCTTTACTATATATAATACACATTAAGACACTAATTTTTAAGAGAATTACAACACCCAAAGCATTATGTACATCTCTAAGTAAGGATACAATTGTCTTTTACACCCACAAAACCCATGTTCATTTGATTTTTATCAAAATAATTACAAGTATTCTACCTTAACTTTACTTAAATTTTGTTAATTAAGAAAATAGTTACAACATTGATCCCTCATGATTACCCACTTTTTACTCAACTTTAACTTTTTTGGTTTTCTTCATGTATGCCTTACAAAAATAAGATTAAAACTTTTTCGAACATACCTATTTAAACGTGTTTATTTTTGTTGACGTTTCAGTATAAATTTTTATCAAAACAGATAAACGGTTTAAAATGTACAAGCTATTAATGCATGAAATTATGCATGAATGTACAAATTTCTAAATGATAAAATTTACAAGCTCATGTTTCATTTAATTACATATCTAGCCCTTTATCTTTTTTATAAAAAACATAAACAAACTTACTACAATTCAAAGTTTAAGGAATACTTACAACTTTGGCCACTTATTATTATCTAAATATTACTCAACTTTAAAAAAAAATTTCTTCCATGTGTTTTATAAAAATATTATTAAAAGAACTTAAATTATATAAATATCAAAATAGTCAAGACGGACTTGAGGTTGAGCTTGGATTGAAGTTTGAGTCGAGCTCAAGCTAGGCTTGGCTTGCTAATTAACAACCTTTACGTACTGTTTCCTACTGCATTGTGCAGACACCTGATAAGTATGTCTATAAGTGTGTGAGGTTCTTATAAATCATAAGTTGTAAGAACATAATGCTTACGCAATTTTAGTGACCGAGGGCGTGACAGTGTATATATTGTATTAATTTGTATATTTATAAGAGTAAGGTGATATTAGTCTATTACACGTAGGGGCCGTCTAAGCTGCCCGTCGCTCAAACTCGCTCGCTTGGAATATGTTCAGAAAATGCTCGCTCATTTTTCGCTCGATTGAAAACGAGCCGCTCTGCTCGGTTCGGTTTGTAAATGAGCCAGGCAACGAGCAAAGGTCTGCTCAGTTCGGTTTGGCTCGAATATTTTTAATTTATTTTATATATAATTATATATAAACAAATATATAAATATATAGACAAAACTCATAAATATAAACTTACAATTATTTTTACCCCTTTAAATTTTCCATATTCCGTCACTTTTATAGTTTTATTTGTTCGATTGAAGTTTTTAGAATACTAGAAATTTGTTTACATAATCATTATATCTCACTTCAAACTTATTTTTAATAAAAAATTACAATATATTACACGTTTGTCTAAAAACTAATAATTTATTTATAAAATATATTATTTACAACCTTCAAATTTGTTTCTTATTGAAAATTTTAAAATGAAAAAGAAATAAATAATACTCGAAATCGCTCTATGTTTGATCGAAAAATGCTCGATTCGATTTTCACTCGGTTCGAATTACAACCGTTCGGTTCGGTTGTAAACAATGTTGCAAAAGTCGCTAGGCGGTCCCTAGGCGGCCGACCCCCTTGGAGGGAGTACTCGGGGAGTAATCGGAGAGTACTCGGACATGGTAAATATAAAGAAAATTAATATTTGGTTATTATATATATGTCAAATATCATAAGTTTACTAATATTTATAACCAAATAAGTGAAAATCAATATAAATAAAAGAAATACATTTTTAAATATAAAATATTTTAAAAACTACTAATAATTAATTAAAAAAATGATATTTGTTCTTTAATATTATTGAAATAACAATTGAAATAATTAATTAAAAAAATGATAGGTCTAAGTTCACCGATAAGATGTGATTCTGGCTGAGGTTGACCACATTTGACCGATTCTTAGTAACTAGGCGGGTTTACAGAAACTCGCCTCTGTGACATACCTTGTAGCGAGTACCAGTGGCGAAGCTTGAACTAAGACAACGGTGGAGCCGAACTCAAAATGTATACAAAATTTCATAAACGGAGGGGGCTGGACTCAAATTTTCAGCGGAAAACGCCTAAATTTACACTACGTAAAAAATTTCGGATGAAAGCGGGTAATTTTACACTACTGCGAAAAAAAACCGGCGGGGGGGGGGGGGGGCACCCCCGGCCCTAACTAAGCTTCGCCCCTGGCGAGTACTCGGAGAGTACTCGGCCTTGTAATCCTACTTTTACAACATTGGTTGTAAACGAACCAAGCAATGAGCAAGCCTTCATTATGTTCGGTTCGGCTCGTGAACAACCCTAATTACACGGCTTCTAAAGTAACCTTTTACTAATGTATAAAGGCCGAAGCTCATTAACTATTGATTCAAACTGAGATTTCACATTGGGCCACAATTGTTGAAACTTTCTCAAAAATCTACTTATAGGAAGAAACACGCACGCAACGTTAACTTATAAGAATTGTCAAAGCTTACAATAAGCACAAACTTAAAGTTTTACAGAAATTAAAAGAGAAAAATAATTCAACATTGGACTGACTTAATTGGGCTATGCGGTGTGGTAGGAGAGAATGATCTTACATGACATGTGAATGTTGGAAATGAAACAAATGAAACACCGCACCCCTCCATTCCATTCCCCATACATGGCGTACATGGCGTGTGAGAATGGTCCCAACCATTCTAAGGCTGAGGGGTGTGGGGGGCGCGAGAGGGGGCGCGAGTGGGGGCTCCAGCCAATAATATTGTGACGTGTGGCAGAGAGAGCAACTTGATAAGATGGGTGTTGGTTGTGGTGCTCGCGCCCCGGGACATGGTGTGGAGGGGCGCGAGAGGGGGCGCGAGCGGTTTTTTTTTTATTTTTTTATAAATGTATTAAAAAAACGTATTATTAAAAAAACTCATAAATTATTTAAAAAAACACACATTAATTAAAAAAACACATTAATATCTAAAAAAAAATTAAAGTACTAAAAAAAAACATTATTCTTATTCTTCGACTTGGTCTTCTTCGATCAACCTCTTCCGGATACGTTCCTTTTGTTTTTCCATCAGCATTTGGTCGACCGGATTTAGGTTACTGAAGTCTCTTGTAAGGAAGTCCAAATCTCTCATTCTTTTTTTTTCCTTTTTGTCATTAGAGACCACCTCCATGGTTTTGTTGAATTTATTGAGGGATTCAACAAGATCGTTGATGTTTACGGCTTCCCTCTCAGCCGGTTTTTTCCCCCTGGCGTCCCTTCCCAATGGCCGCCTCCTCGGCGGTGAAGACGTTTCCTCCCCCGCAACGTTTAGGTCGAATCCAACCCGGCAATCCGACCCGGCGGAAGTGCTATACGCTCCAGACGAACTAGTTTTAGTCCGTTTCGGCCCTACTTCTGCATCAAGGTCCGGCGCCACCAGCTCAACCCACTTAGAACACCTTCTCAACCTCTCCCACACCTTTACACCGTCCCATACCTCCGCAGGCACTCCTGCTTCCACTATTCGACAGTGAAATTATAAACCGCCAAATCGTCACTGCCACTTGGTCTCATACGACCGGCGTTCCTGTTGAACAGATTAGTAAACAAGCCGACAAATTTTCTGATTTCGGTCCACCGACCCGAAATCATATCGGCGTTCCGCTCTGTACTCCCAACGAGCGAATAGAACGTCTCCCTAACCTTTGTCCAAAAGACCTTGCTCTTTTGGTAGTCCGCTGCAAAATGCATAAATAAATTTGTAAGTCATTTAACTTTTTTATTTAACTTTTTTATTAAAAATCATTTTTAAAAACGTTAAAACAATTACCGCAACGCCGATCCTCAGAAATGACTATCCAAGCCCGACACAGGGCTTCCTTCTCATCCGATGACCACGGAGTGGTTTTCCGTTTCGTCCTTCCAGTCGAAGCCGAACCCGACCCGTCCGTTGCAACTTGTTTTTTCCGGTGGACGCGTCTTCTTTGTCCCGTAGCTTCACCTTCTGGTTCTTGTGTCTCCGGAACTACAAAGTTAGGAGACGGTTGTATGTTGGATGGTTGAAAGCCGGATGATTGTTGCGACCCCGAATAAAACATCGGTTGGTCCGGTGCCGACCATAAATCGTCGTAACTGTAATATGAATCTAGGTTTGGGTACCAATTTCCAGCCATGATTTTAAAAAAAGGTTTGAAAGATGGGGTGATTTTGGGTTTTGGGTGTGGTATGTGATATTGGTATGTGATATTGGTTTTATAGAGAAAAAATTTTTTTTTTTTTAATAAACAAAGAGCCCAACGGCTCTATTTACGCATTCCCAGGCCATTTACGCGTTATCCCAGCCGCTAGCCCTCTTGCGCCTGCCTGGATTTCCGCGCTCGCGCCCCTCTCGCGCCTCGGTGGTGTGGTGCTCGCGCCCCGGGGCGCGAGCGGATGGGCTCACGCGCCCTTTCTCGCGCTCCACACCCCTCAGCCTAAATATCGAACTATTATCTTCCATTAGACTGAGGGATGTGGGGGCTTCAAAGGGGGCGCTAGAGCCCCTCCGCTCGCGCCCCAAGCCGCTAGTATAACACCAAGGGGGCGCTAGAGGGGGCTCCAACACCACCGGTCAGTCACAGGCGGTCTGCCAGGCCGGTTCCTAGCCGGAAACTGTTTCAACAAGACAACACATGGATGTGTTTAAAAGGGAAGCTTATCCTGAACCTCGTGTGTTATACAGAGCAGTAAGTATCCATTGTTGCTCTAATTTTGATTCAATTATCGTTCAGTTCTGACATTTTGATTCAGTTTTAGGTCGGAGATGGTAACACAGATCTGACCCCGCCGATTATGTTTCACCCTGCGTATTCAAGGGAGCTTCTAACACATTCTCACCATGTAAGTTGGGCTATTAGTGTCCTTTTCTTTGTTTCACTCTCTACCACTTGTGAGATCTGTTTTCCTTCAATTTTTTTGATGGGTACGTATGAGTCTCGTAATTGTTTCTTTGCTTCGTTAAAATATGTCTAATTAATTGTGAATTTGGATGTATGTTTGATCGAATTTGCAGCTAGCCGGAATCCGTTTAAGCGAATATTGAAGACGCTAGAGAAGCCCGGTGGCGGTGAATTTGGCAAATACTATAGCTTACCTTCTCTCACTGATTCCAGAATTGGTAATTATAATATCAAAATTAGCTGATTATAGTTAGATACACTTACATCTAGAGGTGCAAACAAGCCGAGTCCAGCTTGTTTGACTTACAAGAGCTCGAGCTCGTTTTGAGCTCTTTTTATAAAGTTCAAGCTCAGCTGGTATCTTGTTTTTTCAAGATCCCGCTCGGCTCGTATATTCATTAACTAATTTATATACATTTTTTTAGATTATTTTTATATATTTTGAGAAAAACCTTACACGAGCCTAAGCTTGGCTGTATAATGTGAAATTAATGCTTAGACCTCCAAATGAGGTAAAACTCACAAATACACAAGAATTGACGAGCATAAACAAAGTTCCCATACAAGGCTCGAGCTTGATAACTGAACGAGCTTCTTTTTAGGCTCGGGCTCGGCTCATTTCAAGCTTATTATTCTAATTCGTATGTTTTGTGAACCAAACGTCCTTTAAATTACTGCAGTTTTTTTTATTGAACTTGTATATGAAGTTGTTAATCATGTTTGTGTATGCACATATGTTGGTGTGACAGATAGGCTACCGTTTTCGATTAGAATACTTTTGGAGTCCGCAATTCGTAACTGTGATGAATTCCAAGTGACAGTAAAGGATGTTGAGAAAATTCTTGACTGGGAGAAAACTTCTCCTAAAAAGGTCGAGATTCCGTTTAAACCTGCTAGAGTCCTTCTTCAGGTATTTGTATACCATTAGCACCTGATCTCAGGGTTGTGTTTGAGTTTTGCAAATGATGGGTTTATAAACGGGTTATGTAATATGGACGTGCGAACTTAGTGACCACACAAGAATGAACGAAGAACGTGTTTCATGAATTGCAGGATTTTACGGTGTTCCTACAATTGTTGATCTCGCAGGTATGTGTAATGCCATGGACAAACTCGGTGGTGATCCTAGTAAAATTAATCCACTGGATTTTCAACAATCAACACCATTACTTTGATCTTTGATACACTATTTTCAGAGTAAGTGTTCTTGAGTATGCAAGACTACTTAATTAGTAATTACCATTCTCATTGGTCAATTTTTACATATACAGGTTCCAGTGGACCTTTTAATTGATCACTCGGTCCAAGTTGATGTATCAAGATCAGAAAACGCTCTACAGGCCAATATGAAGCTCGAGTTAGAACGGAATAAAGAACGCTACTCTTTCTTGAAATGGGGAGCAAATGCTTTTGACAATATGCGTGTTGTTCCTTCAGGAGCTGGGATTGTTCACCAGGTAGGCCATTAGTAAACTGGAAACCAGCTTAAATTAAAATTGGTTGAACGTGTCTAAAGTCGCTCAACTGCGTGTTCTATTCATAAATCCTTCTAAATCATTTTGTTCAAAAAGTTAGATTATTACTGAAATAATATAAAATCTAACACTGCTTCCAGGTGAACCTCGAATACCTTGCGAGAGTCGTCTTTAACACGGACAGCATTCTCTACCCTGATACTGTTTTTGGAACGGATTCCCATACAGTCATGATAAACGGGTTAGGTGTTGCCGGGTGGGGGGTTGGTGGGATAGAAGCAGAAGCTGCAATGCTTGGTCAGGTAAGATACTAACATCTTCAACAATAGTTATAATGCACTCTGGCTAACTTAGTCCTGAATCCTGATCCAGAAACTATTATATGAATACAGGCAATGAGCATGGTTCTTCCGGGTGTGGTTGGATTTGAGCTATCGGGAAGCTTAAAAGATGGAGTCACAGCTACAGATTTGGTCTTGACAGTGGCTAAAAGGCTTAGACAACATGGCGTTGTTGGCAATTTTGTTGAGTTCTATGGTATATAATCTCATGTTTGTAACATAAATACATAATCATCCATTTAAGTATGAATATGGTTTCCGTTCATATGGTGACATGGTCTTGTAGGAAAAGGTATGAGTGAAATATCACTACCGGATCGTGCAACGATTGCAAACATGTCTCCAGAATATGGTGCAACCATGGGTTTCTTTCCTGTGGATCATGTTACTCTTCAGTATCTAAAGCTGACTGGAAGAAGTGATGATACGGTAAATAATACATATGCTTATAGTGCCCTTTTAGTACACTGACAATGAGTTATAATAACATGTAGATATCCATGATAGAGTCATATCTGAGAGCAAATAAGTTGTTCATGGATTACAGTCAGGTATAGATCTGCTTTGGTGTAATGTTAATAACGGCTTGAACGAGTCATAACTTACTGACCTGGTCCTTTTGTACCAGCCTGAGGGAGAGATGGCTTTTAGTTCTCGCTTGAAGTTGAATCTACAAGACGTCGACCCTTGCGTATCTGGACCAAAGCGGTAAGATATCATTGAAATAGAATACTGCTGTTGGCATTCTCATTTTGTTTTCTGGTTTGCAGGCCGCATGATCAGGTTCTTTTGAAAGACATGAAAGCTGATTGGCATGCATGCTTGGACAATAAAGTTGGATTCAAGGTGGGATTAGTTACAAACTCTATTAATTGTTTGCATGTATCATAAAAGGCTGTATTGTAGGGATATGGTATACCAAAAGATGACCAAAGCAAGATTGTGAAGTTTGAATTCGCGGGCATCCCGGCACAAGTGAAACATGGAGATATAGTTATAGCAGCCATCACGAGCTGCATAAATACATCTCATCCTAGTGTCATGCTTCAATCTGGTCTGTTAGCAAAGAAAGCTTGTGAGCTAGGCCTCCATGTTAGTTATCTCTTCCGGATCAAGTAATTAGCATTCAAGAATCTAAATCTTTCTAACTCCAGATTATGATTAGGTGAAACCGTGGATTAAGACGAGTTTAGGCCCGGGTTCTAGAGTAGTGACCAAATATCTGGAGAAAAGGTAAGATAATTAACTCTTCAGAAGTTACAAGTTTAACTTCACGAGGTACAAATGATGCTGCTATTACATGTGCAGTGGATTGCTGAGATATTTACAGCAGTTGGGATTTCATATTGTTGGTTATGGATGCACTACTTGTATTGGGAACTCTGGTGATCTGGATGAACCAGTGGCATCTGCTATTGCTGATAACGGTATTACAGATTTATAGTAAACAAATTCTCCACCCTCTTCATCCTTTTAAACAAGTTTTATTTCTTGCATGTATCTTCAGACATAGTGGTTGCAGCCGTGTTGTCAGGAAACCGCAATTTCGAAGGCCGTATACATCCATTTACACGCGCCAATTATCTTGCTTCTCCCATTGTGGTTGCATATGCTCTTGCTGGTACGGTATGTATTGTCCACCTTCCTTCTTGATACGCCTTTATTCATGTCACATGTTTGACTAAAGGTCATTCTGACCCATTTTTACAAACGGGTCAACGGGTTGAGTCCATATTTTGATAATTCTTCTTTGGCAATCAGGTTGATATTGACTTTGAGACCGAACCTATTGGACTAAGTAAAAAGGGAATGGAAATCTTTTTGAGGGACATTTGGCCATGTAGAGAAGAAGTAGCAGATGTAAGTACTCAGATCTTTCAACGGTTATATTCTAAATGTCTGATAATAACTGATTATAAATTTACATAACTTGTGTTACTATTTGAACTGTGATCCAGATTGTGCAATCTAATGTGTTACCCGAGATGTTCAAATCTGCATACAAGACTATAACCGAAGGACACCCAACATGGAATGATTTACATGTACCTTCAAGTAGATTATACGAGTGGGACCCAAAATCGACTTATATACACGAGCCACCAAACTTGAAAGATATAAGCATGTCTCCTCCAGGTCCACATGCGGTCAAAGACGCGTATTGTTTGGTCAACTTAGGAGACAGTATTACAACAGATCATATTTCACCAGGGGGAAATATCCATAAAGATAGCCCTGCTGCCAAATACCTAATGAAACTCGGGGTAGATAGGAGAGATTTTAATTCATACGGTAGTCGACGTGGTAACGATGAGGTCATGGTTAGAGGCACTTTTGCTAATATAAGACTGGTCAACAAGTTACTGGAGGGAGAAGTTGGACCTAAAACTATTCATATTCCAAGTGGAGAAAAGATTTCTGTATTTGATGCTGCAATGGTATTATTCAACTACTTTTTGATCAAGTTTGGAACTGAGAGAAGATAGTTTTGACTTTAAGTAGTCAAAGTTGCACCTATATTTGTATGTTACTAGTTTTTTTTCATGTAATTAGAGGTACAAGAGGGGCAATACACAATAGTTTTGGCTGGTGCGGAGTATGGAACTGGAAGTGCAAGAGATTGGGCTGCAAAAGGTCCAAAATTGATGGTAAACTTGTTATTGTCATTGGTTTGACTTTGACCTTTATTTGACCTTGACTTTTTGTATTCGTTAAGGGTATTAAAGCAGTAATAGCAAAGAGCTTTGAAAGGATTCATCGAAGTAATTTAGTGGGTATGGGTATTATTCCACTTTGTTTTCAGCCCGGGGAGGATGCGGAGACTCTGAGTTAACTGGACATGAACGATACACAATTGACCTCCCAAATGATATTAGAGAGAAAAAACCCGGGCAAGAGATAATGGTCAAAACAGACAACGGGAAGTCATTTAAATGTACACTAAGGTTTGACAGAGGTAATAAGATCCACAGCAACTTTTTTGCATATATATATATATATATATATATATATATATATATGGTGGTGGAGAAACAAATCAATAACTGGTGCATGCTAATGATGAGTTTGAATTGCAGGTGGAATTGGCTTACTTTGATCATGGGGACATTTTACAGTATGTTATCAGGAGTTTTATTGGTTCAAAACAGGGAAATGTGCACGCGAGTCCGACTGAGATTTCTGGTTAACAGGTATGAGCGTATGATAACTAAGGGTGGCCCACTTTGCTGGTTTACTTAGTGTTATTGTATAAGGAGATATGCTTGTAATAACTGATAAATGTATGTAAGATGGAACCAAAGGCATTCAGCTTTTTATAATATGATGAAAAATAAAGACGTCAAATATAGAAACTAATAGAATTGGCATTGTTCACAGTTTGGCCTCAGTTTGATTTTACAGGTATGTTGAACCAAATGCATAAAGTATGACAAAGGTAAAAACTCGAGTTTTTATATTTGACAAAAAGATATTATTGAGTGCTGCCCTTGAAGAATTTTTTGTCTTACCTTATGTGTTTTCTTAACTTGCATAAATTAGCTTCAATAAATTAATACTATTGAAGGTTTTGACAGAATTTGACATTGTTTTTTTATTCTTTACAAAGCCATAATTTAAAGAACCGGTTACTTGTGATATTTAAAAATTACTCAATAAGGTTTCAGGGATTTTGAATGCATAAACAAGAACTCTTTTAACAACATATCTCAATATCCAAAAATTCAATTAAATTAATCAATGCCTCATAGACAAGCAAACAGCAGTATAAAAGGGGTGATAAAAGGACATCAAAATTGGTGGATGTTAAGAAGAGATTACATGGTTGTAAATAAGATGAGTTTTATCAGATTTGAACCAAAATCACGCCTTAATCCTGATACTCGTTCACACGGATCCATTTTGTAGAAGACCACTTGTCCCCTTTAATAACCGGGCACCCACCTACAAGATAACAAAAAAAAAGGTACAGATTTAGTGTCACACAACTGGTCTCATGCAAGCTTACAAAAGGACATTCAACATATGAACCATGCAAAGACAGGAAACGCGTTAAACTAATCGTGCAAACTTGAAGGATCTGGAGTTGCATCTGGTGTCAAGCTCCAAAAAAGCAGTGCATCCCCCATTTTCGGTTTAACAGATAACCCTTTTTTACCACATTCAGATAGTTCATCATACCAAGGTACAGCACTAATGTTACCCTTTGCAGACGGGAACACTGTCTCGCCCCCTTCTTCAACATCTGATCTGTAAATAGTTAAAACACTATTAAATATATTAAAAAATAACAAAAAGGAAAGAAAAAATATCACTTACAGATACATAAGAACCGTCGCCATCCGTTGACCACCGTGTTTGGTGTTATATTCATCAAGAAAGTAGTCGAAGTGGGGTTCATACTTCTGACCTACTTCATAGTGGAGAACTTGAAGTCCTTCACCATGTTCTAAAACAAAAGTCTTCAGCTTAGTGTTTGTTAGAATTTGTTAAAACAATCAAAAAGTACATACCTATAGGCAAGAAAGTGAACTCTGAAATCCTTTTCTCAATAGCCCGAACCGTTTCATCCTGTCCCCGTTGAAGAAATGTTCCGGAACTTGTTCGCACCCTGAATACAGGATGCGCTTTAGAATATATTAGTTAAAAGTCTTGTAATTATCACTACCATAATTTGGAAATATTATTTAATCAGGTTTCCTTTGTAATTATCCTTATTGTATCCATACATATAGTTGGTTAATAACGCATAATACCTCACGATGTTTTTATTATTCTATACAGTAAATACTTAACAGTAACAACATTAACACCTAACAAAAGAAGAAGAAATTAGTGCATACCTGCTATCTTTGCTTTGGCCAGTAACACTATCAACAACGGTAGACTTTGTCATATGAGGTTTAGCAGTGTTAATTAGATGATCACACTCTTCTTGTGACTGCCATGAAAACAGAAACATGAAGCAAGCTTACCGTCTTCTTTACATGGATCATCATAAAACTCTTATCAACAGAAAGTCCAATCGGTTGATATTATTAGTAAGAATATATTAGTTACGGTTTATTGTTGCATTATTACCATAGAGAAGATATTATTTATCCTTATTGTAATCACATAAGTAGTTTATCCAAAATGCATAATACTTTACGAGCTGTAAACGAATTGGGCGAGACCTTGTTCGTGTTTGTCCGTTAAGCTTTTGTCGGACAAACGAACGGTTCATGAACACTTTACCGAATGAAATTTTGTGTCCGTTTTTGTTCGTTAACGAATTGAGCTTGTTCGTGTTTGTCCGTGTATGTTCATTGATTTTGTAAACAGACACAAACAAACATAACCGGACACTAAAGGACACTTAACAAACACAAAAGAGCATATACGAAAATACACTAATTTTGGAATAACAATCACTAAACGAACACAAAATCAACCAAAAATCCGGAAGTATACCAGATAAGGGATTGGATCAAATACAAATGATTTTTATCGTGAGAATTGTACACATAACTAGAGTAATTATTATTACACTATATTATTTTTTATAACATAATTACTCTAGTTTAAAACTATAATAATTCTAGTTATTTGTATGTTTAGTATGTTAATTTTATTTGTACCGGGTCCCAACCCCATCAGATAATATCCAAAAAAAGCTTAACATAGTGATCGTAAACATAACTATATCAAAATACTAACAGTAATAAATAAACAAATAAATAAATAAATAGATAAAAAAAGTAATAGTAAAGTTGTAATAAAAACAAACCAAGACGTAAATAATTATTTGTTCATGTTTATTCATTTATTAAACAAAGGAATTTGCCGCCGAACAGTCCACGTACAGTTGGCCGGATGTTCTCGTTTACAGACCTAAATGTGATACTAAAATCAAAAGAAACAACAATAATACTAACGAGGAAATTATGATAAATGACAGCTCTAGGCTCCCATGAGATAACCTCAACCCAATGATCTAAGTTCCCGTCCGTGTCCTGGCTGCATCCGCATTGGAACAAAACCGATGATGAGTCGAATGGCAAACGTATGAAATTAATTATAATAAAAGAGAATTGAAAAGTGACCTGGGGGTGGTGGTGTCTGTGGTAAGGTGTTGGACGATGGAGTTGAGATCGTGAGCTTTGGGAGAATGGATAGGATTCCGAGAGCCAGAAGGATTAGAATGAAGAACAGACAGATGATCAGCATTGAGAATATGATGATGATGATGATGATTTGCGTTGAGGTCCAAGAGGGTGTAATCTCGCTTTAGGCCCCATTGTCAATGAAATGAAACCCTAGAATTGTGATTGGAATGAAGATTGTTATGGTAATGAAATGTTTGTGATTGGATTGGAGTGAATATTATTACGAGGTGGAGTTTGTATTGTATTGGTTTTTGAAAACTATGGTTTGGTTAATGAAAATGTAGAATAGAAACGGAAAGTCGGGAAGGCTCCATTTATGACAAGTCTCTTTGACTCAACAACAGTTCGTGACCATTGATGCATTCGTCTTGCAATCACAACTAGGCATGTACATGTCGATTATCTTGTTAAAGTCGTGCCCGATGAAGTCCGGAAGAAACCAACAAACTCAAGCGTTTAAGCACACCAAGCAATTTGATTTTCAAATATTTGGTCTGTGACAAAATGTTGTGATTCCATTTTGGTTTCACATATTTATTGTGAAATCTAAACTTTCTTTCGTCAATCCAACATGTAACATCTCGAAAAATATTATATTTATTTTGGGTTAAAAATGTCAACTTAGAAAGTAGAAGGTCCAAAAAATAAATTAATAATATATATGGTAAAACAATAATAAGATATATATAATATATATAGATATAGATTATAAAGTTGAAAAAAATTCCATGTTAAGAAAATGAAAACACATCCCATATGAAAAGAAGAATGAAAATGAAAGTCTTTTACATAGATATAAATATGAAACATAAATCCATCCCACATGAAAAATATGAAAAATTTGAAAATTATTAATAAGAAGATGAGTTTCCATAGTAATATTATTTAATGCTTAGAAAGCATCTAGTAGTCCTAGCAAAGGGTACCCGACGCGCACAGGCTCGAAAGATGGGCATAACGTGACACTTTGATGGCGCACTTTGCATCGCCGCTTGAGAGTCGCCTTGGTATTTTTGGAAAATGGAATCAAGACCAAGAAGTGACAAGTTATCAAAGTCAATGGACTAAAATGAAAATTTTAAGAATTTTTGGAAAATGGAATCAAGACCAAGAAGTGACAAGTTATCAAAGTCAATGGACTAAAATGGAAAATTTAAGAATTTTTGGAAAATGGAGTCAAAACCAAGATATGACAAGTTATCAAAGTCAATGGACTAAAATGGAAAATTTAAGAATTTTTGAAAAATGGAATCAAAACCAAGATATGACAAGTTATCAAAGTCAAATAGTCAATGGACTAAAATGGAAAATATGAGAATTGCCACGTATGGTCATAGACTCTTCTACAAATCTACAATTTAGGGGATTTTGTTTGTGCTTATTCTTTTGTTAGTATGTCTATTGGGATTCTCTAATTTCATATGTGCGGGTATTTGACTATGTCACTTTATCACTATATGTTTGGTTATTGGTACATGTGTATTTGTATGTTGCATGCTTTGGAACCGAGGGTCTTTGTGGAAGCAGTCTCTCTATCCTCATAAATAGAGGTAAGGTATGCTTACATCACACATTCCCCATACTCTACTAATAGCTTTTACTATCAGCGGGATTTACTCGGTACGTTTGTTGTAAAATATCTACATAAGCATCATTAACAACAATAAAGCATATGTGGAAGGTTTTATAAAATTAAAGAAATTAAAAAAAAATGATTTTTTAGTTAAATTATAAAACAGAAAATGGAGGAAATGTGAATGCTCTACTAGCACAAAAACAAATGTGTTGAATCATAATCACATATTGATTGTGAATTCCAAAACTATCTTTAGACGGTCCAACATACTATACTACGCGACTCTGCTATGTATCCAATAATCTTTAATTATAATCAATGCTATTCTCGATTGTGTGACAACTAAAAAATCGTGTATGTTTATTCTTCGTCTCCTATCCAAGTTATTTCAAAAGTTAACATGTACACAAATGCAACTCGAGATACCAAAGGGTCTTAGGCCTACTAGTTTTAGTGTGTTAGATAAGATTTGATGTTTTTAACTGATGAGGGTTCACGTTCTATGAGTGAATTAGATGATGTGTGAGTTGCCGACTCATCGTTAAGAAAATGTAAGTCGGTGAGTTGGACTATTCAATAAACACATGGCATAGCTGACGTAAAAGATAAAAGATAAAGTGCTTATATATAATCCCTAATCCCCTCTAGTACTTTGACTAATAAGATCATTCGTCTATTCTGACCTTATTACTATTCAAAATGTGAACCTTTCCAAATCGTAATTCTCCATAACTCCATTAACATATTCACAAACCACTAAACAATCACAATCCATTCATGTATATATGTAAGAAATCTACATAGATATCAACAACAATAATGTATACAGATCATTAACAACACAACACAAAAACAAAAACTAAAACAAGTTAAAAAAGCAAATCCCGAAAACACCCTCTAAGTTTCAGAAGTAATCCTCAAGGCCTTGGTCTTAAACCGATACCTAGGCGCCCTAGGGATCGCCTGGCTAGGTCCAAACCCAAACTGACCCGTACCCGTCATCATGGGCGGGCCATCATCATACACATGACCCACAAGCCGATCACAACTGTTGCACATAAGCTTGGTCCGTTTCCTCTGAATCCCCCAGTAATTAATGGTCTCAAAAAACGGTTTGATCTTGTCTTCCTGAACGAATCTGAATTTGGAGGAGTCGATGTTGGCGAAGGAAAGGGTGCCCTTGTTTCCGGCCTCGAAGTAGTAGTCGGGTGGGAAGAGATGGGTTGTGTGGAGGTTGAGGTTTGAGCCGCAGTTGATGCAGGTGTAGATTGAAGCCATTGATTTTATTTGATTATGAGATTGGAGATGGGAGAAAGTGGTTACGATGTTATTTATTTGAAGGGGTTGAAGATGTGTCATGTCGTGTTTTTTTGTTTGACCTTTCGTCCGGAACGCGGTTTTATGTTCTAAGAAACTTCGTCGTTTCTAGAATTACAACATTCTCACTAAATTTCTGTTTTCTAGATAAAACAAATGAATAATCAAATTTGTTTACATTTTTTAGAGATTTGAATATTTGAGTTTTTTAATCAAATTATGTGAAAAGGTATTTAGTAGTTTATGGTGTTTGTAGGTGAATGAGGGATAAATGTTTTGATTTTTTTGTGTATTTGAAAAATTTCTGTAACGCTCTATAATTTTTTTAATATTTTGTAAGTAGAGTAGAGTGAAAAAGTAATTATAAAGATATAAAAAGGTATTATTTAATTGAACAAAAAAATTTATAATAATTTTTAGTGTAATTTTGTATTTGGAGATAAAATAATATATGTGAATGCTCTTAATTTGAGCTTTCAATTATAATTTTGTTTGTATTATTGTATATACATAATTTTATCGGATGTTTTCACACTTCGTTCTTGTTTATAATTACACGCTACTATAACAATGAATCATGTATGTTTTAGTTTACAATTGTTTAGAATTACATTTTACAAATCCTTTCATCATCCTTCCCTAAAGTGGTGGTGTTGCCCCTAACTTTTCAAACTTCCCTAATATCGTCTTAGGAAAGCCACGATAACCATTTTTTTCATGTTCCTGATCATGGGGTGGTTTTCCTTCACAGTAAAACCGCCCACATTATCAACCATTCCTTGATATCGATACCCGACCTAGACGTGCACAAATCGGGTATTTAAAAAACCCGGAACCGGGTTGGAACCGGTTCCGGGTATGGTCAACAAAAGTCAAACCAGGTTCGGTTCCGGAACCGGTTCCGGGTATAGTCGGGTATTTGACCGGGTTTTGACCGGTTCCTCCGGGTTTTTTTCGGGTTTTTGACCGGTTCCTCCGGGTTTTTTCCACCGGTTCCGGGTCTGCTCCGGTTCCGGAACCGGCTCCGAGGAGAAATCCTATACCCGGTCAGGAACCAGTTCCGGGTATGGGTTAGAACCGGTTCCGGGTCGGTTCCACCGGTTCGGTTCCGGAACCGGTTATTTTGTGCACGTCTAACCCGACCCACATCACTCAATAGAGTAAAATCATAAGTCATTTGCTACATGTTTAAAACTAAAAAGTCTGGACCATTTTGTGAAATAGTTTCAAACGATTGAAAATTTGAAATACTATATGAGTTTATGAAAATACGAGAGATGTGTGTACAACTGTTTTTATGGAACTTGCATGTGCGGATTCTCCTATGTATAGATTCTGGATCTTTTGAGATGTTCCCTGAAGAAACACTAAGTGACCCTGGGCAGATTACGGATAATCTGGGGGTTAAGTAATGTTTCCCACGAGGATGAGGTCCAGCAAAGAAGGTTGTTCTTCAGGTGACCTGCAAAACAGACACCCTAAGCTCGTCACTGAGAAGGGGGGGTTCCTCCTTGTGACCACCCTCCGGCGTGAGAATCAGACTAGATTGCTCTGAATATAAGTGTATATTAAGAGATTGCTAGAGAAGATAAGATAATGAGATATCAGATGATGTCCTTACCATTCCAAGGTGTTGGAGTATTTATAGCCGAAGGTAGGTTTCCTATAAGGTACAGCCGGCTGAATAGTATTCCTGTTCTACCAACAGTGGGCTACGCACAAGCCATGCTGGTTGGTGGATAGGCTGCGGCCGATAGTGACAAGGTCGGCTGTATACTGTTCTTTTACTGCCGGCTATGCACTGTTCCACCAACTGTAGGCTGCGCACGTCCCATAGTAAGGGTTTGTGAGTAGGCAGCGGCTAATAGTGACAAACAGTACTAGAGGGTGCTCCTCCTCGTACTGTTGTCGGTGAGCTGTCACCCTGTGATTGGTTCATGGGCTGTTTTGGTCAGATCGTCTGTTTTGCCCATACCTTGGCAGGTATAGTACAAAAGATCTTCCAGAAGCATACGGACTGGCTCATTTGGGCGGGAGTATTCCCGCCTTGCTCATTCCTTCAGGTGACTACTGAAGTAGCAAGAGTTAGTGCCTTGTGCGTGTAGCCTTGCTATCAGTGCGGGTAGCCTTCCATGATGGCTTGTATCCGCAACTGCGGGAACAAGCGGGGTACTTCACCATTGGGAGGCTTTCCCTGCGGGTACAGCTGGCGTACTGCGCGTAAGGTCTTCTCTGAGCATGGTGGGTCCTGCGGAAGCAGTTGGTCGTTGCGCAGACGTCCCTCTTCAAGGTGAGTCTTGCGGGTCCAACTGGGCTCTGCTGGGACCTACCTCTTCAAGTCCCCCCAGTCCAATGTTCTTCTCATGAATTATTAATAAGTGAGGTGAACTTTTGGACTAGCAAGGGGTTTTGAAAAGGGTTTTTAGTTTTAAGGTTTTCCGTGGGGATTCTTCCCGCGGTTTTCCTAATGTCACGCAGAAATTCCCGACTTTTCTGCTTGATCTTTGGGTATGAAGCGGGTAGGTCTGTAACCTCCTCGCAAGTCAGGAGCGTTGAGTCCCACTTGTGTGGATTCTCCATGGGGTTTTGGTAGTTTTGAACATAGTGATCAATTATGTTAAAACCACCAATTCCATCTTGGAGTTTCGAACAATATAGTTCTCGACGTTCCCGCTATGCGGGGATGTTATTCCCGTTTCCGCAAGCATGGCCCAGAAGATCCTTCTTGGTTTGAATTCCCCGCGAAGCGCTAAGTATGTGAAGGGTTTTGCCTTGACACTGTACCCGCACTCGTCTTACGGTTACTTTACTTCCAAGGTATTCCTGGCGTCAATTCCCTGCGGGTGCTAAGTATGTGAAAGGTTTTGCCTTAACACTGTACCCGCACGCGTCTTACAGTTACTTTGTTGCCAAGGTAAGGGGTATTTTCCCGCTTTTGAATCTTTTTTGAAATTTTGAAATTCGAAGAGTTGGTGAAAGGATAAGAACAGTCCAAACTATTGAAACGTCGTCCGACGGTTTCTTCTGACAGTGTCAGGACGTGCAGGAAGTTATGGCGACGTGACAGTATATGGTCATTCCAGGCGCTTTTTCAGGCGCGTGGCCGCGAAATTAATGGCACGCGTCCTTTCAACAGCTGTTGCCAGCTTGCTTATTGCCACGTGTCATAGTTTCATTGCACCTGCGATTTCTCTCTCTTCCGCATTAAATTCATCGCATTAATTGCGATTAGTATATAAAGGGGGAGAGGGTCCTTTGTAATCCACACTTTCACTTTTCTCTTCATCTTCAAAACGATTTCCGGCGAATACTCACCTTTTCAGTCGAGCATTCTCTTGAAATCGTTCTCTTTTTCATACCTGCAAGATGTCTTCTGCTCACGATCTTGAGGCTACAGCCCAGGAGGCTGGGGTGTACGCCTAGAACCCGTCATCCACGTCTGACAGGGATGACAAGAGTACTGCTGGCGAGTGCCAGTGTGCTCTGCCTGTCGATCTATATCAGTACATCGTCAGGAAGTTCATGCTCGAGTCTCTCGAGCCTGAATTTCCTGAACCTCATCAGACGGTGTATGATGCTCCTAGAGGCAAGATCGGGGTATATGCCGCATTCTTTGTCTATGGGAATCTTAGGTTCCCTTTGACGAAGTTTGTGTACCGTGTTCTGGAGAGGCACGGTGTACACCTGACCGAGGTACACCCGATGGCGATCGCAAAGATTCGCCACTTCGAGTGGGTGTGCCGGATTCTGGGCGTTGAGCCCTTCGTCGACCGCCTGATGACCTTCTACTTTTGGAGGTGCATCCAGGGGTGGTATACTCTGATAACCCGGATCAAGGGTTTGAAGAGTTGCGCAACCGAGCGCAGTCTTCGTTCATGGAAGCGGGAGTTCTTTTATATCTCCGCTCGCACCATCCCCCTTGCCATGAAGTTCAAGAATGGGCAAGCACTCCCCAGCCTTCACGCCTCCACTTACCAGGAGGCGGAATGGTTCTCAAAGATATCCCGAGTCCAATCTTCGTTTTACCGCTTTGCGGAGTCCGGGATGGTGATGCTCGGGATGAGCCGGGTGTGGAAGGATGCGGAGGCGCAAAAGATCCCGATCGTCCTTGAATACGGTTTGAACTCTGTCCCTTACGGTATGCTCTGTCTTCTTTGTTTATATAGGTTTGTCTTCTAACTGTTTCTTTATTTCAGAGGGGAACGACTTGCAGTCGCTCCTGTATCTGCGGGAGGCTGATAGTCCCGCTCGGATGGGTACTCGTGCTCTAGATGAGAACGAGTTGCCCATCCTTGAACAGACGGCGGATCGGTTCGTGGAGGTCTACCAGCCAGGCCACGAGATCCTGAGCGACAGGCGGCCAGGTAAGGCGTTATTCAACACTCGACCCCTCAATGCTGAAACCTCTGATGGAATTCCTTTAATCTTGTGTTCTGATGAGGAATCCGCAGATGGTCCTCCGTTGGTGCGGAAGAAGAAGGCTGCCGGCGGGAAGGGGAAGGCGAAGGTGGCCTCCACTGCCGATCCGGTGCCTCGGTCTGATTCAGAGACCGAGAGCGAGGAGGTGGCGGGGAACCCTGGTGGTGATAAGACCACTGCTCCGGAGGCTGCGACGACTGTCACCTCCTGAGAGCCTAGGATGACGACGGTGAGCGGCGTAAAGAGGCCGGCTCCATCGGGTTCGTCCCCGCCTGTCCGCACTTTTAGGCTCAAGAAAACCCGTAAGTACAAACTTCCTTTATTTTTAACTTCATAGCTTTCCATCATTAATACTTATCTTCTTTGTGCAGGCGTGGATGCTACCGCATTCCAGGGTGGAACGGGGAGGAATACCTCCGGACCCATGACGGTAGGCTTGGTCAGCCTACCTGAGGCGACGACCCAGGCGGCTGCGCCTGCTTCAGTTGGTTCAGTTGCTCACCCAGTTGAGCCAACTGTTCCAACTGTGATGACATCACCGCCGGCTGTCAGTGCCATATTTACTGAATCTTTCACTGAGCCGGCGGTGACTTTTTCTGCGGACTCCTCCGCAGCGGCGACCACGGTTGTGAGTTCACCTACGGTGAGTTCACCTCCGTTGGTTTCTACTACCGCGGCGGCCTTCACCATGCCTCCTCCGTCATCGGCAACGACGGCCGATCCTTCAGGTATGCTTGGGGCTTCTCGCCAACCTCTGCCTCCTTCCCATCTGCCTGACCTCTTGGACGGATTTCCCTTGGGTTCAGATGATGGGTTTGGCGGCTATCGGCCTGTTGTCGACCCTACAGGTGCGTAGGGTTTTTTTTGGCCTCTTATTTTATTATTTTTTTTTTGTATCACCTTTTCTTAACTGCTTTTTGTTTTTTGCAGTGTCGGATTCCAATGAAGTGTGTTCCACGATGGAACATCCGCCGAGGAAAACCCTTCGCACGCCTGTGGAGTGCGTGGAGTGGGCTCGTCACGCAGCTCCCAGTGGTGCGTTGGGGGAAGCCATGGCTAGCTACCGGGAGGGTAGGTTAACCAATGAGCTTCGGGTTCTCCTGGCCCGGATGCAGCCGCGAGTCGAGCTGCTTTGTCGTCAAAACGACAAGTTAAAAGCAGCTCGTATCCAAGAAGTAGCTCAGGCGCGGGCTGTCCGGGAGGAGAATAGGAGGCTCTCCGCCGTTGCTGCGGAGAAGGAGAAGGCCTTCAAGGCCCTTGAAGTTGAAGTTCAGGCCCGTCTCGAGGCCCGTTCCAAGGCTGCCCAAGCTGTTAACGAACAGCTTCGGCTGGCTAAGGAAACTGCTCGGAACGCAACTGAAAGGGCCACCAAGGCTGAAGCTGTTGCTGAGCCTCTACGCCTCGAGAATGAGGAACTTAAAGCCAAACTAGAGGCGCTCCAACAGGCTCATGATGCCTTGGCGATGGAAGACGCGAAGAAGCTCCAAGAGATCCTGGACCAGAGGGGGGTGCTTGACCAGACTGAGCGGAAGCTAAAGGGCGTTGAAGAGGCTGCGGCTAAAGAAGTGTTGCTTGCCAACCTCAACAAAAGTGAAGCCGAACGCGCCCGAACCAAGCTCAAGCTGCCCTCCAGGAAGCTCTGGTTACCAAGGAATGGCTTCTTCGAGAAGCGTTGTCTCAGGTATGCGTAATTTCATATCTTCTCTTTTCTTTGCACATAGAAGAGATTTTGACACTTGTATTTTTTCTTGTAGGTTGTGCATCGAGTCTTCACGGACACATCATACGACGATGCCATGAGCGCAGCCCTCAACGCTTCTCATGAGGATGGGGAAAAGGCCGGCTTCCTGCTTGGTCTAGGGTTCGTTGAGAAAGGCATCCCGCCTTCCAACTTCCCTTTGTACGATGTGGATACTGAAGCTGTTTATGACCAAGCAGTGAACCAGTATGCCGCCTTCCCGCATCCGGTGGTGGAGAAGGTGAACGAAGTTGCTGCTGCTGATGATGGGCTAGCTATCCTTAAAGCTTTCCTTGAACCGCCACGCTCTACTGATGGTGCGGGTCCAAGTGGAAGTGGTCCTGAAGCTTGATCCTGAAGATCCCTTTCCACCATTAGCGTAGATTTTTGTTTTTGTATAGTTTCTTTTGTATGCGGGTATGCACCCAGCAATCTTTGTAATATTTGAATTTTGATGGAATAAAGATTGTGTTAATTCCTTGCCTTGTTTATTTTACGCATGTTTTGATTTAACTTAGCAATTTCTTTAGTACTTAGGTAAGTTAACTTTTTAACGTGGCAAATTATAAGTTCGTTTCGCTTCCTCTTTCATGATTGTGCGGGTATGACCGTCACTTACACTTAGTAGGATGGCTTAACTTTACTTATATCTGACCTGCGTGGAAGTTTTCCTCATCTTTTCCTTTGAAATTTTCTAAGTGTTTAGAATAAGTTAACCTTTGAACGTGGTAGATAATAGGTTGAAGTTTTTCCTCCTTGTTCGTGATTGTGCGGGTAAGACCGTCACTTGCACTTAGTAGGATGGCTAAACTTTGCCTACATATGACCTGCGTGGAGGTTTTCCTTAAAACTTTTGAAATTTTTACGTTTTGTGTTTATGCGGGTTTTGCCGCCTTCCACACGTAACGACTTACTTCTTCCCATATTTATGCGGTGAATACCGGCACATCAGTGTGGGAAGTTCATAAGTATAAAGGTAAGGCTATCAACACATTGTGAAAGGAGAATCATTTCCATTAGAAGTGGCTCTAGGCCTTTTCTTTACAAGTTTGGAATTGATCTACATGTAACATTTGCGTAATTGAGCTCCATTCCATGTTCTTGGGATGGGAGTGCCATCGAGCCTTTCGAGCCGGTACGCGCCCTTTCCCAGAACTTCTTTGATAATGTATGGCCCTTCCCAGACCGGGGCCAGTTTTCCTGGGCGTTGTTGGTTCGAAGCCTCGTTGTTACGCAGTATGTAGTCTCCTACATTGAAGTTGCAGAGTTTTACCCGCGTGTTGTAGTACTTTTGCATTTGTCGCTTGTAGTTCTCTTCACGCACTGCGGCTAAGTCTCTGCGTTCCTCGGTTAGCATAAGGTTTAACCGTCTTTCCGCATCATTGTCTTTTTGCTGAATTAAGACCCTTGGTGAGGGTAAACCAATTTCGACCGGGACCATGGCTTCAGTGCCATAAGTGAGACTGAACGGGGTTTCACCCTTACTGGCCATTTTCATCGTTCTGTTTGCTCAAAGGACGTGCGGAAGCTCGTCCACCCAGCCGGATCTGTGTTCCAAGAGTCTTTTCTTTATGCCTTCGATGATGCTCTTATTTGCTCTTTCTACCTCACCATTACCTTGCGGGTGCGCCACTGAGGTAAAAGTGTGGGTGATTTGAAGTTCTTCCAGCCACTTTTGTAGCTTTTTGTCAGCAAAGTTGGTGCCGTTATCGCTCACCAAATTCTGTGGAAGTCCAAAACGCCAAATAATAAATTCCCAAATAAATTTTTTGATATGTTTCGCGGTTGTTTGGGCTAAGGGTTTTGCTTCTATCCACTTGGTGAAGTAGTCGATGGCTACCACTAGGAACTGAACATTTCCTGCTGCTGTAGGAAATGGGCCTGTCACATCGATGGCCCACTTCTGAAATGGCCATGAAGAGGTGACTGGAACAAGTTCATTCTTCGGGCGATGCGTGTTGGGTGCGTAGAGCTGACAAGACCTGCATTTTCTGATGTATGCCAGCGCATCCGTATGCATCCCCGGCCAAAAGTATCCCGCGTTGTTTAGCTTAGCTACAACAGCGCGTGGACCTGCGTGTACTCCACAGATGCCTTCGTGTACTTCCCTTAGGAGGTAGTCAGCATCTTGGTTGCCCACACATCTTAAGAGTGGGCCAAGAAAGTTACGTCTGTAAAGGATGTCATCGGTGAGTTGATAATTCAGTGCTTTACAGCGTAGTTTTCTTGCCTGTGTTCTTGACTCTGGTAGTGTACCTGCCGCAAGGTATTTTATTATTGGTGTCATCCACGATTCTGTGCCGGTTTGGATGACACAAATTTCCTTGTGCGGGACCGAAGGTGCCTCGAGGAGTTCAATGCGGATGTCCTTTCCCAAGTGGGTGAAGGCTAATGATGCAAGCTTGCTTAACGCATCCGCAGATTTGTTTTCACTACGCTTGACGTGTATGACTTTGCAATCGTTAAAATCGCGCATAAGGGTTTTTGCTTGTGCGAGGTACAGGGCCATTGTGTCGTTCACGGCCGTGTACGTTCCGTTGATTTGATTGGCTACTAATATGGAATCCACGTGGGCTTCCAAGTGTTTCACTCCCATCTTACGCGCAATTCTCAGCCCGGCCAAGAATGCTTCATACTCGGCTTCGTTATTCGTACTTGGAAAATCCAGTCGAATAGCGTAAGTGTATTCTTGGCCTGCTGGGTTGGTTAGTTTCAGCCCTGCGCCTGAACCCTCGTTACTGGCTGCTCCATCAGTGTAGAGTCGCCAGACATCATTGATGTCTTGTGCTGGAGAGGGTTGAGCCTCTTCCTGGCACTCTTTTTCCCGCGATGCAGGCACTTCTGCAATAAAGTCGGCCATAACCTGGCCTTTTATGGCTGGTCTTGGCTTATACTTTATCGCGTATTCCCCCAACTCAATTGCCCATTTGGCTAGGCGTCCCGATAACTTGGGTTTGCCTAGAACGTTTGCAAGTTTGAAGTTGGAGAGAATGGTGATTGGGTGACCCTGGAAATATCGTCTTAACCTGCGTGAAGCGTGTATAAGTGGTAAGACTAATTTTTCGTGGGTAGAGTACCGGGTTTCTACGTCTGTTAGGATACGGCTGACATAATAGATTGGCATCTGGATGCCTTTTCGTTCAACTAGCAGGACCGCCCCGGTTGCTCTATTTGTTGCGGAAAGGTATAGGATTAACCCCTCCCCCGCTTCTGGTGCTGTGAGCGTTGGGAGTTCGATCAAGCGTGACCGAATCTCCTGAAAAGCTGCTTCCGCTTCTGGTGTCCAGCGGAAGTGCGTTTTCTTTAAACAGTTTCTTAACGTTGACACGAAAGGAAACGACTTATCCGCGTGGTTTGCCAAAAAGTGATTAAGTGCGACTAGTCGTCCATTCAGTGTCTGAGCCTGTTTGATGGTAGTAGGTGATTCCATTTTGATAATGGTTTCGACCTTTTCAGGGTTCGCTCTGAAGCCATCTTTAGTGACGATGACCCCCAAGAACTTCCCTTCTTCCATTCCAAAGGCACACTTGCTCGGGTTGAGCTTCATGTTTATCTTCCTGAGCGTGTTGAAAGTTTCTTCGATGTCTTTCAACATCGCTTCTGGGTCAGGGCTTTTGATGACCAAGTCATCCATGTAGACTTCCAAGTTCCTCCCAATTTGGGCATGAAACTGGTTGTCCATCAGGCGTTGGTATGTGGACCCGGCATTCTTAAGTCCAAATGGCATCATTTGATAACAAAATGTACCATCGGGTGTCCGAAAAGCGGTTTTGTCCTGATTATCAACGGCCATGTGGATTTGATGGTACCCCTTATACGCATCCAGGAAGCATTTAAGGAGAAACGGTGCTAACGAATCCACCTTAAGATCAATTTCGGGTAACGGATAACAATCTTTGGGGCATGCTTTGTTTAAGTCCTTGAAATCTATGCACATGCGCCATTGTTTGTTATTCTTCGGTACCATAACGGGATTTGCAACCCATGTTTGATATCTGCTAACGCGTACGATGCCTGCGTCAAGGAGTTCCTTGACTTGGGTTCTACACGCGTTAGTTTGTTCTGGCCCCATTACTCTGCGCTTTTGTACGACTGGCGTAACAGCCGGATCGCACTTGAGCTTATGCTCTGCCTTACTTCGGGGTACACCAGTCATGTCAGCTGGTGTCCACGCGAAGATGTCAGCGTTTTTCTGTAGTAAGCGTTTGAGTAAGGTGCGTGTGGGATCAACAACTGTTGGGCCAATGGTAACGGCCTGGTCAGGGTATTTGCCGTTGAAGGCCCATCTTTCCGGTTCGGTGATGGTTGGTTTAGCCATCTTTGGTTTGGGTTTAGATGAGACAGATGCGATGCATACCTGGGGAATGCCGGTGATCATCGCTACACCCTCAGCTGTTGGCCATCCCATCATGCCGTGGACTGAAGATACCACGGCGTTGAATCTTGCCATCCCGTCTCTTCCGAAGAGAATGTCGTATGTGTGGTGTGGCTTCCTCATCACGACAAAATCCACGTCTTCTGTGCGTGAGTGATTCCCGTCCGTAAGAGTGACGGGGAAAGATAGGATACCCAGGGGGGTGTTTGTGCTGCCGTCGAACCCTTCCATCGAGGCGTAGATCGTTTCCAGGCGTTCCTTGTCTTCGTCATCTAGCTTGTCGAAGAACTGCCTGTACATCACCGTTGACGAGGCGCCGTTATCAGCAAGAGTGCGAGAAGTGATGTAGTGCCCCAGCTGGCTTTTGATGACGATAGGGCCTTCTTTGCTGGGTCCTCCTGGCACTCGCGGGAAGCGCACCTCAGCTTCCTTCCACGCGCATGGTTCTGTCGCTCGCCTTTTTCTTCCTCTGATGTTGCCATGAACCATGTTGATGCTGATGTCAACGGGCTTTCGTCCGTTACCTCTGTACCGGCTATCATTCCTTCCTCCCTTCTTGATTGATGCCACAAGGTGTGCAAGTCTTCCATCCTTGACGAATGTTTCAACAATATCTTTCAAGAATGTATACTCCTCCGTACTATGACCTTTTGTCCCGTGGAAGTCACAGGATTTGCCTTGATCCGCATTAGGTCGCTGCCGGATCATTGGAGCTTTTGGCCATGGTAGTTTTTCGGTGGCAAATATCTCCGTGACTCTTTTGGTGAGTGGCGTCTACCGGTGTTTTCGGCTTGAAGGGTGTGTGTTATCCCTTCCGCCAACAAGAGGGCGAGAGCTGGATGAGGTGTCAAAGTTTACCCTTGACCGCCAAATACCTAGCTTCCTCTTTTTGTTCTGCCGGGCGATCCGAACATTGTTTTCTCTAGTCCTTTGCGTGTAGAGGTGTGTACTCTGGGGAAGATCCCTTCCCAGTTGCTTCTCCGTCTCGGCAAAGCGCTTGGCCGCCGTCATGATGGCATCCCATGTGGACGGCATGCCGTCCTTACCCGTCAATGTGCGGATAAGCTCTGGGTATTCGGCGCCCTGGATGAAAGCGGCGCGAACAAGATCTTCACTTATGTTGCCCAGACTCAGATTTTTGGAGTTGAAGCGAGTGATGAAGTCTAGTAAAGATTCATCCTCCTCTCTAACGCAGTTGAGGATCGTCCACTGTTCTTCAGTATATTTCCTCTGTTGGCTGAAGTGTTGGCTGAACTTGTTCTGAAAGTCCGCCCAATCATAGATGTGGTGGGCCGGTAAACGATCGAACCATGCCCTGGCCGCTCCAACCAGAGTCATCTGGAACATATAACACCACGTGGGTTCCGTCCAGTTACTGACGGTTGCCCCCGCAATGAATCTGTTCAAGTGGTCGTCTGGGTCGGATAGACCATCATAAGTGCCGATGTTGGACATTTGTTTGACACTTCTCTGGGCGATTGCTTCCGCAATGTCCCTTGCAAACTTGGACTTTCCTGCATTTGCAGCAGTTAGTCTAAAGGTTTTGGAGAAGTCACGTGGGTTTCTCCCCGCGTTCGTTGGTTTAAAGGTTTCTCCAAAATTCCTTGCTGGTTGGAAGTCCGTTTCCTTACGCTTCCCTTTTGCCTTATGGCGAGGGTTTGCGTCGGTATCGGATTCTTCCCGCTCATCGTCCGAGTACTCGCACTCAGTGTTCATGTTGAGATGTTGGCGAGTACTGCCGAATTCGTCAGCCTGTTGAAGTGAACGCAAGCGTTCATCCAACTCAGCTTGGAACTCTTTCTGACGTGCTTCGGCCCACGCCTTAACTTGATCGAGTGTTTGGCGAGGGACACTCGTCCGTTTCTCCAACTGGGCATCAGTGAACCCCAGTGAAATATTGTTTACTGCACTTGTCCCGGCTTGGGTAACCGGGGTAGTGTTCGTAAAATTTGTATAATCGCCGGTGTTCCCCCCAGTTGCTGGGGTTGTGGTTACCGGGGTTTCTTGGTCGCTTACTGGCTTTGGGACCGGAGTAACGTTAACCATTTCTTCAGAAATTTTGAAAAAACTAAGAATTAGTTCTAGCTTTTATGCACGGATGGCGCCAATGAAGAAACACTAAGTGACCCTAGGCAGATTACGGATAATCTAGGGGTTAAGTAATGTTTCCCACGAGGATGAGGTCCAGCAAAGAAGGTTGTTCTTCAGGTGACCTGCAAAACAGACACCCTAAGCTCGTCACTGAGAAGGGGGGGATTCCTCCTTGTGACCACCCTCCGGCGTGAGAATCAGACTAGATTGCTCTGAATATAAGTGTATATTAAGAGATTGCTAGAGAAGATAAGATAATGAGATATCAGATGATGTCCTTACCATTCCAAGGTGTTGGAGTATTTATAGCCGAAGGTAGGTTTCCTAGAAGGTACAGCCGGCTGAATAGTATTCCTGTTCTACCAACAGTGGGCTACGCACAAGCCATGCTGGTTGGTGGATAGGCTGCGGCCGATAGTGACAAGGTCGGCTGTATACTGTTCCTTTACTGCCGGCTATGCACTGTTCCACCAACTGTAGGCTGCGCACGTCCCATAGTAAGGGTTGGTGAGTAGGCAGCGGCTAATAGTGACAAACAGTACTAGAGGGTGCTCCTCCTCGTACTGTTGTCGGTGAGCTGTCACCCTGTGATTGGTTCATGGGCTGTTTTGGTCAGATCGTCTGTTTTTCCCATACCTTGGCAGGTATAGTACAAAAGATCTTCCAGAAGCATACGGACTGGCTCATTTGGGCGGGAGTATTCCCGCCTTGCTCATTCCTTCAGGTGACTACTGAAGTAGCAAGAGTTAGTGCCTTGTGCGTGTAGCCTTGCTATCAGTGCGGGTAGCCTTCCCTGATGGCTTGTATCCGCAACTGCGGGTACAAGCGGGGTACTTCACCATTGGGAGGCTTTCCCTGCGGGTACAGCTGGCGTACTGCGCGTAAGGTCTTCTCTGAGCATGGTGGGTCCTGCGGAAGCAGTTGGTCGTTGCGCAGACGTCCCTCTTCAAGGTGAGTCTTGCGGGTCTAACTGGACTCTGCTGGGACCTACCTCTTCATTCCCCATAACTGTAGATGTTACGGGGTACATATAAAAAGCTAAAGACAAGCTATGTAAGTTCAAACAAGTAACACCAGCAATATCCTTAAACAAACCATAAACTAGATGTCTGCAACAACAAAATCAGTCAACTCACCATTCTAGACAACATAAGCATTCAACATAAAAACATCTTCCAGATTCACTGTGACAACATATTCTGAAATCAGCATTAAACTAGCGACGACCATAGTGCCTTTCAGGACTCCTGTAAGGAGGCGACCTCGTCCGGTCCCTCCTTGATCTGCCACCATAATAAGGTGAGCGCCTAGGCGGCGAGTAATCACGCCCACCACCACCCCTATATGGCGGTGTGGACCTCGGCGGAGGAGAGTAATCACGACGGCCACCACCACCTCTATATGGCGGCGGGGACCTCCTTGGAGGAGACCTACGGTAGCCATAGTCCTCTCGCCCACGATATCTGCCTCTATCTCTATCACCACCACCACGATACATCCCTAAATATGACACCAAACTCCATCAGTATCACACCAAATTTACAGTCAGTAAAACTTAACAAACAATATATATGAAAAAGTTACCAGTGTCCCTAGCATTTTTCAGCCCTAGGTAATGACCAGGTGTAGGTGTCCTGGGGCGCTTCCTTCGTGACTGAAACAATCAAACAAACAAACGTCAAGTAAAAGTTCTTTTAACAAGCAACTAGCTTAAATAACATATAACTACATAATAAGCATTATCAACAAGCATATTTAGGTGACAAAATAGAAATAAAGTCATAACAATTACAGTTTCTAATTCCAAAGAAAAACAAAAATGAGAAACTTGACCAGATCTCCATAGAAAAAAATTAAAAAGAATGCATGTGTCTAGTACCCATCAACCATTAAATTTGCGTGGCTATAATGAGCGTCAATTAGTTGATAGTTGAATAAATTTGCAGTTGATAATGACCGTTGAATTAGTTGATAGTTGAATGTAAGCTGATGTTGTATGTATGTTTAGTTGATCAGATGATGCATGTGAAATGATTGGTGCTGTTTTAGCTGGCCATTGATATCAAGCTGTTTAAGAGTTTTCATTGATGAACTCATCAACGTTGATTGCTGCCAACATAACTGATCCAATATATAGCAAGTAGAGTAAACCTTGGAATTAAAAAGGAAAAGGAAGTATAAACATCCTAACTACACTAAAGTCAATGTAACTAACCCTCTCAACAGTTATTTGGCGATTTTCCAGAACCGACTGATTGAGATGCTTTATGCAGCGATTGGCATCTTCAACAGTTTCCATTGTTATGAAAGCAAACCCACGAGAGATGCGCGAACGAGGCTCCACAACCAGAAAACAGTTAGCAACCTGGATGGTGTTATGGCCATTAGTCATTCAATATATGCATACAAAGTTTATGGCAAAAAGGCTTAAGCCTTGATGCTTAAAACAATTACTACTACTAGAAAAATTATATACACAAGAATGATCTAACCTTTCCTTCTTTTGCAAAATATTCTTCAAGCTGATCTTGGGTGACACGTGTAGATAGGCCAGTTACATAAAGGGTATTTCCAGGGTTTCCAACCTCTTCTTCCCTGATAAGAATAAGAAAAACAGTAGCAATATTAATAAAAATCCATCATCATAATGAAGCTAAATTATTAATAATCAGAAGATTAATAATCGTGAGAAAAAACCAAAAGACTAAGAACCATACCTTCCACGGCTTCTGGACCGCGATCTAGATGCAGGCCTACCTCTTGGCCTTGACCAGGATCTTGACCTTGATCGAGACCTAGACCTGGGCGACCTGGACCTGGATGGTGGTGCTTCATGGGGAGGAGAGCGTGGAGGAGAATGTGAGTACCTGAACACATTGATATAATGTAAGAAAATATTAGTAATTTGCATTTTAATAACATTCAATGTGCCAATATACTTATATGGCGTCTCAAAGTATTATTCATATATTTTAGAACCATTTCCACATTAGGCTATGAACTATAGGGCAAGATATGTATATATATTTTAGCATTAATGTTCCACTGGCCTACTTGTTTCATCACATGTTGAGAGAATATTTAGAAATATTGAAGGAAAAGTTTCTAGTTTTCTTTTCCCTTGTTCATAAATGTTTGTACCAATGAATTAGACATACTAAGAAATATAACTGAGAAGCATGAAATTTAACTAAACAGTCAGAGTCAAACAATATACACAACAAGCACACAATAAAACATAAAACTATGGCATTCCAAACTATGTAGAATAGATGTTACTTTCAACCCCTGGTAATTTGTAAGAGCCTAAGAAGGGATTTAAAATGATTAACATAATTACATTTATAATATTCATTTGTTAATTTGTGAACCAAATCAAGAATCATTATACGAAAAGTTGTAAACTCTACACTAACGTCTTCAAATTATTTTCTTTTAATGAAATTTATATAATAAGTACAGACATAAAAGCATAAACAATGTGCTTCCATCGAAAAAAAAGTTATCCTTATACTACTATCCTATAGCTGATACAATAGTGTTTAATAGTTACAACAGAAATTTAATTCAACAAAAGAATCTGAAATGGTACTGCAACAACCACTTCACAAATCACAGAGTATGGTTCTAAGCCAATCAAATGATAGCACCTTTGACAAATGAGCATTGTCATAAACATGTCAAAGTTGAACAAATAAAAACCCAACTATAACAAATAAGACTGTATACTATTAGCTTCAATAAACGATACTATATAATTCATTACTCAGCTAACGTAAAATCAGATGACTCTGTCAGATTACCAACACAATATACAGCATCAACCACGAAATGTATGTGTCGGACTTTGTTATGCCCCAATGACTCAACAACACAAGATACCCAATCCACGACCATTGAGCCCAAAACGCAATGGGCATGCTACTCATAGCTCAAACTAACAACCCTTTAAATAAAGCCAACTACAATAGCATGGTTCCATAGCTCAATTTAGGTATATAATCCTTTCGATTAAACAAACAGCAAAAATACCGCATTTGTACACTCAATACTGTCTAATTACTCAATAAAAATCAACAAATTCGCCTCACAAAACATTTACCCAAATGCTACATAATTAAACAATAATTGGGACCGAAACGGACAAATCGAATACCCTTGGACACACAGTTGACGGAAATAATCAACAATCGGAGACAAATTAAAAGGTTTGGAAATTAGGGTTTACCTTCGTTGAGGGGAATCAGCCTGCATAATAAAAAGGAACTCAACGGATCAAAATGTAAGCATATGAATGCAGAGATACACAGATATGATGAGTTATGAAGATCGTATATGAGAAGGAGCTAGCTCACCATTTGTGTGCAGAGAAGAAGGAACCCTAGATTAGATCGCCAAGAAGAAATTTGAGGGTTTTGCAGGACTTTTGACACTAGCTCAATTTACAAAAGTGGCTACTACCTTTCGTTATAACACAATACCACACCCCTTTCTTTATTATTCTGCTTTTTTTTTTTTTTTTAATTTCTTACACTATGCGGTTTGCACTAATTTTCATCATCATCGAACTCAATAAATCTCACCAATAACAAAGTTATGATTTGATTTGATTTGAGAAGGATAAGATGCAGATAGTCTTATCTCTACCCGTAAAAATAGAGAAATTATTTTCAAAGAAAACCCCAGCTCGATTCTTCATTAATTTTGTCAAATTAAAAAAATCAGTTTCTTTTATTTAATATACCTAACACACCGCTTGTTGGGGGTGGGGGGGGGCTCAACATATATACAAAATATCACAAACGAAGCGGGCCGAGCTCAAATTGTCGGCTGAAAACTGCTAAATTTAACTACGTATAAAAAAAACTCTTGACGAAAACATATAAATTTACACTACTACGTAATAAACAGTGGGGGTCGGGGCCACCCCCACACTAACTAACCTTCTCCACCAGGCACACCTTATGGTGGATAGAGTATCCTTAAAATGCATGGTTAATGATCAAAGGATATGAAGTGGTAATGATACAGAATAATTATTTGTAGGGTTGTAAATGAATAGAACAGACGAGACCTTGTTTGTGTCCGTACGTTAAGCTTTTGTTGGATTAACTGACGATTCATGAACACTCCAATGAATGAAAATTCATGCACGTGTTCATTCATTAAAGAATTGAGCTTGTTTGTGTCAGTTCGTTAGTATTGTGAATAGACGCTAATGAACACACATAGAAACAAATACTAACAGACACTAATAAGCAAACGAATACACATACACTAATGGACAAACGAACATAAACGACCTTGTATTAATTTAAGAACAATAATCATAAATCCACACAAATTCACCAACAAAATCCGGCATATAAATATGATATACTAATTACAAAGTCTTAATATGTGGACTTTATCGGACAAACATAAACGAACTCAACGGAACGAATGTAGACGAACAGACGTAAACGAACACATTACCGAACGTTCACGGATACTATCGAATGAACACGGCCTTTGTTTGTATTCGTTCATTAAGCTTACCAAACGAAATTTTTTGTTCATAAATAAACTTTTTTCCGTGCGGATTATTTCACTTGACCCGGATAGAAAAAATATGAACAAGTGGAAATAAACTGAAACGGACGAATCGCACCGGTAGCCCGCAGCGGTCAACTGCAATAGCAGCCATGGCAACCTTCACCAACCTCTTATCTTCTCCATATTCTCCTCTAGTATCCTCCCATGGAAAACATCATCTTAATCGCAATCCTCTTGCTTGTTCTCCTTTATTTCCAACCCAACTAAAGGTACTGATTACTAATGTCTCTACATATCTTTGTGTTTAATCATCTGATGATGATAACTTTATCTGTTTTGTGTTTGAAGAGTGACCGGAGACAAGTGTTGCTTCGAGTGAAATGCTTGAATGAGCCAAGTGGAGATGATTCTGGGCCTTCTATTGCTACTGGCATTTCATCATACAGTTGGTGTGCAGGCCTTGGTGGGTTGGGGTTTCTTGAAACCAGTTACTTGACTTACTTGAAGCTCACCGGTTCGGATGCATTTTGCCCTGTTGGTGGTGGGTCTTGTGGTGATATCCTCAACAGCAGTTATGCTGCCGTTTTCGGTACTCTTGTTGGTCTATTTAGCTCACACTCTTAACATTATTTATGAATTATGATCATGTTCTGGATATGGATAAAGTTCATATTTTTAATCAAAGTTTTTACAAAATGTTTCATCTCAATTTGGAAGATTATAATTTGGTGTTATATGAAACTCAGTGTAATAGAGTGCATCTTGTTTACCCTTTTATTAAGATCGTAAACGCAAATATAGAAAAATTAAAAATATATAGGCTGCCAAACATGTAAATTTATTATATTGGGTTTGGTAGGTATTCCTCTTCCTCTTATTGGAATGGTTGCATATGGGGCCGCAACATTCCTTGCACTTAAATTGGCTGCAAAGAATTTGCCTTTCGGGATTGATGAAAGTAATGGTGGATTGATTTTACTTGGAACAACCACCTCAATGGCTACTGCAAGTGCATACTTTTTGTACATTTTAAACACACAATTTTCAGACGCTTCATGTTCTTTCTGTTTAGTATCAGCCCTCTTGTCATTCTCATTGTTCTTCACAACCGCCAAGGTACATGTAAATCAGTAAATGTATGTTCTTTGGAACCATTGTTTCTATCATTATAGCTATGGAAATGTTATTATTTCTTTACAGAGTTTGGGATGGCAAAAGATCCGAGAAGAAGTGGGTTTGCAGTTTTGCATAGCCGGTCTTATTTTTGCTGCTTTAAGCAACTCATATAGTGCTTCAGCCCTTCCTCCGCCTACACGGTAACTTCATTTTTTAGGTTTCAAATACCAAAAGTAGCCTGCAGTATGCTGTTATTACATTAGTGCCTTAGTGGTTTTGTTTTCTGTGAAGACTTTATGCATAAATTCAGGTTATTTTTTTTTAAATAATCTTTATGCTCTAATTTTATGCAGCTTTGGTGAGAAATTTTTGCCATACGCTCCAACCGAAATCAAGGCACCATCGAGTCCTTTAGCTCTTAAACTGGCAGCACACTTGCGTTCTGTTGGAGCTAAAATGTATGGAGCATTTTGGTGTTCACACTGTTTAGAGCAGAAAGAGGTACTTCTCACACACTTAGTGCTTTGTTAGTTGCACTTAAAACTTAACTCTGTATTCGGTCCGGTTAGAGGCTGCATTATGGACCGGTGGTATTAGAGGTGTTCATAAATCGCTGAAACCGACCGAACCGCCCAAACTGAAGGCCGGTCGATGTGAAATATATACGGTTTGGTTTTAATGGGTTGATGGTTTGGAACTTGGAACTGGCTGTGAAGACCGTACCGGCCGTTTAACATTTATTTTTCATTTTTCATTTTAGGAATGCAATGTATTTATATATTATATTTATCAACAATCCTTATCATTTTTAATGTTTAATACAAAATTATGCTTTTGGAAAAAATATTATTTTTTGGTCTAAAACCACTAGACTGCCAAAACCAAACCATAAAACCGTGAAACCCGACCGTTTCAGTTTGTCTTTTTTCTAAACCCATAGTTAGCGGTTCCGCCCAAAATTTTGGTCAAAACCGTTTGAACCGGACCATGAACTTCCCAGGTTAGTATCAGTCAGAAGGGCTTTCGGCCTTTTGGGTCAAACGTGAATTGTTATCAAAACAGTGTGGGTCGAATTGGGCGGATTCACAAACACTTTTTGTTGTTTTATTTGATATTATTATATTAATATGTGCTAAATGATTACAAAAACTAGATCAAGTAAAATAAGTCGAAAATAAACTAATAATTTGGTTAAATTAACGGGAATTAGGAGGTTTTATGCATATTAATGGCATTTGACAATTCCTTTCGAGTTTAATCTCTTAAGTTTTGCCCATTTGGTGCGTTAGATGTAGAACATAAGTACATGACCCAAATCGACCTGTATGTAAAATTGTAGGTGAGCAGGTCAAAATTGTTAAAACTATGTCCAGTCAACAAGGATTTACGGAACATTTATTTTTTTAATACATGCTAGCTTTTTTTATCCTAGGTATTACTCGTGTTGATTAATTAAACACATTCTGGCACTTGTGTAGATGTTTGGGCAAGAAGCGGTAAAATTGTTGGATTATGCTGAATGCTATCCAGATGGATTCAAAATTGGAACTCCTTTAAGTAAAGAATGTAAACAAGTCAAAATAGAAGGGTTTCCAATGTGGGTGGTCAATGGTCAGGTATTAGAAGGGATACAAGACTTTCCAGAACTTGCGAAAGTATCTGGATTTGAAGCGGGTGAGTTCAGTGGAGAGCTAGCAGAGCTTGCTAGACTATCTGCTCAGGCCAACATGCAACTGTCATGAATGTATACAAAACATGTATGTTGTCTCCCATTCCATGTGAAACAGATACACCATACTGACATGACACTTCTCTAGGGTTTTGTTGGAGACTATTATAGAAACAAACAAGAAATTTGAAAATTTTAGCCTTTTGTTGTACTGTATAACATGTTCTGGTTGTTGACATTTCTTAGTTATTATTAAATAATTATAGTTTGTTGATATAATGTCACTTTTTAGTTTGTTTCTTCTATTTATTAAAAAAGAAGATTATAAAAAAGTTGTGCTGCCGGATTACAAAGAACCGTTTTAACGCGTACAAAGAAACGCATTCTATTTATTAAAAAAGAAGATTATAAAAAAGTTGTGCTGCCGGATTACAAAGAACCGTTTTAACGCGTACAAAGAAACGTTTAAATGCGTTAGGTAAGCGTGGAACATTTAGCAAAGCCCTGTTACAAAACCGAACTGAGATTTTTTAAAAGTTTCAGCTTTTTTTCTGGTTGTTGATATATCTTGCTTATTATCTATCTAACAAATTATAGTTTTTACTGAAACAATGTTTCTTCTATTTGTAACTTGTGTCATAAGAAAAAAAATTTAGTGTGTACTAAAAATCAATGTAAATATTGTTTATAAAAATCGAAGTCTTTATAAGATAAAAGCTTTTAACTACAAATTGTAGGACTTTACCCTTGAAAGAAAGTCCTTCCAGAAATTCTCGATGGCTAAGGGAGACCCAAAGCCAAGGAGGGGGTTTGGAAATAGTTTTCAACCAGCAATTGACGCGCCTCAGTTATTACCTCATTAGCTGCGTCATTGCCCCAAGCGCAAAGATGCCTTAACCGATAACCCTGACACCTCTTTTATACACCCAGGTCTCACTTCCTTTCATATCCCCCACCGATGTGGGATCAGTCAAAACTTCAGTTTCCAATGTATTCAACCTGCTTTTGTCTACTTTATTTCGTCGTTACGTGTTTCTATAATTATACCTAAAGGTAACTCAATCAAACTGATGTTTTTTTCTCTAGTCGTTGATTGAAGTCTACTTTGCTTTCATATGATTTGTGATTGTGTTGATTCAGATGGCGTCATCGAAGACTGTCAAGCGTCAAAGTGCTCTTTTTGTAGGGTGGGGGAGGGTGTTTTATTAAACAGAGATATTAAGTCTTACAGAATGATTAAAGTTTAAGGTAGTTGATTTTTATGTCAACTTCAAGGGGAATGGTAGAATGTTGTGTGCATCCTAAGTTAGGTTACCAAATGCACCATCATAAGTATGTTAGATATCTTTAAAGTGTTGGCATTTGTGCAGTGGTGACGCTTTTAACTATCGGTCTCAAAACAACACTAGTTCTTTTTATTATTAGATACATCCAGTTGCTCTCATTTTATCTTTAGTGTGATTAGAAATCCAAACCTTAAATTATGTAAGAGGTGAGAAAACGGGCATATGGTGGGTGGCTAAGCAGGCCAAAATGGGTTGGTCAGGGTTAGGCTAAGTTTTATGAAGAGCTAACCTTTTCAAGAATTTTGCATATAATATATTACGTATGCATATAATATAAGAATCACAAGCCCAAACAAATGACCAGAAAGTCAAAAAAACGGCAATGTTACTGCTTCTTTATATTTACTTACAATTCTTTGTAAAGGAAGCAAAAACAATTGCTTGGTGAGTAATAGTATTAGTAAACCAAGCAACAGTTTACAATTAAAAAGTCAAATTTCAAATTCCTACACCGTGGCACCACGCTGTTTTATTCATTCTCTTCTATTCTTTTTAAGCCAGTTCCCACATCTACTACTGAACTATCTTTCTTCTCTTTATAAAATGTGCTTCCAGTTTTTTAAACACCTGTTTGGTTTGCGCTTGCCTGTGCTCAAGTGAGGGCATTAAAGATGGTAGGACAAAAGCCTGTGCTCAAGTGAAGGGTATTTAAACACCGGACGACTCGATTTGATCAGATTGGGCCCACTGGTGCGTAAAATGGCTTGTGCGTTCCACAGCTAGTGAGTTGAAGAATGAAGCATGTAGCTTGGCCGAAAGCTCAGGTTATGTAATTTCTGTTGGTGTAGGGACGACTCGATTTGATCAGATTGGGCCCACTGGTGCGTAAAATGGCTTGTGCGTTCCACAGCTAGTGAGTTGAAGATGGTATTAAAGATGGTAGGACAAAAGCCTGTGCTCAAGTGAAGGGTATTTAAACACCGGACGACTCGATTTGATCAGATTGGGCCCACTGGTGCGTAAAATGGCTTGTGCGTTCCACAGCTAGTGAGTTGAAGAATGAAGCATGTAGCTTGGCCGAAAGCTCAGGTTATGTAATTTCTGTTGGTGTAGGGACGACTCGATTTGATCAGATTGGGCCCACTGGTGCGTAAAATGGCTTGTGCGTTCCACAGCTAGTGAGTTGAAGATGGTATTAAAGATGGTAGGACAAAAGCCTGTGCTCAAGTGAAGGGTATTTAAACACCGGACGACTCGATTTGATCAGATTGGGCCCACTGGTGCGTAAAATGGCTTGTGCGTTCCACATCTAGTGAGTTGAAGAATGAAGCATGTAGCTTGGCCGAAAGCTCAGGTTATGTAATTTCTGTTGGTGTAGGGACGACTCGATTTGATCAGATTGGGCCCACTCGTGCGTAAAATGGCTTGTGCGTTCCACAGCTAGTGAGTTGAAGAATGAAGCATGTAGCTTGGCCGAAAGCTCAGGTTATGTAATTTCTGTTGGTGTAGGTGATACTACGTAACAAGGGCTGGCTTCACAGAGCTGCAAAAGCATTCCACTCATGGTGAAAAGAAGGATAACAGGTTGGGAGAGAACATAACTTTTGTTTAACGTTTTAAAAAGCCCAACAAACAGTTGGGGTTTTCAATATAAACCCAACACACATAGCTAATATTTAGTAATGTTGTACATGTTACTAAATTAATAGTAGTATGTTAAAGTTTTGTTTATACATTTGCAAATGCTCATTGTTATAAATAATAAAAACTTTTTGGAAAGAATGTGGAATTTGTAAATGTTAAGGAAGTTTGGTTTACACTTTAGCTAGGGAAAACTTATGTTCGGCCAATTGTAAACTTGCGGTGGCTCATTGTAAATCTACTAATTTACAGGAAGTGTACGAACAATGCAAGTTTTAAGATGCCGGACGCCATGTTTACAGAGGACTTTTGATGGAAATCTCAATGTAGAGGGATGGCATTTATAGGGTACTTTACCGTTGGAGCAACTTCTGGATTTTTGTTTGAAGCAAGCTTAATGGTTAGCAGTATAACACATACTAATTAGTTTAAAGCTAACATTTTATGTTGCGGTTTGTTAGGTGAAGCCGTGAAGGGTGTGCCTTTTCCTTCAAATCGTCTCCGTCTTCATCATTTTCATCTAATATCATAATCATCCTCAATATCTTAAATCATCTTTGAATCACTTTTCGGTTTTAGTTCGTTTGATTTAGAGTGTTACTTGGATGATTTTTATTGTGTTTCTTTGATTTTGTACAATTCTTGGGTGAAACATTTGTTGTTTGGGTTTAGTAATAACAGATTCAACATTTGTGACAGGAAGTCAAAACAAGTGCAATCTGATAAAGATATTGGGAACCTACTGTGCTACTCATACACAAACATAAAACACAAATACAAAGATAATGTCTATGTTGCTTCTCGTTGTGCTCTTAGCATCTTTGTGTCATTATAAGCATGCACCGTTGGCCTTTATAAAAATTACATGAAACATAACTTCCAAAAAATTAAACATTATAAAAGATTTACAAGTATTTAAATTTTTAATAATAATAAAAACAATAAAATAACAAAGATTCATAAAATTTATATCTAGCCTTTACCCTCGAAAGAGAGTCCTTCCAAAAATTCTTGATGGCTAAGGAAGACCCTAAGCCAAGAAGGGGGTTTGGAAATAGTTTTCAACCAGCAATTAACGCGCCTTGGTTATTACTCATTAGCTGAGTAATTGCCCCAAGCGCAAAGATACCTAAATCAATTATCCTGACACCTCTTTTATACAACTAAGCCTCACTTCCTTTCATATCTCCCCACCGATGTGGGATCAAACCTTTAATATCTTATCTGCGTCATTATTGTTTCTTAAATTTGCTGCCATTGTTTCGTATCTGTGGGACCATGTCAAGGGAATGAGATCAATATCCCTGAACTCGTTTACAATCATGATGATGGTCTGGAGTACCGTCCGATGATGGATTATTCAACGGGTTAGAGAGTGACCACCCTATAGTTTACGGTGCATCCCCGGTGTCTGTGTACTCTCTGTGAGGTGTATCTCACAGAATCAGTATAATGCTTAGCTTGTAGGCACGTAAATGAACCGACGTTTGGTGAACTGTCTGACCAGAAGTCGCTTATGTTCGTTTATTCAATAAAATATGCTTGTTATGTTCTTTTACATATTCAAAATAATTTATTGGTGTAAAACTGGTGGATTCATACATCAATTGAGCGAAGAATAGAGATTTGTTTACATCCATCGGTTGACAACAATACAAATTAACTGTCACATCTATTTTGTACATTAAAAGTTCATAAAACTGACTCTGCTCTCTATAATGTTTTCCCTTGCTTCACTTAGCAGGATAAAAACAATGAAAACCTATAGATAAACATAAATTATAAATATTATACCACCATTTTTAAAGACCAAAATACCCTTCCCGATAAACTGACCAAAAACTTCTCAATTCAACAGCACAAAGTTTGTATGGTTGGACCGCCTCGTGTGCTGCATGCAATGCTCTATACTCTTTCCAACTTCAAAGATTCAAGCTGCTCGTTTTGAAGAAACTATTTATAGCGCGCAGCCATCTATAACAAAGGTCATCTGTGTTGTTGCACAACCAAAACCGAACCGCTAATATCAAACTCACTAGAAGCCAGGAAATCACCTACTACACCGAGCTCGGGGCATTCTTCCCAGTCACTGATTCCAGTTGTTAAAAGGCATTCACCTCTACCACCTTTACCTACTATAAACATTGAGTAGGTTTCCATCATGTCTCTTAATACCATTCCTGTTTCCGCCCCGTTGTCCACATACTTTTCAACAAATCTCACTTTCCCTGATGTCACATACCTGAAAATACAATTAAAAATATTTTGACATAAGTATTAAAAAAACAATAAATTTATTTGATCATACCTGTGATAAAAATTTGCTAAGGCAGAACTATCCGCCTCATCAACTTCTGTTTCACGGTTCTGTATCGACACTACAACATCATCCTCCATTCTGGAAACATTAATCCTTTCATTAGCATCTTTTGCTGACGTCGGTAAAAACCTAAATATAGTAACACTAGAATGATGATGTGTACTAAGCCGTTTACTAAACCCCAATGCCTCACGGTCATCAGGCCCACCAAAAAACAAAATTGCAATCTGCTGCAACGACTCAGAACCCGCAGCCTGTGTACCCGTGGTAATATGACCGCGGTCAACAAGAATCGCCACTGTACATTGAGCGCTTCTCAACACTTTTTGGTTAGTATTTCTAATACCATCTTTATCATTCTCAAATTTCCCGTCAATTCTTTGATGTTTATGAAACGGAAGAACAATAAACGAGGCCCGAACATTACTAGCAAAGGCACAAACATCTTGATACATGGTTGAAAAAGGTGCAACTGTTTTAACTTGATGAACCATCATTTTTGTTTCTTCAATGTACAAATCGACCGCTTCGTTTATTTCCACCGCGTCATTACTATCTTCATCTGATTCATCACTAAACTCGTCTTCTTCTTGATCGTAAAATGATGAATTTCTTTTTGTTTTATCAGGAAGCTCGACTAAGTGCATTAAGTATGGAGAAATGGGAACGCTATCCGATCCCCTTAGAGATACAATAAGTTTCACCATACAGTTAACCGGATGGCGACTATGCACGCACGTGAGTAGTTTTAATTCTTTTTCAGGACTGTGATATTCCATGGGTATGTGTTTGACACCAATTGTGTTACTTTCTCTTCTTACCAAGAAACTAATTAGTGAAGCTGAGATTAGGGAGTTAATTACTACTGCTGAAACCATTAAATTGTAAAATATTGAACTGTTCAACACCTGCATTAGTAAAAAATATTAACTGACAACTATTAATCATCTATTTATATGTAATGAAATGAGTTTTTTGAGACAGTGTTGGTGTAAAACTAATTATTTAGTCTCAAAAGCAGAATATGTTTATCTAAAAGTCAAGTATATGAACTTTAAAACTTGTGAGTATATATGTTACAAAGTTAGTTGACTACTTGTTGGCTTACTATGCAAAAAGATACAATCTTTGTCAACTAAAGTCAACTTCATTAAGATATGTTGATAATGACACACTAAAAATGCAACAATACAAACATAAAAAACCACTAAATCAAGCTAAAAAAAACTTACTTTATTCTGCATAGCTGTGGTCAAAGTCAAAATATCCACATGACCCTTCATGTTCATCAAAAAAGCAAGAAGAACACCTTCATTTAACGGTGTCTTTAAATACCAACACGCAGCAGCGGTCCCAACAATCTTACCACCAATACTCAGCACAATAATCATCAAAACAATTGCAACTCGTTTTAACTCGTTTAAATAACTCGTATCCGCTTTAAACCCTGTGTACCCAAAATAAATCGGGAAAATGAAATTGCGAACTGTATATGTAAGAATAGCTAATAATGTTCGAGCTGATTTCCCGCCACGTGGGAACGTGGACCCCATTAGAAAACAAGCTATTATGCTGCTAAATCCCATAGTTTCTAATGTCATTGCAGCAACAAGAATAACTGAACAAAGTAACATCACTTCAATAGCTTGAAGATTCTTTTCTTCTCGGTTTCGTTTATTAAGCCAGTTAACAAAATGTGTGGTAAAAATAATAACTCCCACAAGAAGTAAAAGTGAACAAAAGGCCATGAGTGCCCAACCATTAACCGTTCGTTTATGCTTCTCACCGGATATTATAACCAAAATAAACACAGCATACATGTCACCAATTAACGAAGAGGATACAGCTAATCTCCCAATATCTGACGTGGCAAACTTTAAATCTGCAGCCATACGAAACACGATTGGAGATGCAGTGTTGGCTAACACCACTGTGATGATTAATGCTAACGTAAACCGTGAACCACGTGATCCAGTTTCTTCGTATACGAATAAAGAAATGGCGGATGCGAATATTGTGCACATTAAACAACCACCGCACGCGATGATTATTACGGGGCGTAAGTTTCTCATTAAGTAAGAGATGTCCATTTCAAGGCCTAACAGAAACATGATGGTTATTCTGCAGTATAATGCCATACTTTCATAGAAATCAACAGCAAAGTTTTGAAAGAAGAAGACGTGCATTGATGGTAGTCTTGATAAACCCGATGGACCTAGCACAAACCCTGCCTGTGGTATGGAAAAGAACCCAATAAAAAACTTAAACGGTATAATTGTTTAACATTATGCAGTATAAAACTGTTAATCAACAAAAATGCATAGTTTGTAGATTTTTACTCAGTCTTGGCGTATAGATAATTTTAGGGGAGGGAATATGTTATTTCAAGGAGATTTATAGCTACCCTTTTCATGTCTTTCTGATATTTTATCTGTTACTACTTGCTGCTATAGTTTTCTCAACATTTTGTGTTATTGCTATTAACTTTTGTACCTATTGTTTTGTTGTTGTTTAGGATACTCATACTATACATAATACATGTCAAAAATAAAATAAAATGTAACACTGTAGACAAATCGCACATCAGTTGTGAGAAGGAGAGATATTGGTTATTAGAGTATAATTGGGAAGAGATATTTTATATTTGTAAATTATTGTTTTACTTATTTACTTTGTCAACTCTCCCTCAATCATAGGAGAGTTTTATGTATTCTTGTATTATATATAGTCATCAATATACAATCCCTCATTATTGAGGTTGATATTCTTTACATGGTATCACCCTAACACATCGATCCTCTCTCCTTCCTTCCCTACCAATTCGCAGCCCCCTTCTCTTCTTCCTCTTCCATGGCCGAAAACTCTTCTGCTCAATCGGAGTCACTTTCCATGAGCACCTTGCTACATCTTGTCACACTTAAACTTACCCCAACCAATTACTTGGTTTGGAAGAATCACATGCTCCCTATTTTTGCCTTCCAAAATCTTCTCCATCATGTTAATGGATCTCTGCCGCAACCATCCTCTACCATAACCAGTGATAACAAAATAATACCCAATCCCGATTTCAATACCTGGAAAGCCAATGATCAAAAAGCTGTGATTATTCTCAATGCCTCCTTGACCGAGGAGGTTGCCTCGGAGGTCCTTGGTATCTCCGGTGCTCGCAATATTTGGCTCTCCCTTGAATCTGCTTTCAGCAACTCCTCCGTTAAACGCATGTATTCCCTTCGTGACACCCTTCGTCAACTTACCAAAGGTACCTCTTCCGTCTCTGATTATAGTCGGAAGTTTAAATCTATTTGTGACCAACTAGCCGTTATCGGACAACCGGTGCTCGAGATGGACAAGTTTCATTGATATCTTTGTGGGCTCGGTCCATCGTTTGAGAATTTTTCCGTGTCTATTCGGAATGTCAAGCCTGCTCCGTTATTTCGTGACCTCGTCTCTCAAGCCGAGAGCCACGAAATCTTCATGCAAACGATTCATGGTAACACCACTCCTCCTGCGGCCTTCACTGCTCAACATGGTCGTAGGGACTCTTCCTCAAATCGGAATCGTGGTGCTAATAATCGTGATGGCCAGAATCGTGGGGGGTCAAACAGTGATCGTGGGAACTCATCTCAGAGTCGTAGCCGCTTCTTTGACAAATGGCCACCCAAATGCCAAATCTGCCGAGCCCCTAGTCACTATGCAACATCGTGCCCTGACTTGTACAAGTATGCTAAAAACCACTCCACACACCGATGAGTCTCTTGCAAAGGCATTTCATGCTCAATGCCATGTGACCAACAACACACCAGATTGGAACGTTGATTCTGGTGCAACCGCTCATATGACACCAGAATTTGTTTCTCTTCATCAATCCGCTCCTTATCAAGGTAATCATGGTGTCATTTTTGGCAATGGTATGTCGCTCCCTATTACTCATACGGGTACTTCCGTTATTTCAAATGATATTAAACTTCGAGATGTTTTGGTCATCCCAAACCTGACCAAGAAACTTTTATCGGTCAGCAAATTAACTTCTGATTATCCGGTTGATGTGCTTTTGTCTCAACCTTTCTTTCATATTTAGGATCGGATAACCAAAAGAATTCTCGCTAAAGGAGAATGTGAAATGACCTTTACGTGTTGAAAGAGATCCCTCAAGCCTTGGTTGCATCTGTTACAAATCGAGCATCCTTTGAACTTTGGCACGCTCGTTTAGGCCACGTTTGTTATGATTCTATTTCTGTTTTGAATAAGTTGGGTGCAATTTCTGTCACTTCAGTTTTACCTAAACCGAACATTTGTGTTTCTTGTCAGTTGGCAAAGGGCCAAAAACTTTCTTTTGATGTTAATGTTAAACGGTCATTGAATCCAGTAGACCTTATTCATTGTGATTTATGGGGACCATCCCCAGTTGGGTCAAAGGATGGTTACTTGTATCATGTTGTGTTCATTGATGATTTTTCCAGGTTTACGTGGTTTTATCCCTTGAAAACCAAGACGGGTTTTATGCGGTTTTACCCATATTCATTAATCTTGTGCAAACACAATGTGGAAGAAAGATTAAAGTCTTTCAGAGCGATGGAGGCACTGAATTTGTTAACCACACGGTTCGTAAAATTTTTGAAGATAACGGTACTTTTCATCGTTTTTCGTGTCCTTACGCGCCCCAACAAAATGGGCGTGCAGAACGGAAACATCGACCCATTGTCGAGACGGGTCTTGCTATGTTATTTAATGCTCATATTCCGGCTCAGTTCTGGGAGGAGGCCTTCCAATCGGCCACTTATATTATCAATCGGCTTCCCACTTCTTTATTGGATAACAAGTCTCCTTTCCAAGTTTTATTCAATCATGAGCCGAAATTTGCTAACTTTCTGGTGTTTGGTTGCCAAGTTTTTCCGTGTTTGCGAGAATACTCAAAACACAAGCTAGCACCGCGAAGTCTTCCTTACATTTTTATTGGTTATAGCTCTCAGTACAAAGGATATCGGTGTCTCGATCCTTCAACATCTCGCATATATGTTACACGACACGCTCGTTTTAATGAGACAATTTTTCCATTTACTGGGGTGGTTTATACTAATGCAATTTCTCAATCTGAGGTAACAACTTTTTTGGATGATTTTTCAATTTCTTCTACGCCTATTGTACCAACAAATCAACCTCCAATCTCTTCAAAATCTAATATTGACTCAATTGGTGTTAATGAAACTGGGCCTTGCAATTTATGTCATCCAGATCCACCTCACACTACACCTTCTACCCACCTAAATAACAACCCACCACCTAGCCCATCCCTCAGCCCAACTACTGCCGCTCCCTTACCCGATCCTCCAAGCCCACCTCAAATACACTTGTCAAACCATCAACCAAATCACGAGTCCACTGCCTCCTCACCACATTCTCAACCGAATAATTCCACTCAACCAACAAACCCAACTTCCACTCATACGATGAATACTCGATCCAAGTCTGGGATATTTAAGCCCAAACACTATGCGGATCTAGCTTCCCTTTCAAATCACCCCCTACATATTGCATTAACAGCCCTGACAGAACCACGTGGCTACAAGACCACGATGAAAGACCCGAAATGGCTGCACGCCATGAATGAAGAGCTAATGGCATTGCATCAAAATGAAACATGGGCATTGGTCCCTCGTCCCTCGTCTACAAATGTGGTAGGTTCAAAATGGGTTTATCGTATCAAGTATTATTCAGATCGCTCAGTTGAACGATACAAAGCACGATTGGTCGCTCAAGGTTTTACCCAGATTCCGGGACTTGATTTCTCACACACAATCAGTCCCGTTGTCAAAGCTTCCACCGTTCGCATTGTCTTATCTCTAGCCGTTTTAAATGATTGGCAGTTACACCAGCTTGATGTAAAAAATGCGTTTTTAAACGGCAGCCTAAACGAGACCGTATTTATGGAGCAGCCTCTGGGGTTTATTGATTCCAAATTTCCCAACCATGTATGCAAGTTGTCTAAGGCTATCCACGGTCTCAACCAGGCTCCCCGTGCATGGTTTCATCGGTTGAGTTCCTTCCTTGTTTCCTATGGCTTCTCCTGTAGCCGTGCCGACACCTCCCTATTTATTTATCAACGAGATGGTTGTATCATGTATCTCCTTGTCTACGTTGATGATCTTATTCTCACGGGAAGCAATGAACTTCATATTGGTTCCTTTATATCCCGGCTCAACAAGGAATTCGCCACCAAGAATCTTGGAGCCCTCAACTATTTCCTTGGCCTTGAAGTAGCATATACCGATTCCGGTATCTTCCTCACTCAATCGAAATATGCAATGGACATTTTGAAACGTGATGAGTTGATTGACTCTAAGCCGATTGCTACTCCTCTTGCGCCATTGGAATCATTTACATCGGACGGTGAACAGTTTGATGATCCAACTCTCTATCGATCAATGGTGGGAGTTCTCCAGTACTTGACTATCACGAGACATGATCTATCTTATGCGGTTAATCAAGTCTTCCAGTTTTTACATGCTCCAACCATTGATCATTTCAAAGCAGTAAAGCGAATACTCCGTTATGTCAAAGATACTCTCTCGTTTGGTCTTACTTTTAGTAAACCGATTAAATCCTGGCTGGTTGGTTACTCCGACGCTGATTGGGCGCGTTGTACACACGTCGGTTAACCTATGGATACTCTATATTTCTGGGAGGTAATCTAATATCTTGGAGTGCGAAGAAACAACCCACTTTTTCTAGATCAAGCCGTGAATCGGAGTATCGTGCTATGGCAAACACGGCGGCAGAACTTGTTTGGATCACTCACTTACTGAAGGAACTTAATGCTCTACCCCCAGACCGGCCTACACTTTTATGTGACAATAAAAAGTGCTATTTTCATGACTCAGAATCCTGCTTCACACAAGCGGGCCAAACATATTGATCTCGATTATCACTTTTTCGAGAATTGGTTACTTCGGGTAAACTCTACACTCGTTTTGTGCCTACCAATCTCCAGGTGGCTGACATCTTCACAAAGAGTCTTCCACGTGCTCCCTTTGAGGCTTTTCGTACTATGCTTCGGCTTGGTCCACCACCTTTTTGATTGAAGGGGGGTATCAGAGTATAATTGGGAAGAGATATTTTATATTTGTAAATTATTGTTTTACTTATTTACTTTGTCAACTCTCCCTCAATCATATGAGAGTTTTATGTATTCTTGTATTATATATAGTCATCAATATACAATCCCTCATTATTGAGGTTGATATTCTTTACATTGGTTCATAAAAAACTACCGACTCAAATATTATCAACAGGTTTTGAACGCATTGGCAGCGGATGAGACTTAAGAGATGAATGCTACAGCTAATCGCTTTTTTGGATTGGGGCCATCCTAGTCTGTTAAGCCTCTACTTGGGGGTGAAACCGATAATATCAGTTGGTATAAGGGCTGGATGTTACAAGAAATATAATCATCATGTAATTGGTGCCAAGGGATGCATTTGGTTTGGATTATGAGCCAAAGATTCTTACTATAGTCACCTCACTCTTTAAACAAATTGTAATTTATGCTTATAATATTCACTTTGCAAATCACATAATTTGAAATTGAGACCAGATCGAACCTAGCCGAGCCGAGCCATACGTTTGCGAGCCAATCGAGATCGGATTGATAAAAAGCTAGAAATGATGCAAGCTTTTTCGAGCTCAAACCTCAAATAAAGCTTGTTTAGTTATCGAGCCCGAGCTTTTTATGGGTAACTTGTTTAGGCTCGTCGAGCACTCGAGCCGTAACTAGCCCTGTGTATTTTTAAGTTTACCTATGTTGGACTTCTATGTGTTGATTTCACACTAGACAGCCGGGCTTAGGCAAGTTTAAAGTTTTTATTATAATTATATAAAAAATAATAAAAAACGTATGTAAATTTATTAAAAAATAATTAAAAACGTATCTAAATTAATTAAAATATAATAAACGAGTCGAATCCAAGTTTGATAGAAACGACTCAAGTGCCAAGCTCGTTTACACAAGGGCAAAATTATGTAATTAAATTAGAGAAAATGATCATAAATTAAAGGTAAGGCATATTCCTATAATGAAAACAGCATATGTGAATACATGATCATATCTCCTAGGATTTGGAGCAATTCAATGTAATAGAACAGAAAAGAACAGAACATATAATTTGAATAATAAACAGAGAAAAACAAAAGCATGCATGCATGTATGCAATTGAAAGAATGAATGGTTAATGTGTGAGATGGAATGGAAGACGTGACGTACTTACGAGGATCTGAGCAAGGGGTGCAGGCTGGCCTAGTTTCTTGAGGAAGATCTGGAAAACATGGGACAGAACCAAGATGGCGGAGACCTGGGTGGTCATCGTCAATGCTGGGTTAATCATGTCGTTATCCGGGCATGATAACTCCGTCGTTTCATCCATGCTTGCTAATGCTATATTATATTATATCAAAGATTCAATTTCTTTATTTTTATTTTATCCAAGAAACAATGATTTGCAGATTTTGTTGAAGATGAATTAGAAATGAAGGTGAGGGAGAGATCATCCCGCAAATTTCCCAGCTTTTCGTTAAACGCGTCTATTTTTATTTTTTATAACATTTTAATTATGATTTATGCAATAAACAATATAGAATGAAAATATAGTATAGATGTTAAAGGTGTGTTAAGTCGGGTTGGTTCGGTTGTGGGGGCTTAATCATAACCATAATCGAGCTTCTATCATGGACGATTGCTTAATAATAACCACAACCAAATGGTAAGTTAACCATAGGTTGGTTGACGCGTGGATTAATTATATTTGGTTCTCTTTGTTTCGGTTGAAAATGATTCGGTTATGATGCTTCAGGCTTGAAGTTTCAAAGCTGAAAATTGTGAAAACTGATACCCCCAATAGCCGGTTTGATTACTAACTGATTTGTGGTCGTCAAAAACCTTACCTAATAGAATCGGTTAGGTTGTTAACCAAATCGAAAAATAGCTGGTCAAATAACTAGTTTTTTTTTTTGAAAAAATTAATGCTTTCTCAATAAAATACTAGATATGTAAATTATACTCAATATAATTCTTTATTTTATTTGTTTTTGAGATTTAAAAAATTACAAAACATGATTTCGTTAAAAGAAGCATAAAATTGCTAATATATTTTATTTTGATATATAATGGTTGTCGTCGTCTTCATCATGTTTACACATCGCCTTCAGGACTAGTAGAGTGTGCCGATTCATCGTAGGTGAATTCATTATTGGAAAGTGGAATATCCCTTCCTCTTGCTACTTACTCGTGTATTTGTTCTTTCACAACGAGTTCATCTCAGAGCCTAGTAATATGTTGTACACGTTCCATCACGTACGTACAAGTAGTATTTCAATCAAATGCAAATTTTCATAAATATTGTAGTGTGCCGAGCTCTATGCCTCTATGGCCCGTTAGTATGGCCCGTCGAGTCTAAGCATCCGGTATCACTTTGATAAAATGAACTTTGATGTATCTATACTTTGATTAATACAATTATGGTTGTCTTATATTGTTTTTATAATTCTTAAAATCCATGATTATTCTTATTGAATATTGAATATGAGTGTGTAACTTTTATTAACTATTATTTTCAACTAATTAGGCATCATAAGGGGTATAACATTCCGGGGTTGTACAATCTACATAATTTGACCGAAATAGTGGAGTCTAAAAACTATATGTTGTTTAAGTTAACGCTATGTCAATGGTCAAGTGTAATTTTGAAATGTCATGCCTTTTGATCTTGATTGTTAAATATTTGTATATTCAAATAAACCCTAACTGTAAGTTTGAAACTTCATTCCCTTTGGTATCTTGAAATATATTCGGTACTTATACTTGAGTCTAATATTATTTTAAAATGACTTTAACTCACTCGTCGGTCGTCTGTAGCGTTTGACAATCCGGCCTCAATAACAAGTTTTGAGATCTCACCTGCCCTGACCATGGGGGCATTTCCACTTTATAAAATATAAATGCAAATGGTTAATCGTCTCGTTAAATATTTCAAAGGGATTTTAAGCTAAAGTGATATCTATCTAACTTAGATTGGTTATCTTACTTTTTCCGTCTCATTAAAAGTGTCCACATTTTTTTTATTTGTCTCGTTACAAATACCCATTTTCAAAATTTATTAACAAATTTTCAAGTTTACCCTTAACCACACACATTTAATATTAATAAACAATATTTATGGACCCAAATTCCAAGAACAATATTGTCATTTGGTAAACAAAAAAAGTAATCATTCAATCTACTTTGAACTTTGTGTTTTTCAAACCATGACACTTTTAATAGAACGAATAAAGTATTTTATTTTGGTTCCACTATTTAATGAAATAAAAAATCTATTAAGTTTCAAACCATGACACTTTTAATAGAATGAATAGAGTATTTTATTTTGGTTCCACTATTTAATGAAATAAAAAACCTATTAAGTTTCACTTGGTTGGATTGGTTTAACTTATACCATCTACCTAAAATACACCAGATCTATTGCTTAGAATCATGCATTAAAACAAGCATGGCAACAAAACATTATTCATCTTAGGAAAATACATAGTCAACATGCAATTTAAAAACATTTTACAAAACATATATTCAAACAACCCATTACAACATCTTAGGAAAGTACATAATCAACATGCAATTTACACACATTTTACAAAGCATATTCAAACAACCCCGTTAAATTAGAGAGCGACTAAGTTTAAACCTTGGGGTTTTCATAGCAAAGGACATGTTTGTTGGGCTTAAAGAGGTATCTAGAACGATACGTTGATCGAATTACATCACAAAACAAACTATATTGCAACCATATATACAAGAGGAACGGTAACAAAACAAACACGCAGATAAGTATAGGCATCCATAACAAACCCTTATGGTAGAGTACGAAAAAGCTGACACCAAAAGCGACCGTCATAGTTGTGATAGACAAGAAAAGAGTTAACAGACCTGAAATCAGCTTTTTGGGTACTGATTCCAAGAAATCACCTTCGGCATAACGCGACGTGAGGATGGATAGAAATATAAGAATTGAAGTACAAGACAAGAATAGAGAAATGGCATCTGCCACAACAAATACCATGAAAGTTACTTCAAAATGGAAGACAGGGATACCATTTGTTTCGTCATTGGTTTGGTTATATCCACCTGGAACGGTAAAAGCTGCAGCAAATACAATGGTTGCGATAAGGGCTGCAACCACCATACATTGATTAGCCGTTCCTTTCATCCACTTCTCACCTTGTGTGACTAGATTTTTGTGTTCCTTAGTGAATAACTCATGCGGTATTAGACCATCTTCGTTAACCTTTTCTTTATATGAACGAGGAATCATACTCTCTACTTCCTACACAAACAAACTAGAATAGTTATAAACAACTAACTAATCGTGGTATAAAAAATAATCCCACTAGACTAGAGAAGAGTATACCTGAAACCATAACAACTCTCTCTGCATCTGTAAAGCAACTCCTGACACATCTTCAAGTCGCTTTTGCTTGGCGATAGTTCCAACTAAGTGCAACATGTTGTTATTCCTCAGATCTTTTAGAGGAGTAATCAAATCCTTCATCGCACCTATCTCAAACAATAGGTTGTAGATACCCTCGTGACTATGTTTGACGGCAATGCGAAATATACTTTGATTATCATCATTTACCTTCCATATGAGATCAGGGTATAGACGCATCAGCTCAACTAAAAAGTAAGTGTTACCCATTTCCGCCGCAATAAAAAGCACCCGAGAAGAGCGTGTTTCCATTTTATGCCGCATGTCTCTAAGTATTTTCTCGGTAGCATCATTCATTTTCGTAATATGTTCAAAAATGACCCTTTTCAATTGGGAAGCTTGATCTTCCACTCGAATGTTCTTGATTACGTTTTGGCTTTTGTAATGCATGTTTGTAATATGTTCCGCAATGAGATTTTGTAGGTCAATTGCCTGATAAACTGGCTTATTGTTTTGCATGATCGTGTTAGGGGCCCCTTTGATTATCTTCTGAGTTTCATCATGCATGTACATAAGACGTTCAGAAATAAGGTTTTGCAGTTGTTGAGCTTGATCTACCTTCACAGAGGCTGGTTGGGTGTCTTGGTTAGTCGGATCTGGACAACTTGTTATTATGTTCTTGGTTTCTACACTCATTCCATCAACATGCTCAGAAATAAGTCTCTTAAGTTTCATAGCAATGATCCATCCAGAAACGGTTTTGATGTCTTGCCTAATCGAATCTGGCGGCCCTCTGAGTATGTCATTAATTTCATTCTTAGGCTTTTTTGCAATCTCTTCCCAAATGAATCTAAGCAATGGCATTGCATTCTTCCTTTCAGGAGCTGGAAGCAACAAACAGAAAATAAGCCACATTGATTATACTAATGACCAGTTTATCAGTATGAATTTGGATTTTTTACGGTTTATAAATATATCAAGTAATGTTATATATAATTGTTGTAGAACATTTTTCACATAAGGCATAGAAAAAAAATGACGCTTATTTATTTTTAAGAGGATTGTACAACGTGTAATAAACAAGAGTAGAAATGTTTACCAAAATTGATGATTCTTCTGATGATGTTAGAGTTCGTTTCAGGGAATGGTTCGCTTATGTTTCCAACTTCCGGATGCTTGTTTTGCGAATGTTGATTTGTAATCTGGATCTTGGAGTGGATATGTTTAGCCCAATTGATGGTCCTTGAGATGATATTAGGATTTGTTTCTGGAAATGCTTCAGGCTTGCGAGCCAAAACTCTGAGTACATTCCCAGTAGTGGTGCCAAGTTCTGGATAAGTTTTCACTATCTTCAAGGCCACATCTAAGAGAAATTTGATAACCACTTTGTGAGGGGCAAATTAATAAGAATTATGCATAAATAATAAAAAGTTAAACAACATATGTTGTGTGCAAGCACAATAATTAAATCACTATCATTAGACGGAAATATAGCAAAGCTTGAATGCGTTAAACTTCATGCTTACCGAACATATCATTCTCCACACATTTTTCAAGCAGCCAACCAAGATTCTGAGGTGTCCAGCAATCATCACGCAAGTCCTTGGAATGATTGTACAGATACTTCACCACGTCCACATTTCCAAACAAGGCAACCGTGTACAAGGGCAACATTCCTTTACTACCGGCGATTGAAAGCAAGGTCTTGTTCGGTAGTAATGTGATTATATATGTTTAATTTATGTGAAAAGAAAACTATTTTTAATAAAAAAAATGCATGAAAACTGACTTTATATATATTTTTTTTGTTTATTTATTTATGTGTATAAATACAATTGAACATAAACTCAATTATCTGAAACAAATATAACTTAATCATCGGTTTCTCAATTTATTTAAATATTTTATTTTAACACTTTCCATTTAGTTGTTTAATATTGTTATCACCTCAATATAATTTTTACTACATATGGTTGTAAATTACCATCCAAATTTCCTAGAAGATTCACGCTTCCAAACTTTGGAGCGTGTCCCATTACCTTGATTGGAAACGTCTAAGAAAATGTGTGGCAATCACTTTGTAGCAAATAGGTAAAAGAGAGTTTTAGAAGGAGAAACCAGGTTGATGTATTGAGAATAGCTCATGTGGTAGAGACATATGTTTTTTAAAGGATTAGTCTCAGGTTTAAATATGTGAAGTATGAGTAACATATGTCGTTTAAACAACTAACCCGAGGAAAAGCACAAACAATTACATATTAAATAAAAAAGGATCCCCTTGACGTAAGCCTTTCTCCAATTGAAACTCTTGAGTAGGACTTCCATTAATCGAAGTAGAGGCTCTAGCCGAAGCCAAACAAACATTAATCAATGTCAGGCATAATAAAATAATCTCAAATCAAATAATTATACGCTTTTTCAAAATCCAATATTAGCATCATCATATTCCATGTAGCTAATGAAGGGGCATGACTAGGTGAATTATTTGAAATCTTATCTTGTTTATGGGAACTGAGGCTTTGATAATTTCTGTGAAGTTTTAACTTGTTTTTGAAATTAAAGCTTGATGAATTTATATTATTGAAGATTGCTAGTGTTACTTGTGTACAGTTTACTTAGATAACATTTGTAAATTTTGTCAAGGCTTCAAGTAGGAAATTGTTAGGGTTTGTAAAACAATAAAGCCTTTTGGGCTTGTTATATCTAGGCCTGTTAGATGGGTTTGTTTTTTTTGGGTCTAAATTAGAAACCTTAATCTAGTATGTCTATACACACCCTATGATTAATCGTAATCTTTGCACCCGTCATAATGAAATAACCTAGTTGCAATTTATGATGTATGCCCCTCACTGGGACCGAACCATATAAAATTAACGTGTCATGTTCGTTTATTTTCTATTCTCTGTGTGATATTCCTTTGTGCGTCTGGGTGTGTTGATTCCGTTGCACCGCTTTGTTCCTAACATTTTTATAGTAAAGACTAAAGAGCAATGTTTATGATTAGGCTTAAGCATGCATCTAATATTATATGTTAATCTACTTACATCAATAAACACACCGTATTATTAACACCTTAGACCATTCGTAATGGAGCACTGTGCGCAACGTTTTGGGCCAAAACGCCGGAGGCACACCGCCCCCGCCGGCGTTTTGGGTATTTCTTTTTTTTCCGGCGTTTTCTACAAAACGCAACAATGGCACGAATTTCAACATATTTAACCGTTAATTTTGTTGAACAACTGATGGGTATTGAACAAGATCCAGATCCGCCCGTCTCAGAGTCGATTACATGCCGGATCCGACGCACAAGATCCAGATCCGTCGCCGTCGCACAGTCAATTACATGCCGGATCCGTCACACAAGATCCAGATCCGCCGCCGTCACCGTCACCGTCATACGTGTCGAGGTGATCTGGCTGAGATCCGCCATAACCGGAGGAGATGTGGAGGTGAGGTAGAGCTAGGGTTTTAGTGTCGTTAGATAGAAGGAAAGTGATTGTCATTGTTGTATTTTATTATTTTGGGTGTTGATATGATTGAAACCTTTATATGTTTGAGGTTAGAGGTGTTCAAAAAAACCGGTTACGGAACCGGTTTGGCCGGTTCAACCGGAAACCGGTTTTTTAAAAACCGGTTTTTTTAAAAACCGGTTTGACCGGTTTACGTAACCGGTTTACGTATCGGTTATACGTTTTGGAGCCAAAACCGGTTTTATAACCGGTTATAAAAAAAACCGGTTATTTTAAATAACCGGTTATTAAAAAACCGGTTAACCGGTTTTTAAAATAACCGGTTTATTACCGTTATAAAAAAAACCGGTTAACCGGTTTTTTAATAACCGGTTAACCGGTTAAACCGGTTTTCGAACGTTACCAAACGGCTTTATAGCCGTTTTTTTTTTTTTTTTGACCGTTTTTTAGCCGTTTTTTTTTTGTTTTTTTACCATTTTACCCCCACAAACATCTATATATAGTTTAGGTTGGGTATTGGTTAGATCACACTTGATTATACAACTCCAAACGCTCTAAACGTTTATTTCATACGCGATTATACAACTCCAAACGCTCTTCTTTCGTAGTCGTTTATTTCATACTCGAGTATACCACTCTTAATTCGTAGTCGATTATCATGGCCTCCCAAAGTGCTGCTTCATCGGTCAACATGGGTGCCTCGAACACGGGAGAAACCGTCGTTCGGGTCATCCCCACGAAACGAAACCAAGATATTTGGCAACATTTCGACCTATGCGAAATGTCTAACGGAACCCAAAAAGCTAGATGCAAACATTGTTTGAAGTTTTATAACAAAGAAGCAAACTCCAGTTTAAGAGCTCATGTAGAAAAGCCCTCTTGCAAGGTCTTGAAGGACGAATCCGGAAGTAGTTCGCAGCCGGAGATGACGAATCAAGGAACGGTGTTTACGTACGACCTTGAAGCGGTACGTCAACAGTTTGGCAACTTTGTGATTCAACAATCACTTCCTTTCAACCACTTCGACAACCCTCAATTCACGGAGATGATGCAAAAGTATGTTCAACCACGCTACCAACACGTAAGTCGTTCGACCCTTAGAAGAGATTGTCTTAAAGCATGGAAAAACGCTAAGTCCGAACTAATTTCATACTTTTCAAACTTACAAACTGGTGTGAACTTAACAACGGATGTGTGGTCGGTACCTAATGGTTCGCCCGACTCATACATTTGTGTGACGGCTCATTGGGTTGACCCCCGGTCGTGGCAAATGATGAAACGAACCGTTGCGTTTCAATTGTTTGATTACCCGCACACGGGTAGAAATATTTTTAAACTCTTGGATAAAGTCATTCGACAATACAAGATTGAAGATAAAATCTTTTCAATATCGTTTGATAACGCGTCCAACAATACGGCCGCGGTTGGCCATTTAAAATTAAAGTATAAACCTATCTGTGATGGAGCGTTTTTTCATAGCCGATGCATTGCACATATTATCAACTTGGCCGTGCAAGATGGGTTAAACGTGATCGAAACGCAAAGAAACAATTTTAAAAGAATGTTACGAGATGTTTTTAGCAACAATTCAACATTTTCAAGATACAAAAAATTTTGTGAAGAAGCTAACTGTCAATGGTTGGGGCCTAATTGGGATTGTCCAACAAGATGGAACTCGACTTGTGAAATGTTTGAGAAAGCCATCCAACAAAAACAATCGTTAATTGCGTTTCATCAAATTTTGTCAAATAGGGGTAAATGTGCACCGTACGATCCTAGAAACTGGTTATTGATTGAGATCGTTACGGAGGTTCTTCAAATTTTTAAATCTTGCACAACTAGTTTATCCGGGGTTTACTATCCAACAAGCCCCATTGCTTTACCAAAAATTGCTGTCATGTGCACAAAGTTGACTGAAATTCATTGTAGGGGTGCACCTTATTTTGATATGGGTGCAAAAATGAAAGAAAAATTTAGAAAATATTTTCAACAACTACCCGCTGTTTTGACCTGTGCGGCTGCGTTAAACCCTTGCATCAATGTTGGTGGTGTTGAAGCTTTAATAGAAAAAATTTGTGATGAGCTAGAGTTAAACGACGATCAAAACCCCCATTATAACCAAACTTTAAAGAATGCTTTCAACACCACCTTGGCAAACATGTATGATGTTTACCTTACAAAACACGGGTCGTCTTCCCAAATTCATGACTCGTTAAGAGCTGTTGCCCAATCCCAATCCCAAACCGACCTTGAAATGGGGATGTACTACATGATTTGGGAAGACGCCGGTAAACGTCAAAGGGTAAACACCCCAAGCAGTGAACTTGGAAGGTATGGTGGTACCAACTTTGTGAAACACATGACTCCGGATGAATTTAGAAGTCTTGATTTGCTGGCTTGGTGGAGAGGTAAGGAGGATGAGTTTCCGATCCTCGCCGCCATGGCCAAAGATTTACTAACGGTCCAAGCTTCCACGGTAGCTTCGGAGTCTGCTTTTTCTGTTTCTGGCAGGGTTATATCGATTAGGAGGACTCGACTCACTCCACCAGCTGTAGAGATGTCGATTTGCTACAAGGATTACTTGGACTCTTTAGATAGGGCACAACATCAACGCTCACTCGAGGGGGAAATGGAGTATGAGGCGGCCTTGTATGAAGACGAGGTCAATCAAGGACACACTCAACCAATGACCGATGAAGAAGCCGCGTACGACGATTACCTAAGGAATAGCTCGGGATCGGGTAGCGAAGAAAATGAGTAACAAACATCAACTTGTTAATGTAATCGTGTCTAAGCATTCTTTAATGTTTGTATTTTTGAGTTACGAATATGCGATAACGATTTAATGTTTGTATTTTTAATGTAAAAGCTATAAATGAAAGTTATGTGTTTTTAATCTTCCAAGCAAAGAATGCTAACAACGAAACCCTAAACCCTAAACCCTAAAGCAAAAAAAAAAAAAAAAAAAAAAAAAAAAAAAAAAAAAAAAAAAAAAAAAACCGGTTAACCGGTTAGACCGGTTATAAAAAAACCGGTTTAATAACCGGTTCTAACCGGTTTCTAAACCGGTCCAAACCGGTTTGGCCGGTTTGAGTTTTCATTGATAAAAACCGGTTAATAACCGGTCCGGTTATTAACCGAACCGGTTTTTTTCTGGATAAAAAAAACCGGTCCGGTTAATAACCGAACCGGTTTTTTCAAAAAAACCGATTTGTGCACCTCTATTTGAGGTTATGGATTATACTCAGGTTATGGGTTTTACTTTTTCAAAATTGCAGAGAAAGTGTCATGGTTAAAAACTTTAGAATATTTCTTTCAACTTTTTATATTTAAAAAAAACAAATAAAATTAATAATGACTGCGCCACGTGACGCATAATGCCTGGGGGTGGAGAGTTATGACTACAGCATGTTTTTGTAAAAAACCATAACTCTGACTGGCCTCCACATGACGCATAATGCCTGGATGTGAAGAGTTATGACTACACATGGCCTTATATAGGAGAACAAACTACCCTACAAACATGGAATGATGGAAGGCAATTAAGTTTCTTGTAAAAATGTGTTTGCCTTTTGCTTTTGTGTTATTGTGTATGCTAGTTTCGCGGAAGGCAATTTAAATTTTCACATAGAAAAGTGTTGGGTGGAAAATAAATGCTCAAGTAAGAGTAAATACGGTGTTACATGTATGGCCTAAATCGTTTCTCCAAAAATTTATAATTACTACAAAGAGTAATTAAGTTACTCTTTAGATTGTTCATTATCCCCTATGCATATTTATAAATTACTCAAGAATGCAGTGTTATTGTCATAGTGGATGAGGTTCAACACATAGCCAATTTTGAATAGAAGATGTCCCCGTCGTGTAGCTTAGTAGGTTAAGGGGGCGTAAGATTTGTAACAATACCTAAAGGTCGTGAGTTCAAAACCAATCCTAAGTGTCAATCGCCTACCACTAAGTGGGGCTGATTTCCCTCTCACGTAATGTGCTTAAGACAGTCTAACGTGGACCAATTTGCGTGTTCGAAACACCGATAATTATGTGCGTGTTCGAAACACCGATAATTATTTAGTAAATGTTGGACTTAATTGGAACAATTTTAATATAAGATACACATACTACATAGAAATGGTTATAGAATTCTCATAATTATGTAGTAAAGGTTGGACTTAATTGGATCGAGCAACACCGACAGGGCCGGCTCTGAAAATTCACATGCCTCAGCCGAGCAGAAAAAAATATGCCCCTTAAACCTTAACATACTAAATAATGTAAACACATTTTTTATACGCCGATTAAAATTATAGCGATTAACATAAAAATTAGAAAATCATGATATTATAATGAGTTTATGACACACTTAATTGATCAGTAGCTAATTGAGGATTTGTGAAGCTCTCATAACAATTTTTTGTAGCAAATTGGTGAATTAACTCTTCGCAGTTTATGCTTTCTATGTTCCGTTCTTGATAACCTTCATCGCCAACCCGCTAAGTCTTTCTTGAGGCATTTTGGGTCGAAAATAGGATTTCAATAACTATAATTTTGAAAAACTCATATTTTCATATGCTACCGTGACTGCTGGTGTTCGAAGTCGACGTGGCTGCTGGTCTTCGAAGTCGATTTTACTATTATCACGTCTATTTGTTTCTTCTATTTATTTAACTTATATTGATTAATTAAAAGTACGTACTTGACATTTTTCAAATTTTAGTAGGCCTATAAGTTTTTGGTTAATCCAAAAAAATGGGGTCGAAAAGGTGTTTGAGTAATATAAAAATAATGATTATAAACATTCGGGTATTCTACATATATAACATCGGGAATTTTTAATCATTTTGTGTCCCAAAAGAAAACGTGCCTGGGCCGGTCGCCCGCTTTGCACACCCAAGAGCCGGCCATGAACACCGATAATTTTGTGATAACTCATCACGACTTTTTCAATATTATTAAAAACGAAAACCACACAAAACACAATGACCATACACCTCTATTTATACTAACCTAAACTCGTTTCCTACTTTAACTTTAACTTCTAATATTACTCAAACACATAATAAATATTATATTTTATCTCTAACTCTAATAAGTATCTTAATAATGTTATTATTATCACTTCTCTTTCTAATTATCTTTATCTTCAACTTTTAACCTTTAACCGTTTAACTTTGTTAATTCACCATTCTAGTCCTATAATCAAGATTAACACTTTACCACTTCAGTAAATACAAATCATACTCATTATATTTAAACATGTAATAGTTATATTACAAAGCGCTCAAGCCTTGCTTGAATTAAATATAGGTTACCTTGTAGAGAGACCAGAGATACTCATCTACAAACAACTTTACAAAAATTAACCTAAAGCAAACTTTGTTGCAATTTATAGAATACAATTGTTAGACCTTGGGGTTCTTATAATACAGAAGGTGCTTCTGGGGTTTAAAAAGGTATCTAGAACGGTATGTTGACCGAATTACATCAATAAATAGACCATATTGTAATACAATATATAGGAGGACAGGAAACACAGCAAACACGGAGATGACGATCGGCATCCATAACAAGCCCTTACGGTAAAGAACAAAAAAGCTGACACTAAAAGCGACTGTCATGGTTGTAATTGAGAGGAAAAGAGTTGCTAGACCTAACATCAGTTTTGTAGGCAATGACTCCAAGAAATCACGTTCGGCATAACGGGACGTGAGGATAGATAGGAACATGAGAATTGAAGTTGAAGATGCGAACAAAGAAATGGCATCCGCCACAACAAAAACCATAAACGTTGCTTTTGAATGAAAGACGGGGATTCCATTTTGTTGGCCTTTGGTTTTATCATCAGTTTGGCTATATCCACCTGGAACCGTAAAAGCTGCAGCAAATACTATGGTTGCAATAAGGGCTGCAACCACCATACATTGATTAGCCGTTCCTTTCATCCACTTCTCTCCTTGTGTAACCAATTCCTTGTGTTCCTTTGTAAATAACTCGTATGGTGTTAGACCATCTTTATTCTTTCGTTCTCTATATGAAGGAGGGATCATAGCCTCTACTTCCTATAACAATATATAAATGTTACTTTATACTCATTGTAAGAGTGAGGATGCTACGGGTCGAATCGACCAACAATCTCTTTTGAACCCATTTTTAATGGGATACTTCTTGGGGGAATTTCAATCCATTTGACTCATTCTCGATTAAGCTAAATTATTTGTTCAACCGATTCAAAATGAAACATAACCCAAAGTGACAAAGTTAGGAAAGAAAAAAGAAAGAACACAGAGAAATTAATATATACCTTAAACCATAATAGTTCTCGTTGCATTTGTAAAGCGACTCCTGACACATCTTCAAGTCGCTTTTGTTTTGCACTCTTCCCCACTAAATGCAACATATTGTTATCCTTGTGGTCCTTGAGAGGAGTAATCAAATCCTTCATTGAGCCTATCTCGTATAATAGGTTGTAGATACCTTCGTGACGATGTTTGACAGCAATGTGAAAGATGCTTAGATTGTTATCATTTACTTTCCATATGAGATCCGGATACTGACGGATGAGCTCAACCACAAAAGTAACATTGCCCATTTCTGCAGCAACAAATAATATTCGGGAAGGGTATGTTTTCTTTGTATTTCCCAATAATGTTGCGTTTTGATAACTCAAAGGTGTTGTTGGCCCTTTGATTACATTTTGTGTTTCAACATGCATTTTGGCAATATGTTCAGAAACAAGCTTTTGTAGTTGCAAAGATTGATCTTCCATTCCGGTAGATGGAAGCCCTCTGAGTATGTTCTGAATGTCAACATGCATGTTCACAATACGCTCAGAAATGAGTTTTTGTAGTTTCAGAGTTTGGCCTACAATTCCAGAAGATGACTTGTCGTCTTGCTTCACATCAGCCGGCCCTCTTATTATATCATCAATTTCTTTCTTAGATTTTTTCGCCATATTTCCCCAAATGATTCTTAGTAATTGCAATGCATTATCTTCCTTTTCATGAGATGCCCCGTTTGAACCAATGAATGCGGAAACTGAGAGCAACAACAAAATAAAGGAGCCAAGTTAATGATACCAGATACTTAGGAGTAAAGTAACGGTTGATGACCGAGTTGGATAATCCATGGTTGCATCTTGGTAACTTAATTGAGATGATCAAAACCAAGGTTGGATCTTGGAAACTCAGTTGACACATATACACACACAAACATATGTTTGTGCATAATTTGAATTTAATACAGATAATGCATAGCAAACAACATTGAGTAGAGATGTTTACCTGATTTGATGACTCTTTTGATGATATTAGAATTTGTTTCAGGGAATGGTTCAGGTCTTCTAGGCACATGTGCATCACCACTTCTGCTAACAACTTCTGGATTCTTATTTTGGGACGATATACGGGCAACAGGAATCTTGGAGTAAAGATATTTACCCCAACTGATGGTTCTCGAGATGATAGTAAATTCAGTTTCAGGAATTGCTTCAGGCTTTCGAGCCAAAACTCCGAGTACACTCCCAGTTCCAAGTTCTGGATAATGTCTCATTATCTCTAAGGCCACATCTAAGAGAAATTGAAAACAGCATTGTGAGGGACATATAAATTAAGTTCGTTTATAAGTGCTTGTTTAACTATAACACTTATTAATAAGAACTATGCATAAATACTATAAATTCAAACAACCTATTCAACTATTCTATTAATTAAGGTTCAGAATCTTACTAAAATGCTTACCAAACATATCATTCTCGACACATTTTAGAAGCAGCCAACCACGATTCTGATCTGTCCAACCATCGTCACGCAACCCCTTGGAACGATTGTACAAATATTTCACCACATCTTGGTTTCCAAACAAAGCTGCCGTGTACAAGGGCATCATTGTCCCATTACTACCAGCGATTGTCAGCAAGCCCTTGTTCTTCGCTATCATAATTTTAATCACTTTAATGTTTCCGGCTGTCACCGCCAAATAGAGAGCGGTATTGTGATTACTGTTTTGAAGTTCCAAGTCATCCTTGTCCATCATATCCACAAGATTTTTGACAAACTCTTCAACATGCTTAGGACCTTTAGCAGATGCTGCAACATGTAATGCGGTTTCCCCATTTTCGGTAATGCTATACCTTACCAACTCCATCTCTGGGTACTTATCAAAAATGGCTTTTGCAGCTTTCCAATCACATTTTATTGATGCTTCATACAGAGGAACACCAATTTTGAGGTAGTTTTCTCTAGGTCCTTTAAAGTAGTTTCGACGAGAATAATTAGTACCCAATCAAAGCTAAAATATATCATATATGGGAGCTGAAAATCGAATCTTGTATGCGTAACATATAAGGAATAAACTAAAGTCCTTCCCTATTGTAAGCAATATATATTATCAAATTATATATAGTTTCTTCTCTGTAATATGATCATAATAGAAGAGTAAAAAAAACTAAATATCTCTAACAACATTTTGACTAATCTATTCCTTCTTCTCTATTTTATACCAGCTTACTTGGTTAGGATTTCGTTATTTCGCCACTTGGGTATTTGGCCCTGTAGAGGCTTATGCCTCTTGGTAGGATTTCAACGAACAAGTCTTGGGCATGACGTTCGTTTAGAAAAAAACATATAACCTGATTTAGGAGTAATGTAGTTTGCCGTTTAAAAAGAAGGATTTTGTTCATTCATAGAAACTTTGTTTCTCGTTTGTATAAAGCTTGAAAAGTTTCTTCTGTGTTCTTGAGATCCTTGACATCTCAATGCTTTAAGGTAACATAAATACTAAAAGTAACTAATTAGCTTACCGTTAATAAGATCCGAACAAGGCAGATTCGGTGGTGGTGGCCTTGAGCTGGCATGTTGTGAAGGAACCTGAATGTTGAGTTGATGCTGTTGTTGGCTTAAGGGCTTCTGTTCATCGATTGAGGCTAACTGCACACCGGTTTGCTTTGTCATATGTAATACGTACACTAGAGGATATGTTCGGTGTAAATTTTGTTTGTAAAATTTTAACTGGAATTTGGAACAGCTTTGGGATTTCTTTATTTGAAATGTGTTTCATCATTTATATAGGCTTTTTTAAGTCAAGGTCATCGTCAACGTCTTCCTATAGAAAATAGAAAAGTACCAAGTATTTGAGTAAATAGTTATTATTTATTTATTATTTTATAATTCTTATCTTTTCTTCAAATTTAAATCAAATTAAGTAAAAGATTTTTTTTTTACTTTGTCGTAAATTAATCTCATGAAAATAACGTATATATGTATATATGTGTGAACCCATATAATGTATATATGTGTAAATCCTCGGGTGGGCACGCATATAATGTATATATGTGTGAACCCTTGGGTGGACAAAAGTAAAATTGCACTAATTTTGACGTTATTTTACTAATCTCATGAAAATAACGTTAAAAGTGGCGGAAGGTTAATCAGGCATCATGTGGTGACGTTGATAGCCGAAAGACAAGGGCACATGCACCAATCAGCCGGTGTCCCGATGATTGAGTGCTATTTGCCTTATGTCCAAGGCTTGATGCAAAACTACTATCGAGCCGGGGGTCTCACCGGAAGCAGCCTCTCTATCCCTATAGGATAGAGGTAAGACTATCTACATCTTACCCTCCTCAGACCCTACCATAGCATTGCTATTGGTGGGATATACTGAGTACGATGATGATGATGATGATTTGTCGTAAATTAATAAAAATATACGTAATTTAATACCTTTTAATCAAATCATATTTCATACACATATGTGACACATATACAATCACTAACTTAGTCTAGTAGTAAAGTATATACCATACAACCAAATGATTATGAGTTTTATTCTCACTTGATACATAGGTGAAAGGTGCGAAAATAAATTAGCTGTTAAAAAAACACACATGACACGTATGGATCAATTCAAACTCGTTTCGGTTTGTAGTTAAAAATAATTGACAATTCTTTTGTTTATTTATAGAGAATAAGTTAGAGCTAAGTAAAATGTTATGTATAACAAAATTTTAACAAACTTTTTTTCACATATAACATATATTTATATAAATTAAAAAATATATATTATTTTGTTATAATCCATAAAATTGGTAATAACAATAACGAATCGTCATTGTTTTAATTATTGTATGACATGAGGTTGTAAATTACAATCCAAATTTTCAAGTAGATGACTAGATTCCCGCGTACAAACTTCTGATAACTGATAATGTTCCACTATCTTCACGGAAACATCTATGAAAATGTTTGACAACCACTTTGGTTGGTGAAAGACTAAACGATTAAGCAAGGCATAAATAATTAGATATTCTCCTTTTATTGAGTGATGAAAAATTTCAATTTATTATTAAAAAAAATCTCAACACGTAATAGAATTTTTTAAAAATGCTAATAACCAAATAAAATAACATGTTCAGATTATTTTCTTAATTCGGGTTCAAATACAAATATTTCTGAACATGAAAATAGTAAGAACCAATTTGCTATTATTGTTAGGTTTGCTATAATAGGCGTTGTTATTTTTTTCGTATTTACTAATTTCTGATTATGAGACGTTATAAGTATTTGTTGATTTATATTTGTTGTTATTAGTGGGTTTTTTTTTTCATTTGGTTGTTATAAGTATTTGTTGTTGCCGATTCTGATTATTTTGTTGTTATTATTAGGCTTTTTTCTTTATTATTATTATTATAAAACATTGCTATGTAAATAGTGTTGTAGTTGGTATTGTTTTCTATGTTTACATTATTTTGTAGATCTGTATTGTTTCTTATGTTCTCATGTTAATATTATTTTGTATATGAGCCCTTCACAAATTAATTATTTAAACGTCATAAAATTAGAATTCGTTTTTTTACCCAATAATTTTTTTGTACATATATGTGATATGGGTTAGATCGGCTATCTTATGAGTTTGGGAGCTATGGACCACTTTGTTAAACTAACTTGTATTATTGTCACCCGCTTGAAATTAGTAGATTGGCACAAACAAACAAACCATGTTCTAACATATTTTCATGGGTAACGTATATATAGAGAGAATGTAAAAAAATTGTTTCTCTTTTGCAAGTACTTCGTATTTACAAGGGCATCCTAACTGGGGGCTTCTTCCAAGCAAAAAAAAAAAAAAAAACGCTTACACGCCTTGTGACAAATCCAATTTTTTTTTTCATATGGGTCGAAATTTTTTAATAAGGCTTGCTAAACTATTCGACGCTTTTATTTATTTATTTATTATTTTATAGTTTTAGTTAGGTTATTAGATGAATACTGGATTAAGAGTTTGGACTTAAATTTTCCGTATAGAATGATTGGGAAATATAATTAAAATTGTATATATGTAAATTTTTCTTATTAAATTCGGACTTAAATTTAACATGGTTCAGTGTTAAAATTTTACATGGATCGGTCAGGATTGCAACACATATACACTATAAAAAAAATTTTCATTGGGGACGACGACCCCCCTTACACATAAGATAGGTCTGCCAGTGCCCCCATCCAGGGGCAGATCCAGCTTATAACTAGGGTGGGTCGGCGCTCACTGTCCGGCTGTCGGAATGTCGTGCTTGCAGGTACATGTAGTATATGACTCAGCACCAGTCCGTGCCCACCGTTAGTTACTTTTGTCGTCGGATTTGTAGGGAGACTTCAGCTGCGGTGGTTCAGAAATGCTCTTGAAGAATTTGAAGACAAGAAGAGAAGGGAGAAGATGCAGACTCAAATGCTTTTCTTTTTATTTTTTATATTTTGTGCCTTGAGTGCAAACATGAATTATTATTTTATAATATTATTTAAAATATTGTTTTTCCTTTTAAAGATGAATACTTTACTTTTCTTTTATGTTTTTCATATCAATGCTTTTTTTTTCTTTTTTGTTATATTTTGTGCCTTGAGTGCAAACATGAATCGTACTTTTATAATATTTTTTTAAAATGTTGTTTTTCCTTTTAAAGATGAACTCTCTACTTTTCTTTTATGTTTTACGTATCAATTGTATTATTTAGTTTGATATATAATTTTAGTTTACAAAAAAATAATATTATTATATGTAAAAAGTTCTTTTTGGAAATTCGTGACCCTCCTATCATTATCAACTATTTAAATAAGTTCGCGAAACATATATAAACAAAAATTATATTGTGGTCTTTCGATTACAAGTTTATGGTTCCGTCACCGAATGCTATAATAATGACTGCGAAGCTTGGTGATAGTATATAATAATTAAAGAGATGGGTCCAAAATGCAACTTAATTATTATATGTACATATTCGTTACAACTTTAACAAACGTGGGCTGTTGTTGATTTTTGGATTTCACCAAGTATATTTTGAAATTTATAGTAATATAATATGTTGATATTTATTTTTATTAACTAAAATGTATTAATATAATAAAAATAGAGTGTAAAAGGAAAATGAATAATTATTTATCTATGACATATGTTAGGGAAAAGAATTGTAAGGTTTAACCACAAAGCGACACGTGTCACAATTATTTCCTTGTATTAGAATAGATAGATCCCCACCACCCGATCTTTAATAAATTCAAGAACCCGAGCACCCCCTAAACCCGAGCAACCCAAACAACACGAGCCATACATTTCAACCAAGTTTAGTTTCATGTCCCATGTTCGTACCAAGCGACTCGAGTACGCCATTTAGACCGTGTTTCAGCAAAACGTGTTTCTAGCTCAAGCAACTACATTCTACTCCAGAGTTTGTCCCGGTTAGCATAACCGTAAAAAAGAAAAAAAACAAGAGAAAACACATGAAGAAGGATATGTAGCGTCCATTACGGCGGAAAACGACATCACAATAAGCAAGAGGGGAAATGGACAAGCACGAAGGAGTACATGCGAGCGCGTGCGCCGATGTCTCAGAGGACCCGATTGTAACATCCTTTAATTTCAAATCCGAAACTCGATCCGTTTTAAATTATGGTTTCATATTTTTTTATATATTATTTATTTTATTACGTTTTTCGCGCGTTATCAATTCTATTATGTTCGTTAATATTATAACTATCAAGCATATGCATTTTAACCCCTAAAGTATAGTTTTACCCTCTTGTGATCACAACTAAACCTCAAGGACTAGATATGCCAACTGAACAAACTTCTTCCTTCTTCTTTCTTCCTTTCCAATTTATCACCACCGACAACCTTTCCCTTTCCTTCTTTTGCTTTGTTTTGACCCAAAATATCCGGGATTTGTTTCAATTGGTTGTTGATCCTTAACCTTCACGCCAATAATCTTTATGGTAATAACGATTAATTGACAACTATATAATTAAACCAAATTAATTTTGCATTTAACTCGAACCGCAGCTCAGTTGGTTTCAAAACCCTATATATACGTGACTATAATGCAATTAAATAGACTCGCACACTCATTACATCAACACTAAACTAGGCCCTAACTCAACTGTGACTCAGAAGCAGCGTAATATCAACTTAATTCTGAGTTCTAAGCCGAAAACCCATTTCTTCGTTCTCCTTCAATCCAAACTCAATCTAGGTAATTGTTGGGTGTTTATTGATCGGTTTTTGATGCTTAGCAAAATCCCTCTGTCAATTTCGATTGACAGAGAGCTATCATGTATCAATTTGAGATTGTTCGATTAGGGTTTATATGGATTTTGGGTGATTTGAAATCTGTATATTTAAATTTTCGAATCCATTCCATAACCAGGTAAGACACCCGCCCCAATGGCAGGTGCAAAACATTATAAGTCTTAGTCACCCAGAGACCCCTGTCCGAGTCCCCCGGTATCCGTTTTTTCTTCTTTCTTTTGTTTGATTTAAATGTTATAACTATGATAAAAAACAATATTGTTTACACTCGTTTAACGGACCGAACACCGTTAAGCTCTCAAAATAATTTTTTTTCGCTTAAAAGTTTTCGTGTATGTGTGTATATATATATACACACACGCACACATGATTGGGATCATGTGAGAACTATTTTGAAATTTAGAACTTTGAGAACCATTTTGGACCACAAAAAAATCAAAAATAAAAAAAATCACAAAACAAAAAAACGCAAAAATAAAAAAAAGTAAAAAAAACCAAAATTCTTATTATCATCTCGGTTTCATAAAAAAACGTCTCGGTTTTGCTAAATTATACATATATGTATAATATGTCTATATATGTACACAAATGTTTTTTTATTATACACATATGTACAATTTAAGGTAAATGATAATATACATATGTGTAAATTGCGTAACTAGATATTAAATGAAATAATACACATATGTATAATACGAAGTTTTTTTTTATGAAACCGGAATGAAATATAAGAATTTTGGTTTTTTTACTTTTAAAATTTTTTTTTATAATTTTTTAAAAGGTTTTTTAATGATCCAAAATGGTTCTCAAATTTATCAATTTTCAAAGGGTTATCTTAAGATCCTTACTATATATATATATATATATATATAGGGTTGGGTTATAATGAAACCATATTGAGTTGTGAAAACCATTGAAACCCATTGTAGATCACATATTTAAATAATTTTATTGATTGTGTAGTCCATATTAAAAGTTAACAAAATACTAAAATCAATTTTAATAAACATTTAAATAAATACAAAAGGCAATCTAGTAAATTAACATTTTACCACTTTTCACTTTTTTCTTTTCTCAATCACTTCAATTTTCTCTTTTCTACCTTTTTTTTCCTTCATCAGTTCAACTTTCTTTTCCTACGTTTCTCTTTCCTCCTCCTCTCTCTCTCTCTCTCTCTCTCACAAGCTTCGGTCAACTTTTGAACAAATCTGCATTTTTTGGCACTCTTTGGAAATCCATCGCACCAAAAGTAGATCTCTTAGCGGTTTTCCGTTCTGAAAAGAATATAAAACATATGTTAATTGTTAAAAAAATCGGTGTAAATAAACAACAAAAAACATATGTACAATGCTATAACATATGTTCAAAACATACGTTAATTGTTTAAAACATATGATCGAATTAGAGTTTTATAACATCATATTTCCCCTACCCGGATAAGAAAATGATAGATCGTGTTTAAAAAATTTTGGGTGGGATTTTTATCAAACAAGGCTCGTAAGTCCATCAGTCCATCAGTCAATACAGTTGTCCATGTACCAGTATAAGATTCGGCGGCTATTGTGGCCCATGTTTCTTCAGGCGGAACTCCAGGTCGAGGAGTTACTCGAAATGCTGCCAAGATATCAGTATCCTTGATTTCATATTCAGAGTATAAAAAGTCAATTTATAATATTTAACACCGGCTTTGAATCTAACACTTGCTTTAGTCTCTGTTTGTGGTGACATAAATCCTCCCTACAACTCATTAATGAAACCTTTTACAGGAACCTTTCACAAAATTCCCAACTAATAGTAAAATTATCAACTAGTCACAATGTTTAATTATTAGACCATGACATATCATTCGACAAATACATCATTATTGTATACTCTTTCATATATATGATGTAACCCAATTATTTTTTTATTGTAATACCTAAAAATCACCCAAATACTAACAAATACTAAGAAATCCCCCATTGACAGTTAGATGTATTGTAAGTGATATATGATCTTCAACTAAAACAAAAGCTAAAACGTATATAAATTTTTGTCAATTATAACAACATTAAGGCACGGATTATAAAATTGTACATCACAACTTGCAATGAAAACATTATTTATATTGATGCTAGTGACGATATCCTTGATATGGAGCTGAAACTGTGTAAGGCCCTGTTACTGGTAGCCCTACTTTGGATGTTGGATTTACTCATAAACACAGTTCGAATATCAGAGTTAATTAAAACTTTACGCAGCACATAAAAGCTTTCATAAAACATTTCATAACAATCCAAAACTTGCCTTAACAAACAACTTGTCTTTCAAAAGCAAAGTAATTAAAATTAAAACATCATAAGTCTTCAGATGCCAGACTCTTATTCTTCTGCCACGTGTCCCCTCAAGCGAGCTGCCTCATCCTACTCACTTACGTGCATACTAAAAGTCAGCTACGCTGAGTGAGTTCTATTTAATCAAGCATAATACATTACATACACTTACCTTCAATCATGAATCCGAAGATACATAATAATTACTTTACTAACTTACTTTCATTACGTTATTTCATACGTACATTCATACTTTATTACTTTCATACTATATAGTTACTGTCCATTCTATCTCAGATATTATTAGGGTCTGGTCCCTCTTTCCTTCGTCTATCTCAGATATTTTAGGGTCTGGTCCCTTTCTTGTCTATCTCAGATATTATTAGGGTCTGGTCCATTTTTATGACAAACTGAAAATTTTTCTTACTTTTTCAGACACTCATCACGACTTGACTCAAATTTTCGGGACGAAAATTCTTTAACATGGGAATGATGTGATAATCGTCAATTTCAGGTTAACTCCGTTAACCCAACTCCGTCAATTCAAACTTAAGATCATTGAATCTATAACGCACACTTCATTACATTTAAACTAGGGTTTAAATGACGCTTAACACTTACTACATGTGTAGTCTTTCGGGAATTGCACCTAAACGCAAATGAGTTGACGCAAACGATTGATGAATAAACGAAAAACGTAAAAACAATAATTATGTGATAATTATGTGTTAGACTTATGTGTTATGTGATAACATAGTATAAAACGCTAACTCAAGATGCAAACTAGTTAATTTAGGCTAGATAAGTAATACTGAGAAGTTGAGGGACTTGAATGTAACATGTTATGTTTATAAATAATACTAAACCTTAAACCTAAAACACTTTTCTTTTTCTTTTCCTCTAACCCCGATCGGAAACCCAAGCCCCTCTCCCCTTGGCTGCCGTCGACATACACACACATATACACCATCAATTTCAAGTTTTGATTGAAGAATTAGGTGCTAGGAAGGTATAATCGATTATCCTATGCATCCTTTATACTTGATTTTGATGTTTGTTGGGTTAATCACAAACCCTAGCTACCGATTTTGATATGGTGTTGTGTTACTATGATTGTTGTTGATTTGATAATGATATGATAACTAGTATTGATATTGTTACACGTTAATTGTTGTGTCTTTGATTTGAGTTCAAACAAAAACCCTAATCATGTATGTAATGTGTAATTGATGTGCATGGATGGTGTTTATGGAGTCTAGAGTGTTATATGAATGCATGATAGTTCATTGATAGTTAATATGTTGAGTTTGGATGCAAACAGTTTCTGGACAGAATGTGTTATTGATGTTTAAGTGACTGTAACGAAGTGTAAATTTGAAAATTGGTTGAGATTATTGATACTACGGTAAACTAGGTTGAGTCTAGTTTCTAAAGAATATAAACTTGTAATTTTTGGACGTGTAGAAGTTAACTTTTATGATTTTACAAAAACGTTGTGCAAAGCTGAGCTGTTAGACCTGCTGTTAGGTTGTTTTGTAAATGTTATATCTCATGAACTACGAGACCAATTGGGTTGGTTCCACTTCTGGAAGTTGACTCATTTAGTTAGAAACCTAACCCAAGTGGTCTTGCATTTATTGGATTTTTAGTTTAACGGGAATTGCAAATAACATTCTGTTGCGCATGAATTTGACTGTTATGAGTTTGCTGTAATGATTTGATTATTGTGAGAAAACTATGTGGAATGAAAATATAATTAAATATGTTCTGGAAACCTAAGACATATACTCTTCTGTGATGATTTTTGGTAAATTAATTGAGATGCTATGATCGGTGGAATAGTACAATCTTTCAAGTAGAATTTCTGTCTCGGTGAAACTAGCTGCTGAGTTTTGTGAAAACGCATGAAACATGATACTTGCTATATAATTGTTATGTTTTGACCAAATTACCCTTGCGGGGAATAATTGCTAATTGATTGTCATAATTTGACCAAATTGCCCTTATGGGGAATAATGGCTAGTTAATTGTCATGATTTGACCAAAATGCCCTTACGGGGAGTAATAGCTAGTGATGTACTTTATGAATACATGACACGTATATGATTGCTTACACATGTAATGTGTCACAAATACACTTGTTAAAGTCACACACGATTCACAAACGAAACACGACACATGTTATGTGCATAGGTATTATGTGCCGGGTCTAGAGACTCGATAATATTCCGACACTTAGAAAAATCTCTTTGTTGTTTTAGAACGCTAGAGAGAGTTTTTCTATGACGCGCATCTTGGTGATTTAATTTGGGAATTTCTTTGCAAACAGTGAGTTTCACTTTCCCCTTTTTAAACTTTTTAAACGCTTTTCTCTTGGGGGAGATAACATACTCCGAACGCATTTTAGATTTTGTTAATATAGATTATATATCACTTGTAAAGACTAAGTGGCAAACGCGTAAACTAAAGTCCTTCATAACATCGAACCGGTTAATATTTGGATAATAGCGAGTCACTGTTGAGTAGTACTACTGTGTTTGACAAACCCCACCCAACGCTAAACTCGACTGGACGTCGAGCGGGTGTAATCTTGGCTAAACACATACCATGGTCTGGACGACCTAGTGGCAAGGCAAATTGATAAACAGTCAGCTTCGGTGTCGAACACTTAGTGATACTTGTTTTATAGGCTAGCTACCTATAGATATATAATTGACATAACACTATCTGGTAACGCAAAACGCTGTAACGCAAAACGCTGTAACGCACAACGCTGTAACGCAAAACGCTGTAACGCACACGCTAAACATTTATTTTTATATAAACTTGTGAACTCACCAACCTTGTGTTGACACTTTTAGTATGTTATTCTCAGGTAGCTGAGGCGGGCGCGCGGTTTAGGAACATGCATTGCTTGAAAACGCTTTTGTTATGCAAACTTACTTTTAACAGTTATCATTGGTTTTAAGTCGTCCTGCGTGACGCAACTTTTGGTTAAGGGTTTTTACGCTTCCGCATTTAATTACTCGTAAACGTTTTCATGGTTTTGAAACCTTGTTTTATGGTTTGATTATAACTAATGATTCCGATCCTGTTAGTTCACACCCTCTGACGGTAAAACTCCGTTAGTGGATTTTGAGGGTATGACAGATTGGTATCAGAGCCATTGGTTATAGCGAACTAGAAGCTGCATGCATACTAGACTATAACCGCGACGACCCATTAGTTATAATGATACGCACTGCATAGGTTTGTGTAGTCTTGTAATCTTATCTCTTTACCTCTTTCACTCATACGCGCGCGCATACACGGCTTACCTGTAGGAATGTCGACGTCGCCACCCTCATCCTCATCTGATCCGATGACTCATGCTCACGGGAAGGAACCGCAGTTACCTACCGCATCGCCACCCCGTGTAGTCCCGGAACTCGAAGCTCCCGCACCGAAGAGGTACCGCCTATCCGGAGGCATATACGAAAACGACGTTAGCTGGGATTGGTACCCTAACATGATCAGACGTATGGTCTATCGCGAGCAAGTTCCCCCGTTACCTCACCCGAACCACCCTGCTTACCCCAACACCCTACCACCCATAACCGAACCTGTAGAGCGAGTTCTCGCAGCTGTTGTTTCTTGCTTGGAGCGTGACGTGGGTTACATGCGCTATACAAGAGCTAACGTTTCCGGACTGTTAAAAGACGGAACCGAGACTAAGGAGGAGATTGCCCGCATGGCAGCGGCAATGAAGGAAATGCAAGAGGCTAGTGATCAACAGATGAAGATCATGAGGAAGATGCAAGCCGAGATGATAGACTTGCAAGAGCAACTCCAAGTAGCAAGGACCCGAACCGAGATAGCTTTAGAGCGTTGCGATGTCTTACAAATGCAACTTGCTCAGAACGCAGCCGAACCTGAGGCAGAGCCTGAGGCCGAGCCTGAGGCAGAGCCTGAAGAGGAACCTGAAGAAGATCCCGAAGAGGAGCCTGAGGAGGATCCCGAGGAAGATCCCGAGGAGGAACCCGAAGGAGAATCGGAGGAAGGAAATGGCTGGAAGAAACGCTGGACACGGACGTGGTAACATCAACTTGACTGCAGCTGAACTCCAAACTCTGCTGAACGACCATGCGGCGGCCGCTCTAGCCACACATGTTCAGAACCAAGCTGGAGGTCCAAGTGGAACGTGTACCTTCAAGAACTACCTTGACTGCAAGCCCAGTACGTTTTAGGGCACTGAGGGAGCTATAGGCTTCCTGCGTTGGGCTGAGAAGGCCGAGTCGGCATTTGAGATGTGCAATTGTCCCCCTGCCAGTAGGGTCAAATTCGCTGCTGGAACACTTGAGGATTCTGCCCTCACTTGGTGGAATTCGAACGTGCAGATCCTTGGATTAGAACTGGCTAACGCGATGAACTGGGAGGAGTTCAAAAACATGATGCGAGAGGAGTACTGTCCGAGAGAGGAGATTTCGAAGTTAGAGTCAGAATTTTGGTCACTGAAGATGGTGGGCTCAGAAATCGAAGCCTACACTACCCGTTCTCACGAGTTGGCTGTGATGTGTCCGCGGATGGTGGATCCGCCGAGTAAGATGATTGAGATGTATATCGATGGGTTAGCACCGCAGATTCAGGGCATGGTGATATCTTCCTGACCAGCCACGATTCAACAAGCGATCCGTTTAGCTCACAAACTGACGGATCAAGCTGTGACCCAAGGTGCGTTACCACCTAGGGGTTCAACCACTAAAGCCCGTGACAACCCGAGTAATGACAACCACAGCAACAGCAACCCGAGCAGCGGAAAGAGGAAGTTTGACAACACCAGATCCTCTTCCTCGAACCTCCCACCGCAACAACACTACCGTAAGCCCGAATTCACTCGGAGCTTTAACAATCAAAGTCACAACAACAATAACAACGGTAGCGGGCAAGGTTCGAGCGAATATGCTGGGAAATATCCGAAGTGCAATAGGCGCAACTATCATCATACTGGCCCGTGTGACAGTGTCAAGTGTCAGAGATGCGGAAAGATGGGTCATCAGGCGAAGGAATGTAGTGGAGACCTTGCGGCAAAGGGTGCTCCTAAACCACCTATGACGACGAAGGGATGTTTTGAATGTGGGCAGGAAGGTCATTTCAGGAAAGATTGTCCCAAGCTGAAACAGAATGACAACAACGGAGGTAATGGAAGTGGCAGTAGTGGTGGAAGCAATGGCAAGGGAAGGGCTTTTGTAATTGGGTCGGGTCAAGCCCGCAATGATCCGCACGTGGTGACTGGTAAGTTCCCTGTGAACGATTGTTTTGCTTCTGTATTGTTTGATACTGGAGCTGATAGGAGTTTTGTGTCGAAAGCCTTTAGCCAACTCTTAGACTTAACTCCAACTCCGTTAGATGCTAAGTTTCCTGTTGAATTAGCTGATGGTAAGACTATAGTAACGACTCATGTACTTGCGGGATGTAAGTTAAAACTGTCAGGTCATATTTTTGATATCGACCTTATTCCTTTTACGCTTAGTAGTTTCGATGTCGTTGTCGGCATGGACTGGTTATCCGAGAACCGAGCGGAGATTATATGTCACGACAAGATAGTTCACATTACTACCCCTTCCGGCGAGATCATTTTGATCCGGGGTGAGAGAAGCGGCATGACCACCAGCGTCATTACCCTCATGAAGGCGCAGAAGTATCTACGAAAGGGTCATCCGGCAATTTTGGCTCAGATTGTTGAGAAACCCGCGGAGGAGAAGCGAATTGAAGATATACCAGTTGTGCGAGATTTTCCGGAAGTCTTCCCGGAGGATTTGCCTGGACTCCCTCCTATTCGTCAAGTCGAATTCCAAATCGAGTTGACACCCGGTGCAGCACCCATAGCACGAGCCCCGTATCGGCTCGCACCGGCGGAGCTTCAGGAACTGTCCACTCAGTTGCAAGATTTGTTGGATAAGGGTTTTATCCTACCTAGCTCATCGCCATGGGGAGCCCCTGTCTTATTTGTCCGAAAGAAGGACGGGACTTTCCGCATGTGTATCGACTACCGGGAGTTGAACAAGGTGACGGTCAAGAACCGTTATCCTTTACCCCGAATTGATGATTTGTTTGACCAGCTCCAAGGATTGAGTTACTACTCGAAGATCGATCTGCGATCCGGTTACCATCAGCTAAGAGTGCGCGAAGAGGATATTTCAAAGACGGCTTTCAGAACACGGTATGGTCACTACGAGTTTTTGGTTATGCCTTTTGGCTTAACCAACGCACCAGCCGTATTTATGGATCTCATGAATCGAGTATGCAAGGCGTACCTCGACAAGTTTGTGATTGTTTTCATTGATGATATTCTTGTCTACTCCAAGAACGAAGCTGACCATGAAGAACACTTAAGGGTAATTCTGGAATTATTGATGAAGGAACAACTGTATGCTAAACTCTCGAAATGTGAATTTTGGCTTCGCGAGGTTCACTTTTTAGGGCATGTGATCAACGAGAATGGTATCCATGTCGATCCCGGTAAGGTAGAGGCCATCAAAAACTGGGAAGCACCTAAGACTCCGACTGAGGTGCGGCAATTCCTAGGACTGGCCGACTACTACCGACGTTTCATCGAGGGATTTTCAAAGATTGCTCAACCCCTCACCGCTTTGACTCACAAAGGCACTAAGTATAATTGGGGTGACGCGCAAGAATCCGCTTTTCAACTGTTGAAAACCAAACTCTGTAGCGCCCCTATTCTAGCCCTCCCCGAGGGAACAGAAAATTTTGAGGTACACTGTGACGCATCTATACAAGGTCTCGGTTGTGTGCTGATGCAACTCGAGAAGGTTATAGCTTACGCCTCTCGACAACTACGGGTTCACGAGAAGAACTACACGACCCATGATTTGGAACTCGGAGCTGTGGTGTTTGCCCTTAAGATATGGAGGCATTACTTATACGGTACAAAGTTTACCATTTACACCGACCACAAGAGTCTCCAACATATCTACGATCAGAAGGAGCTGAACATGCGACAGCGTCATTGGGTCGAGCTGCTTAAAGATTACGATTGTGCCATCAAGTACCACCCTGGCAAGGCCAATGTAGTGGCCGACGCCCTCAGCAGAAAAGAAACAGATAAACCCAGACGAGTGCGAGCATTGCAACTCACGATTCATGCCAACTTACCTGACCAGATTCGCGAGGCGTAACACGAAGCTTTGAAAGATGATGATCTTCCATCGGAACTCATGCGGGGCATGAACAAGCAACTTGAAACCAGATCGGACGGGGTCCGATATTTTGAGAACCGGATTTGGGTTCCACGGTTCGGAGAGTTGAGAACTCTGGTGATGGACGAAGCACACAAGTCCAGATATTCTATCCACCTTGGCTCAGATAAAATGTATCATGATTTAAAGGCACTTTACTGGTGGCCTAACATGAAAGCCGACATTGCCACCTACGTGAGCAAATGCTTGACTTGTGCCAGAGTCAAAATAGAATACCAGAAACCATCTGGTCTACTGCAACAACCGGAACTCCCAATGTGGAAATGGGAACACATCTCAATGGATTTTATTACGGGTTTAGCTAAGACACCGACGGGATGCGATACCATCTGGGTGATCGTTGACCGGTTGACTAAGTCTGCACACTTCTTAGCGATTAAGGAATCGGACAAAATGGAGAGACTGACTCGCGTCTACATGAAGGAAGTAGTGTCTAGACACGGAGTGCCCGTCTCAATCATTTCTGATCGAGATTCTCGTTTCACTTTGCACTTTTGGAAGTCGCTGCAAAACGCACTAGGCACCCGTCTTGATATGAGCACAGCATACCATCCTCAGACGGATGGGCAAAGTGAACGAACTATTCAGACCCTGGAGGATATGTTGCGTGCATGCGTGTTGGATTTCGGAAAAAGTTGGGAACCTCACTTATCTTTGGTAGAGTTTTCGTATAATAACAGCTACCACGCAAGTATTAAAGCAGCGCCGTTTGAAGCGCTGTACGGACGAAAGTGTCGATCGCCACTCTGCTGGGCAGAGGTGGGTGACAGCCAAATCACTGGTCCAGAATTGGTACTCGAAACTTCGGAAAAGATTGTTCGAATCCGAAATCGCATGGCAGCAGCACGAGATCGCCAAAAGAGTTACGCCGACAAGCGCCGAAAACCTCTTGAATTTCAAGTGAACGATCGAGTGTTACTCAAAGTCTCACCTTGGAAAGGTGTGGTTCGCTTTGGTAAGCGAAACAAACTCAACCCACGATATGTTGGTCCCTATCGAATAACTGAGCGTATTGGTCCGGTGGCGTACCGACTGGACCTACCAACGGAACTCAGTGGCGTACACAATGTATTCCACGTGTCCAATTTGAAGAAATGCCTATCTGATGAAACCCAAGTAGTCCATTTGGAGGAACTGCAAGTTGATGAACAGTTACGTTTCATTGAGGAGCCAGTCGAGGTTTTGGATTGGGAAACCAAAACGCTCAAGCACAGCAAAATTCTAATCGTTAAGGTTCGTTGGAACTCGAGACGTGGACCGGAGTTCACGTGGGAACGCGAGGATCAAATGATGAAGAAGTATCCTCACCTTTTTGAAGGGCTGACCAAACACAGAAAACCGCGAAACCCGACAAACCGTCAGAAATCACCGGAGGTATGAATTAAATTTCGGGACGAAATTTCTTTCTACTAGGGGATGATATGACAAACTGAAAATTTTTCTTACTTTTTCAGACACTCATCACGACTTGACTCAAATTTTCGGGACGAAAATTCTTTAACATGGGAATGATGTGACAATCGTCAATTTCAGGTTAACTCCGTTAACCCAACTCCATCAATTCAAACTTAAGATCATTGAATCTATAACGCACACTTCATTACATTTAAACTAGGGTTTAAATGATGCTTAACACTTACTACATGTGTAGTCTATCGGGAATTGCACCGAAAAGCAAACGAGTTGACGCAAACGATTGATGAATAAACGAAAAACGTAAAAACAATAATTATGTGATAATTATGTGTTAGACTTATGTGTTATGTGATAACATAGTATAAAACGCTAACTCAAGATGCAAACTAGTTAATTTAGGCTAGATAAGTAATACTGAGGAGTTGAGGGACTTGAATGTAGACGTGCACAAAAAAACCGGTTCCGGAACCTAACCGGTGGAACCGAACAGGAACCGGTTCCAGTTCCAACCCGGTTGAAACAATACCCGGTTTGGGTATTTTTGTACCCGAAAATCGTACCCGGTTCTCCTATTTGTATGTCAGTACCAGTTCCAACCCGGTTCCTACTCGGTTCTTAATTGGAACCGGTTTGGTTCGTACCCGGAATAACCGGTTCCGACGGGTTTTTTTTGAAGGGTCAAGCAAAAGTCAAACTAGCCGTTGGAACCGGTTCCAACGGTAATATAGCCGTTGGAACCGGTTTTTTTAGACACCAATTAGCCGTTGGAACCGGTTCCAACGGTAATATAGCCGTTGGAACCGGTTTTTGAGACAATAGATCCGTTGGAACCGGTTCCAACGGTAATATAGCCGTTGGAACCGGTTTTTGATGCCCAAACCTATATATAACTTGTTTCCATTACTTGTTTCACCACCAAACTCAAAAACAAACTACAATACTACTCCTTTAGCAAACCCGTTCCTTTACCCGACCATCCAACTAAATATTATTATGGCACCCATCAAAAAAACTAACAACAAGGCTAAGAAGAGTGTTTTTGTTGCCCCCGTTCCTGTTACGGAGGACCCAAGGGTTGTTACGGTAGTCAACCATAACCGCAACCAAGACATATGGAAGAATTGGGATTTGATTGTGGATGACGAAGGTTATCAAAAGGCTCGTTGCAAACTATGTGGTTCAATATTAAAGCACGATTCCAACTCTACTTTGAGAAAGCACATTGAGAAGCCATATTGCAAGGCGTTGAAAGGGATTGGCGCGACCGATCAAATTGACTTGGGTAAAGATGGTACACTATTTCGTTACAACACGACTCAAGTTCAAGATAGAATGGCAAAGTTCGTTATTCAACGAGGTTTGCCGTTTAACCACTTTGATGACCCGGAGTTGACGTCGTTGATTCGCGAAACTCTACAACCGAGATACACACATGTAAGTCGTACTACCTTAAGACTTCATTGTATCAGGTTGTGGGAGTGTGCTAAAAAAGAGTTAATCGAGTCTTTTCATTCTTTAGAAGCCATGGTTAGTTTAACTACCGATGTTTGGTCGGCACCACACGGGTTGCCCGAATCATACATATGTGTCACCGCTCATTGGGTTGATCCGGTGACATGGCAATTGATGAAACGCACCATCGCTTTTGAAAACTTCCCGTTCCCACATACCGCCGAAAAATTGTTTGAATTACTTGATGAAGTTATAACGACTTACAACTTGAGAAATAAAATATTTTCGATTTCGTTTGACAACGCTTCAAACAATACTAAGGCGGCTGAAAAATTTATCATTAAATATTCACCACCTTGTTTCGGGGATTTTTTTCATGTCCGATGTGTTGCACATATCATCAACTTGGTTGTTCAAATAGGTCTTGACAATGAACACATTTGTGATGATTTAAAATACTTTAGACTTATGTTACAAGATGTCTTCAAAAGTGGTAAAAGAAGACATCTTGAATATAAGAACTATTGCAAGTCGGTTGAAAGAAAGTATTTGGGGCCGAATTAGGACGTTCCAACCCGTTGGAACTCAACTTGTCATATGTTAAAGTGTGCTTTTGCCCAACGCCAAACTTTACAAGCTTTTCATAACAATCTTGTTGAAGAACGCGAGGCCGATATGTTTCCGGAAAGTGTTTGGGTCCAAGTCGGTTATTTGTTGGAGTATCTTGATGTGTTCAAAAAGTCAACAACAAAATTATCGGGAGTCTATTACCCTACTAGTTGTTGAGTTTTGCAAGAATTGTACTATATGTCTTGTGTTTTTAAAAGCTTTGCGGAGAAGAACAAACTCTTCGAAAATATTGTTGCGGTGATGAAAGAAAAGTTCATAAAATATTTTGAAATCATACCGCCGGTCTTTACTTGTGCCGCCGCATTAACCCCTATTGGAATGTTAATGGGGTTGAAACAACGATTGAGGAAATATTCGACAACTTAGGTATGCACGAGATTGACCCGAAGTTGTCGACGGAAGCGAAGGACAAGTTCAACAAAAACCTTCAAGACCTTTATGACCATTATTTTCAAATGTATGGTCCAAGCACGAGATCGTCTTTTGTGAAAAAAACAACAACTGGTAGGCCGTGCAATGACCCACTTATAAACTTGATGAATGGGATTCGTGAATCGGCATCTAAGAGGCAAAGAGGAAACACACCAAGTAGCGAACTTGGTCGATATAGTGGAGCAAACTATGTTGAGGGCGCAACGGTCGACGAAATTCGCAATATTGATTTGTTGGCTTGGTGGAAAGGTAAACAAAACGAATTTCCCATTCTATCCGCCATGGCTCGTGATTTGCTTGCCATACAAGCCTCAACGGTTGCTTCCGAATCGGTTTTTTCTCTTAGTGGGAGGGTGTTATCTATGCGAAGAACAAAACTAACTCCCGAGTCTCTAGAGGTTTGCATTTGCCTAAAGGACCATTTGGATGCGGTGGATCGTGTACAACACAAGGCGAACTTTGAAGACCAAATACCAATAGAGCGTCATATTCATGATGAGGAGGCGGAGGACGGGGTTTCTTCCGATAACGAAGACGAGGGTGAAGACGAGAATGAAGACGAAGAAGAGTTGTAATTATTTGTTTTGGTAAAATTATTTGTAACTTGTTCAACTAATATTTAGTTTTGATTTGTTTTATTATAATTACTTTTGTTACTCATGATTAATTGTTTGTTACTTTTTTAATAACGACGAACATTTTATTCATCTAAAAAATAACTATTACAAACATTATTAAAACATAAACGATACTAAACATAACAACTAAAACATAAAAAACAAAGTCCGTCGTTTTAATCCGGGAATACTTATTTTTGGGTTGTAGAGCCGGACGACTCTCCCACTTCCGTTTTTTTAGCTTCCAATCTTCTTTTCTCTCGACAATACTTATTCGTATGTTTTCGTAATGTCGAGTTGGACGCTGCTTTAAGAAACTTCGAGCAATATTTGCAACGTGCCAACTCATGTGAGTCGGTCATGAGACACAAATCGTAATGAACCCAAACATCGGGGCATCTTGTTGTTTCGATCACCATAACAACGTCATCATTGGTTGCCATTTGTTGTCGGTTTAAGGTTAATTGTGGTTTGGAGTGTGTTTTATAGTTTTGGGAGTGGTTTAACAAGTACACAAACAAACCTTGCTATTTATAGAAAGAAGATAACCTATTTATAGTTAAAAAACCGGTTCCAATGGTCAAAAACGGCTATATAGCCGTTCGAACCGGTTCCTAACGGCTATAATGTTTAAAAGTTTGCATTTCCGGGCATCGGTTCGGGTCGGGAACCGAACCGGTTCCTGACTGGAACCGGTGTCATTTTGTACCCGGGGTGAAAAAAACCGGTTCCGAACCGGTTCGGGTTTTCAAGGTGAACCCGAATTGTGCACGTCTACTTGAATGTAACATGTTATGTTTATAAATAATACTAAACCTTAAACCTAAAACACTTTTCTTTTTTCTTTTCCTCTAACCCCGATCGGAAACCCAAGCCCCTCTCCCCTTGGCTGCCGTCGACATACACACACATATACACCATCAATTTCAAGTTTTGATTGAAGAATTAGGTGCTAGGAAGGTATAATTGATTATCCTATGCATCCTTTATACTTGATTTTGATGTTTATTGGGTTAATCACAAACCCTACCTGCCGATTTTGATATGGTGTTGTGTTACTATGATTGTTGTTGATTTGATAATGATATGATAACTAGTATTGATATTGTTACACGTTAATTGTTGTGTCTTTGATTTGAATTCAAACAAAAACCCTAATCATGTATGTAATGTGTAATTGATGTGCATGGATGGTGTTTATGGAGTCTAGAGTGTTATATGAATGCATGATAGTTCATTGATAGTTAATATGTTGAGTTTGGATGCAAACAGTTTCTGGACAGAATGTGTTATTGATGTTTAAGTGACTGTAACGAAGTGTAAATGTGAAAATTGGTTGAGATTATTGATACTAAGGTAAACTAGGTTGAGTCTAGTTTCTAAAGAATATAAACTTGTAATTTTTGGACGTGTAGAAGTTAACTTTTATGATTTTACAAAAACGTTGTGCAAAGCTGAGCTGTTAGACCTGCTGTTAGGTTGTTTTGTAAATGTTATATCTCATGAACTACGAGACCAATTGGGTTAGTTCCACTTCTGGAAGTTGACTCATTGAGTTAGAAACCTAACCCAAGTAGTCTTGCATTTATTGGATTTTTCGTTTAACGGGAATTGCAAATAACATTCTGTTGCGCATGAATTTGACTGTTATGAGTTTGCTGTAATGATTTGATTATTGTGAGAAAACTATGTGGAATGAAAATATAATAAAATATGTTCTGGAAACCTAAGACATATACGCTTCTGTGATGTTTTTTGGTAAATTAATTGAGATGCTATGATTGGTGGAATAGTACAATCTTTCAAGTAGAATTTCTGTCTCGGTGAAACTAGCTGCTGAGTTTTGTGAAAACGCATGAAACATGATACTTGCTATATAATTGTTATGTTTTGACCAAATTACCCTTGCGGGGAATAATTGCTAATTGATTGTCATAATTTGACCAAATTGCCCTTATGGGGAATAATGGCTAGTTAATTGTCATGATTTGACCAAAATGCCCTTACTGGGAGTAATAGCTAGTGATGTACTTTATGAATACATGACACGTATATGATTGCTTACACATGTAATGTGTCACAAATACACTTGTTAAAGTCACACACGATTCACAAACGAAACACGACACATGTTATGTGCATAGGTATTATGTGCCGGGTCTAGAGACTCGATAATATTCCGACACTTAGAAAAATCTCTTTGTTGTTTTAGAACGCTAGAGAGAGTTTTTCTGTGACGCGCATCTTGGTGATTTAATTTGGGAATTTCTTCGCAAACAGTGAGTTTCACTTTCCCCCTTTTAAGCTTTTTAAACGCTTTTCTCTTGGGGGAGATAACATACTCCGAACGCATTTTAGATTTTGTTAATATAGATTATATATCACTTGTAAAGACTAAGTGGCAAACGCGTAAACTAAAGTCCTTCATAACATCGAACCGGTTAATATTTGGATAATAGCGAGTCACTGTTGAGTAGTACTACTGGGTTTGACAAACCCCACCCAACGCTAAACTCGACTGGACGTCGAGCGGGTGTAATCTTGGCTAAACACATACCATGGTCTGGACGACCTAGTGGCAAGGCAAATTGATAAACAGTCAGCTTCGGTGTCGAACACTTAGTGATACTTGTTTTATAGGCTAGCTACCTATAGATATATAATTGACATAACACTATATGGTAACGCAAAACGCTGTAACGCAAAACGCTGTAACGCACAACGCTGTAATGCAAAACGCTGTAACACACACGCTAAACATTTATTTTTATATAAACTTGTGAACTCACCAACCTTGTGTTGACACTTTTAGTATGTTATTCTCAGGTAGCCGAGGCGGGCGCGCGGTTTAGGAACATGCATTGCTTGAAAACGCTTTTGTTATGCAAACTTACTTTTAACAGTTATCATTGGTTTTAAGTCGTCCTGCGTGACGCAACTTTTGGTTAAGGGTTTTTACGCTTCCGCATTTAATTACTCGTAAACGTTTTCATGGTTTTGAAACCTTGTTTTATGGTTTGATTATAACTAATGATTCCGATCCTGTTAGTTCACACCCTCTGACGGTAAAACTCCGTTAGTGGATTTTGAGGGTGTGACACTTTTTACTTCTCTATCTCAGATATTATTAAGGGTCTGGTCCCTCCTTCTCTATCTCAGATATTATTAGGGTCTGGTCCCTCTTTCTTCATCTTCGTACATACTGTCTTTACATACCCATAACATGCATACTTTCTTTAATCATTCATACATATTCATATATTGTACGTATATCTAACATACACATTCATCTATCATAAACATACCTCCCTTGTTAGCACGTGCAATATCCGAAGATCGGTCACATGCCAACAAGCTTTCATTCACATTTAAGATATACATACATAACATATAAACCATATAAGGCATACACTTACCAGTTAAGGTAAGTGTATTAACTATCACATCGAGTATGCACACAACCCCGAAAACATAACAAAGAAATGGGGCTAGAAACTCACCTGAATCCTGTTACGCTCTCCGTTAATCGTTATTCCCTTCTTGAGTTGTGCACGGCTAACTGTATAATATTTACATGTATCAATTAACTACTACTACTCATATTGTATTTCTATCTTTATAAAATCCCACAATGAACGGGGGTCCGGGGGCAGCGCCGCTGGCAGCGGGGTCTAGGGGCGGCAGCCCCTAGCAGGGTCCAAGGGGCAGAGCCCCTGGCTGGGGTCGAGCTGCCAGGCCAGCTTGGAAAAATTTTATTTACATTAACTGTCTTAACACATTTTCCATTAGGTTTTTAATTTATTTTCTAAGCGAACTTAACTTTAGGCGAAGTTAACTTGGCGAAGTTAAACCTTAAGCGAACTTAGCTTTGGGAGAAGTTATATAGCAGCGTTCTTATATAACCAGCGAACTTATGTATCCAGCGAAGTTAACTAGGAAGCGAACATATAGGGCGAACTTAGCTGATGGCGAAATTTAAGCCAGACGAAGTTAGGCTTGTCGAACTTGGCCTTAGGCGAAGTTAACCTTGACAACGAACTTGGTCTTAGGAGAAGTTATCCAGCTGCGGCCTACTGTTCGTCCCCAAACCCCATAATCATCATCGTTTCATCACGAAAGCCTTGAATGCGAGTTTAACCAAACCCGTAAACATTCTTATGTTCATTTTCGGATAAAACTTAACACGTAACAGCATAAAGCATGAATCTTTATGTAAGGCCCCGACACCGGTAGCCCTACTTTAGCGTTGGATTTACTCATAAACGCAGTTCTAAATATCAGAGTTAATTAAAACATTCGCGGAATATAAAAACTTTCATAAAACATTTCATAACAAAACACGTCTTGTCTTAAAACATCATTTTGTCTTTCAAAATTAACGAACATTAACTTAAACGTCTTGAGTCTTCCGATGCCAGCCTCTTATTCAGTGCCACGTGTCTCCTCAAGCGAGCTGCCTCATCCTACTCACATGCGTGCATACTAAAAGTCAGCTACGCTGAGTGAGTTCTAGTTAATCATACACTATACAATACATACACATACATACATATCCGAAGATACATATCCATACTTAACTAGTTACCCTTCTGTTCTACATACATACTTACTACCATACATACATACATATCTACAATCACTAACCTCAGTCTACCGAGAGTACGTTCATAGTCCGCCGTCTATACCTGTACTCAAGGTCGTGAACACGTAAAAGGTCCGCAGTCCTTACCTATGTTCACCATTCATGGTACGTACAAGGTCCGCGATCCTTCCCTATACCATCATACATCCACAACACGTACAAGGTCCACGATCCTTCCCTATGTTGCAACCTAATTCATAGCACGTACGAGGTCCGCAGTCCTCCCCCATGCTAAAGCACGTATAAGGTCCACAGTCCTTTCCTGTGCTGACGCCTACCTATATTACGTATAAGGTCCGCAATCCTTATCTACGTTACGTATAAGGCCCGCCGTCCTTATCTACGTTGGCGTCTATCTCCTATAACACGTATAAGGCCCACCGTCCCTATCTACGTTTACATCTATCATCTACATCACGTATAAGGCTCGCAGCCCTTAACTACGCCATCACCTGCCAAGTCTATGTCCAACAGAAGTTAGAGGGATTTGCCATCCTAACTTGCTATGTCGAACGTAGAACTCACATACCATTCGTGTACCAGTATACACATACTTCACATATACAATAATTACATTATAGCATAAGAACACTCTAGGTGTTCTTTACATCCTTCATTTAACAACCATACCCCTTGTCGTTACGTGCAATATCCGAAGATCGTTCACGCCCCGACAAGTATTCATTCGTAATATTCATACATCTTCGATATATAATATTCGTACCTTTATTTTTAACCTGACAGTACGCGCAATATCCGAAGATCGTTCGCGTACCGACAAGCAATCATTCATATCCATCACATATATCACATATGGCATACACTTATCACTTAGGATAAATGTATTAACAACACATCGAGTATGCACACAGCCCCGAAAACATAACAAGGAATGGGGCTAGAAACTCACCTGAACTCTGCTTCTTCCTCTGATAGTTGTAAATCCCTTCTTTAACTGAGCTCGGCTGACTGTATAAGTTACACGTATCAATACTCGCCTGATCTAATCTGGTGGCCTAGTATTAGCTTACTTTTACTTATCGTTTTAATCTATTCTCTAATCGAACTTGACTTTAGGCGAAGTTAAACCTTAGGCGAACTTAGCTTTAGGCGAAGTTAAACCTTAGGCGAACTTAGCTTTAGGCGAAGTTGTCATCAGGCGAACTTGGCTTTAGGCGAAGTTGTCATCAGGCGAACTTGGCTTTAGGCGAAGTTGTCATCAGGCGAACTTAGCTTGCAGGCGAAGTTCAACCTTAAGCGAACTTAGCTTGCAGGCGAAGTTGTCATCAGGCGAACTTGGCTTTAGGCGAAGTTGTCATCAGGCGAACTTAGCTTGCAGGCGAAGTTCATCAGGCGAACTTAGCTTGCAGGCGAAGTTGTCGTCTGCAGCTACTGTTCGTTCTTAAATCCCTTAATCACCTTCGTTTCTTAACCAAATATCTCGATTTAGGTACCCACGGGATTGTCTGACCAGCGCCTACAAACCCCAACCATCAAATCGACCTAACATCGATGTTTAAAGGGTGCGATTTAGGCATATAGGTTACGGGTTCTTTTTATCAATCGATTAACCCATCAAATCATAACCATTTTCAGTAAGATTAGCTTTGTTGGATTCGTTTTTACCATACAAACTCAGATCTATCATTTCTCAAATCAAACCGAACCTATACGAACGATTTCTAACTATAAACGTACCTTGAACGAGTCGAACTACGAACACGGTTAAGCCTTGATGTTGTTTTGGTCCGTCACGACGTTCCAGCACCAACAAGCTCGGGTTTTCGCCTTCGGATCTTGGTTCGGGTTGTGTGTGTTTTGGGTGTGTGTGTATGGAAATGAGGATTAAATGGTGGTTAATGGTATTTATATTTAGGGATCATGGGCTTAAGCCCATGGACTCTCCTTCCTTCTTTCATAACCCAAGTCCATAACCCATATCCATTACCCAACACTAGCCCGACCCATACCAACTCCTACTCTATTTATTTATTTCCCGATAACCGGAGTAAACTTTCCCTCTATTATTAAGTAATATAATTAATATCATTTTGGAAATTATATTAAACGTTACTACTAGATTTAGGGTTCATTTTACACGAGCCGCACATGTTTGCAGGTCTAACGAGTTCGTTTTAGCATCAACTTCGCAACTTTACGTTTCATTTGTATCCGATCTATACCCGTCCTAAGTTTCAAGGTTAAACGTTACTAAAAACGTAAACTTTAAAGTAAAACGGCTTACCTTTCGGTCTCGGTTAGCTTGCTTATGGACTCTAGATCTTCGTGTATGGCTCGTATAGCAAAGATCTACCATAAACGGATGTTCGCTCGATCTCGTTTTCCCTCTTCCCTCTCGGCCGTAAGGTTTATGGTGGTGTAGGGTGTGTGTGTGTGTGTTTTTTTGAGTGTATAGAGAATAAGATGGAAATGAATGAGGATTTAGGGTTTTAGGTTGGTTTAGGGGATATTTATATCCCTTAAAGCCTATGGACCTAAGGCCCATTCCCTTTAATCCATCTTAATTAGTCCAAGTCCATAATTTTTATTAATACTAAGTAATTATTTAGGCCCAATAACTAAACGTGACTTTCTTTTATTAAACACGAAATTTAGGATGTTACAAACTGCTAACTAGCATGAATGCGCTAACTGTGAATATGATGTCTGAAGATGAAGACCTACTTTATATCACCATTCATTTCGAATTAGCAAAAGCAAAGTCTCCTTGCATATTATGGATTCCAAACATTCATGATCTGGATGTGAATAAGTCAAATGACTTCTCCCTAGGCCTATTAGTGAACCTTCTCTCCAGATTTATGAAACTAGAAATATTCTTGTTATTGCTTCAACTCATATTCCCCAAAAAGTGGATCCTGCTTTAATAGCTCCGAATAAATTAAATACGTGCATTAAGATACGAAGGCTTCTTCTTCCACAACAACGAAAGCACTTTTTCACTCTTTCATATACCAGGGGATTTCACTTGGAAAAGAAAATGTTCCATACTAATGGATTCGGGTCCATAATCATGGGTTCCAATGCACGAGATCTTGTAGCACTTACCAATGAGGCCCTATCGATTAGTATTACACAAAAGAAATCAATTATAGATACTAATACAAATAGATCCGCTCTTCATAGACAAATTTGGGATTTTTTTATCCCAGGTAAGATCGGTCCAGGATCATGGGATCCTTTTCTATTAGATAGGAAGGGCTATAGCACAAAATGTACTTTTAAGTAATTTCTCCATAGATCCTATATCTATCTATATGAAAGAGAAACCATGTAACGAAGTGGATTTTTATTTGTACAATTGGTACTTCGAACTTGGAACGAGCATGAAGAAATTAACGATACTTCTTTATCTTTTTAGTTGCTTTGCCGGATCAGTCACTCAAGATCTTTGGTATCTACCCGGAACCGGGATTATAAAAATATATATAAATTAATAAATAATAAACGAGCCGTTCATGATATCTTAGATCTCATATAAATCCAAAGACTCACAACACAGCAAACACATTCTTTATCATTAAAATAAAGTATCCAAGACTCCATAAACAATAAACAACAGATTGAAAAAAATGCATATACCAAGAAGATGATGACAAAAATATTGATTTGGGTGTTTCCATAGTGCATGTGAATTAGAAGTATATAACATATGTTCCATAACGATCTATTTAACAAAGAAACATCATGTAATTATTACATAATATACTAAACAAAAATAGGTGTTTACTGTTTTGATTCACAATTTAAAAATAATGTATAATTATTTATAAATCTTTATTGCATCATTTTATACCCGATTCATGTTATTATATTGATAATATTATTGAGAATCGGTTCTAATAAGCCTTTATTTTTTTTTGTAGGAAAAATGAGCTTAGAAAACCAAACATGACGAAAAATAAAGAAAAGAATCAAGAAAAATGAAAGTCTGTCAGCTAAGCATGGGCCAAGCCTCAGCCAGGCATGCCCCATTCCCTTTCTGAAGACACATCAGCTAAGCATGAGGCTGTGCCTCAGCCAGACATGCCCCGCGCTGTCACACCCCAACCTACGGTGGAAATGCTGGGGCGTGATCTGATTGTCACATCTCACAAGGTTACTATCATGCAACATTATAAGTTTCAATATCTATTTAATAATTTCAAATAAACAATTATTCATTACAATATCTCAAAACAAACACAAATCAAAATCATAAAATTAATTGACTCATTGAATTTCTTCTAGCATAAGTCCTTAAACGATCTTCTAACTTCAACTACATCATACGATGGCATGCATATGCATTGAAAATAAAATAGTTTTGTCAACACGAGGTTGAGTGAGTAATACACCAGATTTTCGTGATTATATAATAATAATAAATAGAGAGCAGACTGTGTCAAGTGATAAGAAATTTAACCAAGCATATAAACAAATCAATCAAACCATAAAGAAAGGGCTAAACCGCTGCCATGTGAATGGGCATTGGTTACAAAAAATGAGGTGTCGGTGAAACCATTGTCAATGCGTCGGAGGCCGGCCACTACGACGGTCGTATGATCATACTAGACTGAGATTATGTTGGATCTCTCCGAATGCGGAAGCATATAAAGCAAGTAAACACATAAACAAGTAAGGTATAAATTTTTCAACACAAGTGACAAGAGTTGCAAGTTGAGTAATATATAGTAATAAAATAAATAGAACGCATATGTCCCCAAAACGGTTAAAAATGAGTTAAAAAGGGGAGTGAGATACTCACCTTGATCGGATGAATGAAATATAAGTGATGATGTGAGAAAGATAAATCATTCGGGATATACCGTCAAGGATTCCTGATTCGAGTTCATGTTGGTGGTGAATCGAGACAAAACCCATCGCGGCAAAGATGAATCATGAACATGTACCCGTGTGATTACGAATTGAAGGCAAACGACGGACCAAAGCCAACAGCCAAGAACACGATCAAGAACGGCCTTAGAAGACCATGATAACACAATTAACCATAGGGTTAGGCTTCGCGAGATCCGGAAGGCTGTCTTTACTAGTTTAATTGTAATATAATGAAATTAATATGTATATCCCCAAAGAAATAGAGACGGATTTCGTTATATAAACACGAAATCAGTTTTTCAAATCTTTTATTGAAATTAGTAGGTCGGTGATGCCAGAAATGGTAAGATATACAATGATTACGAATCAATTCCAAACAAAACATGATGATTGTGGTCCAAGGATGCTAATCGGGTCTCCCGTTTGTGAAAAGGATACGGGTTACGGGTTGGTTAATGGGTTTGGGTATAATAATATATAATCTTTAATAATTGCTGCAGTTTGGTCCCTGGGATTTTAAGATGGAAACATATTAAGGGAAAACTAAAGTCTAGGGTGTAAAATGAATATATATCAAAGTTGTATTAAAAAATTATTTAAATATAATAAGGATAATAATAAAAATAATATTGCTTCGATACAAGCGATGTGTTGTTCATTGAAATTTACCCGAAAAAACGAAAACGGGTCGGGTAATATGTAAGTGAAAATCCCGAGTTGTTACAGTCTCCCCTACTTTAAGAAATTTCGTCCCGAAATTAAAAGATACTATAACAAAACCATTAACTTTTGAAAAATAAATAAATAAATAAATACATAAATAAATAAAATATTTTTTTAAAAATTTTTTTTTATCATAGCACAGAACTTTGAATAGTTAAGACAACGCTCCAAATGAAAATCCGATAAAGACACTTATATACAGGATGTACCATCGGCGTATCCACCATGTCCTTATCATCTCTACATTTGTACCGTTATCTCCACTACTTTCGATTCTATATTATAACACACAATTGCACGCATTATTATTTCCATGCGAAGACTTCGATAATTATGTAGGCCTCCATAATTACTTAGGTCGTCGGATGGTCCACATAACTCGTCCCATCATGTGGGTTACAAAACATTTGAAGGGCATGATTTTTATAGAATACAACAATCTTAATACGTTTTGGTTATAAGATAGTCATTGTGTAAAATATTTTTTATTTAAAAATGAATTGAATCCATGAGTTTATTTAATAAAATATTAAAGTTTCTAAAACGTGTCTTGTTAAAAGTTATAAATTTTTGGAAGTTTGAAAAGGAAAGGATCTCTTGGGGTTGATAGTGAAACGAATTGGGATGAATGAGGTCAACAGATAATCTAGGAGTACAATATTATAGGAAGTTGTCTTTTGAAAAGATAGAGTTTATTGCATGAGCATAATCACTTAAAATTAATAAATCATTAGAGTTAAAATTGTTTAAATCCAAAAATCGAATAAAGATTTTTTTTATAATATACAATTGAGAAAAGTAGAGTATGTTTAGATAAAAGTGACAAAAACGTCTTCTTTAATAAACTTAGTTATGAATAATTTGATTAATTAGTGCTATAAAAATTTGAATAATTAAATTTGATTGAACTGAAATATTTTGATTATGTCGCAAAGTATGGTTTAATAGAGTAAGTTTGGAAATTTTGAGCTTGTTGGAATACGACTGGATCGAGAACACACATGGCGTAGGTGATTAAGACTTCCAAAGTTGTAGCAATTATAGGCAGAAATGTATGAAATTTGAGAAAACGTCGTAGCATAGGTTTTAGAATTAGACGGCATAGACCGTTGAGGAACGTCTTGCGGTACGTGGAAAGTATTAACAAGATAACCGAACGATTACATTGGGTACAAAACGATATGATGATTGAATTGAATAGTGATAGTGGCAAGTGAAGCGTGATGAGTGAATTTTGACGTAAAGTTTTTGTTATAGGCGATATGATTTTGTTGCGATTGATTGTTGTGTACATAGAAATATACATTTTTTCGGCATTAAATAATATCTAAAAACTGCAATTTCTATCTAATAACATAGCATAAAAGGCTACTTATCATAATAAAACATAACTTCAGGTGAAACCAAGCCCCAAACGAAGAAACAAGCAAAAAGACGAAGAAAAACAGAAGAAAACACAAGAAAACAAAGAAACACGCCCCCATGCCTCAAGAAACACGCCCCCATGCTTCTAACACAAGAAAAGACAAAATCTGGAAGCAAAAGCACGGGGCCGTGCTCATCAAGCACGAAGCCGTGGAAGAGAACACAAAAAAGACAAAGAAGAATTGGGCACATGTCACTAAAAAACACGGGGCCGTGCCTAACAACCACAAGGCCGTTGCCACCTCACAGAAAAGACAAAACAAATCTGGCACATGTCATATTAATGCATATGGCCGTGCTCATCAAGCACGGGGCCGTGCCTCACTATCAGATTGCCTATAAATAGTGGCTCATGTTGCACTCATTTGGTGTGCCTTGAAAAGATTTCTATCCGATTCTCTCTTATAAAAACACACACTAACACTCACATTGAAGATTTAGTGAAGAGTTTGAAGGCTTGGAGGTCATTACCATCAACCATCATCATCAACCATCATTACCATCATTAAGAAGGGAGATTCATCTACAATTGGTTAGATTGTTCCAAGTTTAATCATGTATTTGTTATCATCATTCATCTTAATGTTTATCATCATGCTCAATATGAGCTAAACTCCTTTTACCATCTAGAATCTATGAAGAAGCTTTGTTTTACTTGATAATTAATCAAGACATGTGATGTAGTCTAGTAAAGTACATGGTTATATTACAATTATCTTTTGATGAGAAATGTTTCACCATCTTAAATCACTAATTCAAAGTCGGTGGTTGTCAATTCCATTGGCAATCATTCATGAAAGATTCATGTTCTTGAAAGATAGAAATACTTTGATACATTATCGAAACATGGATCCTTATATTGTACTTAGAAATGATGAGATATAAGTTATGATGTATTTTTCTAAACCTTGGTAATTCGAAAATGGCTTTGCTTAGGATATCAAATTAGTTAAAGAAATCATATGTTAACGGAATGTGTAATTATAACCTACATAAATCAACCAAGGGGAGGTTGTGTGATGAACTACAACCACCCGAAGTTGTTAGAATTGGTATTTGAGAAATCGAAGTCAATCCTAATCTTTCTACTTTACGAAACTACTTGCCAACTTAAATTGAAATTATTGAGATGGTATGCCATTAGGAAAGGGTGGACTTTAAAATGCGCATGCTATCTCCTTAGTGCCAAAGATGCTCACTTAAGGTTTAAGGAGCTATCTATCATATATTGCTATGGGAAGTTTATCACATGTCCAAATATTAATTATAAATGTTAAAATGGAGTGGATTCTTGATCTTAGATGGTAACCTTCGCATAATTGAACAACTCTTTTAGAATTTCTTGTCTTGGTCACCTATATATTATATATAAGTATTTATATTTTATAAAAAGTTCAAAAATTAACCCCAAAATGATTAAATCCTCCGATTAAAGCAAAACAACTATTTATTATTAGAAACCTTTGTGTCCACGGATCGATACTTGGTTCTTACCAACTATTCTACATATACGATAGGTACACTTGCCTATTTTGTGTGTGTTTAGTCTTCGTAGAAATCACTTTTATAAATTTAAAACACGATCTTGTGCAAAAGCAAATCATTCCATTTTTCATATTTTATACCACACGCACGCACGCATCAAGTTTTTGGCGCCGTTGCCGGGGACACGGTATGTTTCTAAGAACGATCCAAGTTTTAATTTAATCATTGTCTATAATTGTACAAATTTTTAACTTCTATTTTTATTTTATCCTTATTTTATTTTTTTTACTAAATATTAAATTATATAATTTTACGGCTAGCCTACTTTTTAACCTTTATTTACCTTACCTTACTTTAGCTTAATTAACTTAGACCTTAGTTTAGTTTAAAATAGCTTAGCCTAACTTATAGTTTAACTTAGACTAACTTTAGCTAACTTTTAATTTAGTGTTTAATTTTGATTTAGTCCCATGTATGTCCTATACTTTTGAGCATGAGCTTGTTTCTTCAATTTCTGAACCGGAACGACTCTTTCGTCGACGAGCACGTAAACGGACAGTAGAAACCACCGAAGCAATCAAAGAGGAATCAGTAGACGCCACCACATCAGGAGAAAATCAAACCGAAGAAATGATGGCGGCCCAGAATAATGAGCCGAACATGAGTCAGTATGCCAAGCCAACTCTCGAAGGCCATGGCAATGGAGTGGCTCTACCCGAAATCACCGAAAATTTCGAAATCAAATCAAGCACCATTCATATGGTGGAAAATTCAGTTCAATTTCATGGTCTCCTCGACGAAGACCCTCTTTCTCACATATCTCAATTCCTACGAATCTGCGGAACCTTTAAAATCCAAAACTATTCAGACGATCAAATCAAACTCAAACTCTTTCCTTACTCTCTCAAGGGTCAAGCCCTAGAATGGATAGAATCTATATCCTCTGGTTCCATCACCACTTGGGACCAAATGGTTGAACAGTTACACGCAGCATGGGAAAGATATAAAAGTCTTCTAAGAAGATGCCCACATCATGGACTGAGCGTATGGTTACAAGTTCAAACTTTCTTTGACGCACAATCCAGTCAAAACAAACAGGCCATCGACCAGCCAGCATTACCGGATTCCGGACCGATGATGATGAGTCGTTACACGCAGCATGGGAAAGATACAAAAGTCTTCTAAGAAGATGCCCACATCATGGACTGAGCGTATGGTTACAAGTTCAAACTTTCTTTGACGCACAATCCAGTCAAAACAAACAGGCCATCGACCAGATCGATGGTGGAGACCTGGGATCCAAATCACCTAATGAAGCATTTGAAGTCCCGGAGAAGGCCGCAAAGAAGAGTTTCGCTTACAACCTACCAAGATCTACACCTATCCATAAAGGAATACACCACGTTGATTCCAACACTCTTGTCACAGCACAGCTTGAAGCCCTTTCTAAAAAATTCGAACAACTTCAAGCCGAGCTATCAGAAACCAGACTCACCTGTGACACTTGTGGAGGAAATCATAAGACAAGTGACTGTAAACAAGCCATCATGGCCATGGAAGAAGTCGATTTCATCACTAGACAAAACAACGCTTTCAGCAACAACTACAATTCAGGATGGAGAAACCACCCGAATTTCAGTTGGAAAGACGGAGGTAACACTCAACCTTTACCCGGATTCGAAAAGAGACCGATGAATCAATCCATCCAGCCTAAACCTCAATTTCAAGATCAAAGTTCTAGTAGCCATCAAAACCCAAACTACTCGAAGATCGAAGAAATGCTAATCCAACTCATGACCAAAACAAATGAAGCAGAGAAGAAGGCCGACTCAAGAGCTGTTGATATCAGCGGAGTATTATTAAAACATGAAGCTGATCTCAAAAGTCAACAAGCATCACTTCAGAACCTAGAATCCCAAATCGGACAAATTGCCCGACAATTATCCGAAAGACCACCTGGCACTCTTCCAAGCAACACAATCACCAACCCGAATGCAACAGCTAACGCCGTTACACTCAGGAACGGTATAACCACTACTGTCTCACCAACTTCAGAACCAGTTATGGAGAAGAAGTCTCCTGATGAAACACAGGAGAGGCTGACCCCAACAAGCACAATATAGCCTAAGGAGCCGGTCCGAACTTATGTTCCGCCTATTCCATACCCCGGAAGACTGAAGCAGGAGCGATTGGAAGCTCAGTATGGGAAGTTTCTAGAATTCTTTAAGCAACTCCATATCAACATCCATTTTGTCGAGGCTATTGCTCAGATGCCAAAATATGCCAAGTTTCTCAAAGAAGTGCTGACAAACAAAAGAAAGCTGGAGGAGCTCTCACATGTCACCCTAAGTGAAGAATGATCAGCCGTCCTCCAAAGAAAGCTACCGACAAAGATGACCGATCCAGGGAGTTTTACTATCCCTTGTCTCATAGGAAATTTATCTGTTAGCAATGCCCTAGCTGACCTAGGAGCTAGTATTAATTTAATGGCGGTTTTTGCGAAACTAGGGATAGGAGAACCAAAGCCCACCCGCATGAGCATTCAGTTAGCTGACCGATCTATTAAATATCCTCGGGGCATTGTTGAAAACATGCTTGTCAAAATTGACAGGTTTGTTTTCCCAGTAGATTTTGTAATTCTAGACATGGAGGAAGACAAAAGTGTACCTCTAATTTTTGGAAGACCCTTTTTAGCTACAGCAAAGGCTATCATTGATGTTTGCACCGGCAAACTCACTCTCAGGGTCAATGACGAGGCAATCACTTTTGACATAGGAAAATTTATGCAATATCCGCAACAACACGATGACACCTTATACTGTGTCGACATCATAGACTCCATCGTAAGTTGCTATATGCGAGATTCCTCCATAAATACTCCCTTAGAAACACAAGTCTTAGACAAAACACTCAACAAACCCATTTTAGAAAACGAAAATCTCAACAATAACTTCCACGAAGAATCAGAAATGATATACGAAATCATTGAAAACAATGAAAAATCAAAACCATCAATCAAAGAACCACTAGCCTTAGAATTAAAAGAACTACCAAAACATCTCGAATACGCCTTTCTAGAAAAAGATCCTCAACTCCCAGTAATTATTTCATCTCACCTTTCTAAAGAAGAGAAAGACGAACTTCTTAAGGTTCTTAAGAACCATAAGAAGGCTATCGCATGAAAGATCATGGATATCAAGGGCATCAATCCTTCTTTCTGTACTCACAAATTCCTCATGGAGGAAGAATACAAACTCGTGGTCCAACATCAAAGACATCTTAATCCCAACATGCAAGATGTGGTGAAGAAGGAAGTAATCAAACTGCTTGATGCCGGATTAATCTACCCGATCTCAAATTCACCTTGGGTAAGTCCCGTTCAAGTAGTACCCAAGAAGGGAGGAATGACGGTCGTAATGAACGAAAAGGACGAATTAATACTAATGAGAACCATCACAGGTTGGCGAGTTTGCATTGACTACCGGAAGCTTAATGATGCTACAAGAAAATATCATTTTCCACTTCCTTTCATAGATCAAATGCTTGAGCGATTATCTGGAAAAATGTTCTACTGTTTTCTTGATGGATTCTCCGGATACTTTCAGATTCCCATTGCTCCTGAGGATCAGGAGAAAACTACTTTTACATGTCCATACGGGACCTTCGCCTACAGAAGAATGCCATTTGGACTATTTAATGCTCCAGCCACCTTCCAGCGTTGCATGGTGACCATCTTTCATGAATGATCGAAAACTCTATGGAAGTTTTCATGGACGACTTCTCAGTCTTTGGAGACTCCTTCGATCATTGTCTGAAAAACCTAGACAAAATGTTAGCTAGGTGTGAAGAAGTAAATCTAGTGCTCAACTGGGAAAAGTGCCACTTTATGGTAAAGGAAGGAATTGTTCTCGGTCACAAGATTTCTCAGGACGGACTAGAAGTTGATAGGGCCAAAATAGAAACCATATCCAAACTTCCGCCGCCAACTTCAGTCAAAGCCATTAGAAGTTTTCTAGGCCACGCAGGTTTCTACCGCCGCTTCATAAAAGACTTCTCAAAAATCTCAAGACCTATGACCAAACTTCTGGAGAAAGACGCACCATTCGTCTTCTCTGAGGAATGTGTTGAATCATTCAATACATTAAAAGACAAACTTGTCATCGCACTAATCATGACCACACCCGATTAGACCCTTCCATTCGAAATCATGTGCGATGCAAGTGACTTTGCAGTTGGAGCCGTACTCGGACAACGCAAAGAAAAACACTTTCACCCAATTTACTATGCCAGTAAAACTCTTAACGATGCACAAGAAAATTACACCACAACAGAAAAAGAGTTACTAGCAGTAGTATTTGCCTTTGAAAAATTTAGATCATACCTAGTTCTTTCCAAAACCATAGTTTACACCGATCATGCCGCAATACGCTACCTATTCAAGAAACAAGATGCCAAACCCAGACTCATCCGATGGATCCTACTACTCCAAGAATTTGACATCGAGGTAAAGGACAAAAAGGGAGCAGAAAATGTAGCCGCAGACCATCTTTCACGCTTAGAATGTCCAACTCCTGAAGAACTTCACAAAGAAATTATCAATGATAATTTCCCACATGAAATTCTCATGCGCATTCAATAAGTCACAGAAGAAAAAGACGAAAGTCCTTGGTATGCCAACTTCGCAAATTACTTAGCTTGTAGAATCCTAAGAAAAGGACTTACCCATCAACAGCGGAAGAAATTCTTCTCCGATCTTAAGTTTTACTTCTGGAAAGATCCATACGTATTTAGAATAGGTGCGGATCAAGTCATTCGTAGGTGCGTAGCAGGCAAGGAGGCCTTAGACATTCTCAAACACTGCCATGAAGGACCAACAGGTGGACACCATGGTACCGCCACCACGGTCAGGAAAGTGTTTGATGCATGATTTTTTTGGCCCACTATATACAAAGATACACATACTTTGATCCAAGCATGCGATGCTTGTCAAAGAGCCGGGAACATCTCATCAAAAAATGAGATGGCTCAAAAGGGCATTTAAATTTGTGATATCTTTGATGTATGGGGAATAGATTTCATGGGCCCATTTCCTAACTCATTCGGAAATAAATACATCATTGTAGCAGTCGACTACGTGTCTAAATGGGTAGAAGCACAAGCTCTTCCGACTAACGATGCTCGAGTAGTTGTACGATTTCTGAAAAAGTTATTTTCAAGATTCGGTACTCCGAAAGCCCTAATCAGCGACAGAGGTACCCACTTCTGTAACACCCTGATGGACAAAGTCTTAGCACGGTATGTGGTCCATCACCGACTGGCAACACCATATCACCCTCAGACCTGTGGGCAGGTAGAGGTCTCGAATCGAGGAATTAAGAGAATTTTGAAAAGAAGTGTCGGGATGAATCGCAAAAATTGGGCAGAAAAGTTAGAAGACGCGTTGTGGGCCCTCAGGACGGCCTACAAAACTCCAATAGGAACGACACCCTTCAAGCTCGTTTACGGGAAGGCATGTCATCTGCCAGTAGAGTTAAAATACAAAGCCTATTAGGCCCTCAGAGCAGTGAATTTTGATCTAACGTACGCCGGAATAAACCGGGAAGATCAAACTCGTGAGCTCGAGGAACTGAGACAATTGGCCTACAAAAATTCCTGGTCCTACAGGGAAAAGACTAGACGCATACACGACGCTCATTTAAAAGGAAACCAAAAATTTCAAACTGGCGATCGTGTACTGTTATACAACGCTCGTTTACGTCTTTTTCCAGGAAAATTGAAATCCCGATGGATAGGTCCATACGTAGTTGAATCAGTTTTTGACTATGGGACAATCGAAATTTCAAATTCAAACGGCCAAAAGTTCAAGGTAAATGGACATCGATTAAAGCCATACATCGACGGTCCACTTAAAGAAGTTTTGGAGGTATTAACCCTCCAAACTTTTTAAAATAAGAAATTAAGGAAACAAGGTCTGGCCAAGACCTTCACAAAACTAGGCCTTGTAAATAAATAAAAAATTAATTAATAAAATTGAAAACCACGGGGGCGTGTTCTCAAACGCACGGTCCCGTGCCTAAAAATGCGGGCCGACATCTTTGCTGCAAAAATCTCAGTCAAACTGGCTTGTAACAGAATTGTCAGAGCAAAAACACGGGGGCGTGCTTCCAAAAGCACGGTACCGTGCTCGGCTTACTGGTTGGTTATAAAAGGCACCTTGTGTCATTGCATTTCTTGCACAAACCAAAACCAAAACCAATAACCTCTGAAAATTCAGCATGCCAACTGAGATGAGTGAAGCAATCCCCGTTTCCCGACATCCGTGAAACGATGCCCGCCATGTTTCCAAAACCGAGCGTCTCTTGAAACTTCAAGAACTCGTGAAAGAACTCACCGAAATGAATCTCCTTGCTGAGACATCAATGAACAACTCCAGTTTCAAGTTCTCGGTTTCACGTACTTTCCACCACCAGGACCATTCAGAGGAGGAGAGCCTTTCGGGGAACTCTAGGAAACTTATCTTTCTATTTTTATGTGTAAGCAAGTGCATTAAGCACAATGTGTTAGGACTTCGGGCTTAACCTGAATATTTTCTTTTCTTAGGAAAACCCGGACTTATCCCGTAATTATTCTAGGACCTTTATTTAATGGAAAGTAATTTTTAGATGACCAAACTTCCAAATTATCATAATAAATGTCATTCTAAGAATTCCAGATCTTGCATCGTGTTGAAAATTACAAAGAAATTCACTGTGACAAAAAAGCACGGCCGTGCTTTCCTAAGCACGAGGCCATGGTCACCCCAGAATCTTCAGCATGATACGCGCGGACTCCGTACAATTCTCTGATTCAGAAACATTTATTCCTCTAGCAGCACGGGGCTGTGCTTTTGAAAACACGGGGCCGTGTTCAACTTTCCAGTCTCTATATAATGCATGCATAAACTCACTATTCAATTCACACCAAACATAACTTACCTAAATGGAAGGGAAATGGGTTGAATGGAGGCCAGTGAAAAAGGGGAAACAACATGAATCCTCCTACCTTGAGGAGGAGATTATGAGACTCCAATGCATCATAAGAGATCAAGTTGAGAGCAACATGCAAACCGAAGCTCGAGTAATCGAGTTAATTAACAAAGTCGACCTGCTTAGGTTCGAGAACTTCCATGTTGTGGATGACCACCACAAAGATGTGACTTCCAAACTTAACTTTCTCAACCGAGAAATCGTTATGCTCAACAAAAAGCTTGACGAACTTTTGGAAGCCAAACTAGCACCACCACACATCCAGGACTTGTTCGGAAGTGGTGACCGTTGAAGTTCTGACTTTGTTTCGTGTTGAAGTTGTTCCCGCTAGTACTATGTGTTAGGATCCGAGAGTTGTTGTTTTCATTTCATCTATCTTTAATTATGTCTTTAGTTTTATGTTTTAATGAAATCTAGGATTTTTAATTACCATGTTAAAGTAACCAGAAAATAAAAAACAGCTAAAACAAACCAGTTCGACAAATAAACAAAATTTAAAACAAAACTGTCTGCACTAAGCAGCACGGTACCGTGCCTCAAAAAGCACGGGGCCGTGTTTTTGGTCACAGAGAAGTTACGAGTTTTTAACTTAATAAAATAACTTTGTGCAACCACCAACCCTAACATTCACTGCGTTCTGAACCGGAAAACCGCCGACCATCCAATATTTTGCTAATTTCTTCATCAAATCTTCAATTCAAAACCTAAGGTATGTAATTTAACAATTGCATTGGTAAAATTCATCATTCTAGGTTTAGTTTAACCCTAAAATTACTCAAATCGACCAAATTGGGTCAAAACCCGAAGAGAAAATGGGTTATTTTGCTTGCATATGATGAATAGATTATTGAATGTTTGATGGATAGGGTTTAATTGAAAGGAACACTTTGGGTTTTGGGTATTAGGATAAATACCCGACACACCATTAAACCTAATTGATAGACCCGGTTGGAAATGAGGGTTCGAATCTAAGTAAGTTAGAGATCAATATTAAAAACACGAGCCGTGCCCAAAACAACACGAGTCGTGGTCAACCAAAAGTCAAACATCAAAGGAAACTGAACCAGAGGCACCTGCACGGGGCCGTGCTTTTGAAAGCACGCCGCCGTGCTTTGCTCTCTGTTTCAACAAATTGAAATTTTTTCACGAAATTTGACTAATTTGGATGTAAATTGCTGGCAGAGTATGGAGTAGAAGTTCATGCATTCCTAGTCTTCGGAAACCGCAAAGCAAAGGACCGACAATCAAACATAAGATTAACCTATCTCAACAACATGTACCCATAAGCCAATTTCTATGCTTGTGAAAACACTTTAAGGATTCGTAAACTGGACACGGGTAACTGATGACTTGCGGCACCGGTAGGTCGGGCACGGGCATTGGTTGGTAGTATTTTATGAACTTATTATGTGTGTTTTAAACAATTTACTTTCCGTCTTACTTGTTTGTTTGTTTTTATGTTGGTTTGGATATTTTTATGGCAATGAGTGCCGAAGACATTATGCTAGGTACTAATTTAGCCCGATAGGGCAAGGGATGGATGATTCTATACCCAATTTTCAGCAGTTTATGCTTGGTTGTTTGCAATTTTTGAATTATACAGGTACAAAAACAGGAAAACGGACGAAAAAAAGGGGACGCTCTGTCGAAATTTCGTTAACCCGTAGGGAAGTAACTCTCCATTTTAACCCATAATACTCAATTAGAATTTTTATATTTTCATGAATCTTGTCACATTGAGGACAATGTGAGATTCAAGTGTGGGGAGGGGAATTACTTGACCAATTGTTTGTCCAACTAATTATAAAAATTCTCTAAAACAACAAATATTTTTGCAGCAAACAAAGATTAATCTAAACCTAAAAAGAAAACCAAGAAAATTTTTCCAAATAACCAATAATTAAGTGAAAAAAGTAAAAAGAAGTTTTGTAATATTGAGAATAAATTTATGCAAAATATGGCGTTAATACCCAATTCCTCCGTTACTGTGAGATAAACCTCATGCCATATAGATAATTTTTCGGAAGCTTTGAGAGAGTCATATGTTTCGTGTGATTTAGAACTTGTCGTAATTATTCATTTCAAGACCGAACGAAGCGTTGTATAAGGAAGAAGGTAATATTTACACAATTCCATCAAACCCATCACCAAGTTACAAATCCCAAAAACCTTAAAACCCGATCACTTTATCCATTTTCACCGGTAAAATACAACACTGGTCTTTTACCGACAGTCCCTAAAGAACTGGAAATGCATTCTTTCGATTTCAATTTCCTTTGCTGCATACACTTCACAAAACCTAGGTTGCCTCCAGAACTTAGGGAGAGAATCTTTCTCTTTAGCATTGAGGTGAGGAAAAAGTGGCGCCAAGACGAACAAAGGCCACCATTCTGTGGAATTTCCAAAAACGCAATGAAGAGAAGAGCAAAAAGATATGAACGATGCTTAGGTTGCGGAAACTGGTCCCACGAAGGGAGATGTAGAAAAAGTCAAACTCAGTCTCAGCATGAATATACCGAACTAATGAGGGTGGGGGCTATTAGGCTCAAAGCCGAACGATCCATTAGAGTTGGAAGTTATATTCAGAACAGGATTGAGGAAGAATTGATCCACATCCTTGATAAAACTGGTCTTGACGATCTGACCTTAAAAGAGTCATTAGGTATATAAAAAAAACTCGGAAAAAGGAGCTAACTATTGAAGACATCTCAAGACTCCCAACAATCAGTAGAAGTTGTATTTACCATCCCCATTAACCCTTGAACCGCCACACAATACCAAAAACTTACTCACACAAAACCAAAACCCTTTTTACCTTATGATCTATGCAACCCTTTAAAAGGTGGAGATTTGAACTTGTTATAAGCTTATGTATCACAGGTTGTATTTTGACTAAGAGTGTTCACATACATACACCACAAGTATGATCAGATATAAAACCGAGTGTGAGTGAACATTGTGAGAACGTGACGTTTTTCATAGACGGAAGCTCATAAAAAAAACAAAAAAAAAAAAAAAAACAAAAGTTCCCTCTTATTTATCACTAAAAAATTTTGGTTATTTTTGTTTCATCTTCTTGGAGCTCATTTAAGGGATGGTTATAATCTAAGCTTGCTGTTTTTAGAGGATATTTATAAAAAGATTGCTTGAGGACAAACAATGTTCAAGTGTGGGGATGTTTGATGTACATAGAAATATACATCTTTTCGGCATCAAATAATCTCTAAAAACATTAATTTCTATCTAATAACATAGCATAAAAGGCTACTTATCATAATAAAACATAATTTCAGGTGAAACCAAGCCCCAAACGAAGAAACAAGCAAAAAGACGAAGAAAAACAGAAGAAAACACAAGAAAACAAAGAAACACGCCCCCATGCTTCTAACACAAGAAAAGACAAAATCTGGAAGATAAAGCACGGGGTCGTGGACGAGAACACAGAAAAGACAAAGAAGAATTGAGCACATGTCACTAAAAAACACGGGGCCGTGCCTACCAACCACGGGGCCGTTGCCACCTCACAGAAAAGACAAAACAAATTTGGCACATGTCATATTAATGCACGGGGCCGTGCTCATCAAGCACGGGGCCGTGCCTCACTATCCAGATTGCCTATAAATAGTGGCTCATGTTGCACTTATTTGGTGTGCATTGAAAAGATTTCTATCCGATTCTCTCTTATAAAAACACACATTAACACTCACATTGAAGATTCAATGAAGAGTTTGAAGGCTTGGAGGTCATTACCATCAACCATCATCATCAACCATCATTACCATCATTAAGAAGGAAGATTCATCTACAATTGGTTAGATTGTTCCAAGTTTAATCATGTATTTGTTATTGTCATTCATCTTAATGTTTATCATCATGCTCATTATGAGCTAAACTCCTTTTACCATCTAAAATCTATGAAGAAGCTTTGTTTTACTTGATAATTAATCAAGAAATGTGATGTAGTCTAGTAAAGTACATGGTTATATTACAATTATCTTTTGATGAGAAATGTTTCACCATCTTAAATCACTAATTCAAAGTCGGTGGTTGTCAATTCCATTGGCAATCGTTCATGATCGATTCATGTTCTTGAAAGATAGAAATACTTTGATACATTATCGAAACATGGATCCTTATATTGTACTTAGAAATGATGAGATATAAGTTATGATGTATTTTTCTAAACCTTGGTAATCCGAAAATGGCTTTCCTTAGGATATCAAATTAGTTAAAGAAATCATATGTTAACGGAATGTGTAATTATAACCTACATACATCAACCAAGGGGAGGTTGTGTGATGAACTACAACCACCCGAAGCTGTTAGAATTGGTATTTGAGAAATCGAAGTCAATCCTAATCTTTCTACTTTACGAAACTACTTGCCAACTTAAATTGACATCATTGAGATGGTATGACATTAGGAAAGGGTGGATTTTAAAATGCGCATGCTATCTCCTTAGTGCCAAAGATGCTCACTTGAGGTTTAAGGAGCTATCTATCATATATTGCTATGGCAAGTTTATCACATGTCCAAATATTAATTATCAATGTTAAAATGAAGTGGATTCTTGATCTTAGATGGTAACCTTCGTATAATTGAACAACTCGTTTAGAATTTCTTGTCTTGGTCACCAATATATTATATATAAGTATTTATATTTTATAAAAAGTTCAAAAATTAACCTTAAAATGATTAAAACCTCTGATTAAAGCAAAACAACGATTTATTATTAGAAACCTTTGTGTCCATGGATCGATACTTGGTTCTTACCAATACTATTCTACATAGACGATAGGTACACTTTCCTATTTTGTGTGTGTTTAGTCTTCGTAGAAATCACTTTTATAAATTTAAAACACGATCTTGTGCAAAAGCAAATCATTCCATTTATCATATTTTATACCACACGCACGCACGCATCAATTGTTTATTTGCTTGACAACATATAGTTGGTGTTTTAGACTCGCTTTTGCTATTGTTCTTGTTATGTGAATGAGTAGGGGTAGGTGAATTAAATTTATTAGCGAAGTAGTTAATGAATAAGATTGAATTGATTTTATTATATTTTGAAAATTAAGTTTATATTTTAGAGATCGCAGGAGCTACCTCCTTGACTAAACATGTGGGCATGAGGCGGTTATAGAAAACAAATGATTGATGTTGCTTGATGGTGAGAAAACATTTAATGATTTAATAAAAATATTATTTAATGAGAAGATTCAATAGTTGTGTAGGTTTCATATGAGTTGTTGTGTATAACGAAATTTAATGTGCTATGCTAATGTTTAATCATAACTTAAGGATAAGTTAGAATCTAAATTGATAATCAATGAGTTAATTTGATGAGTTAATAAGTTTTATCAAAGTTTAATATGTTTTAACAAATTAAAATTTGAGGTTGAATACTTGAAATGTGCTTAATAAGTTATATACATGATACCATGAGTATAAGAAAGCCATTTGATTCTTAAATTGTGTGATAATATTATTTAAATTACTGGATATTTTGATGATACAATAACGTGATAAGATGAATAGGTGAAAACCAGTAAGTGTAAATTGTTTTGATTGGCTCGTGATAACCGAATCTAGATGAATGACGAATTTGTATCCGATTATGAGAATAAAAATGTTTTGAGTGTATGAAGAGATCGAATCAATAGATCTTGATTTAAAGTGATTTAGTGAGTAATTGAATAATTTAATAATAGAATAATATAATAATAAAATCAAATCATAAATCGTTTCGTATAAAATCAAACAAATAAACAAATAACGAATGTTCTTCGAGGTGTTGGGTTTCCCATGAGCTTTCCATGGCATTTTGTTTCCCCAACTTATTAGCATACAAAAACCAAAACAAATGTGTGAGTTTGCCTCCCATGAGCATTACATGGCAATTTGAATGGCCCAACTTAATTAACGAATCAACGAATCAATTGAGTTTGTCGGCCCATGAGCGTTACATGGCGATTTGACCGACCAAACTAAATAACTAATGAACGAACTCAAGAATAAGTAGTTGAAACATCTCGTGTATCACCACAGATGATAACGTTCTAACAAAATATCGCAAATATAACAGATTGTGCAAATGTACAGTTGGCGTGTCCATGGCGTCCCATGGGTTTTACACCGGACTAGACATTTTAAAAACAACAAAACACAATAAATAACCGTTTAGCCGATTACGTTAAACGCTTAAAGTGTCGATCGCATGACAATTTCCACTATGGCGGGGAATCTTGTCACACTCCCTAGTTTTAAGTGAAAACGAGCAAAAACAAAGCTAGGAAATTTGCAAAGAAATTCCCGACAATAAAAGACAATCTAATAAAATTAAATAAAATATTTTGAGGTTGAGGCGTATCCTCAGAGTTATAAAAATATTTTGAGAATGAGACATAGTCTCGGAGTAATAAAATATTTTGAGAGTGAAGCATAGCTTCGGAGTTGTGTGTGTGTGCATGACAATAAAAAAAACAATTAACTAAGTAGTTAAATTAGTACATAATCTAGCAAGGCAATAACGTAAGGTGTAAACAATCAAATAGAACACATCAGGTAAACAAATAAGCATGTATGAGGCTCTTAAGCATATTACTAAGGCACCACTAACGACCTATCTTAAACCTTCGGCTCTGATACCAATCTGTCACACCCCAACCTACGGCGGAAATGTCGGGGCGTGATCTGATTGTCACAGCTCACAAGGTTACTATCATGCAACATTATAAGTTTCAATATCTATTTAATAATTTCAAATAAACAATTATTCATTACAATATCTCAAAACAAACACAAATCAAAATCATAAAATTAATTGTCTCATTGAATTTCTTCTAGCATAAGTCCTTAAACGATCTTCTAACTTCAACTACAACATACGAATACCTGCATATGCGTTGAAAATAAAATATTTTTTGTCAACACGAGGTTGAGTGAGTAAAACACCAGATTTTCATGATTATATAATAATAATAATAATAATAATAATAATAATAATAATAATAATAAATAAGAGAGCAGACTGTGTCAAGTGATAAACAATTTAACCAAGCATATAAACAAATCAATCTAACCATAAAGAAATGGCTAAACCGCTGCCATGCGAATGGGCATTGGTTACAAAAATTGAGGTTTCGGTGAAACCATTGTCAATGCGTCGGACGCCGGCCACTACGACGGTCGTATGATCATATTAGACTGAGATTATGTTGGACCTCTCCGAATGCGGAAGCATATAAAGCAAGTAAGCACATAAACAAGTAAGGTATAAATTGTTCAACACAAGTGACAGCAGTTGCAAGTTGAGTAATATATAGTAATAAAATAAATAGAACACATATGTCCCCAAAACGGTTAAAAATGAGTTAAAAGGGGGAGTGAGATACTCACCTTGATCGGATGAACGAAATATAAGTGATGATGTGTGAAAGATAAATCCTTTGGGATATACCGTCAAGGATTCCTGATTCGAGTTTATGTTGGTGGTGAATCGAGACAAAACCCATCGCGACAAAGATGAATCATGAACATGTACTCGTGTGATTACGAATTGAAGGCAAATGACGGACCAAAGCCGACAGCCAAGAACGCGATCAAGAACGGCCTTAGAAGACCATTATAACACAATTAACCATAGGGTTAAGCTTCGCGAGATCCAGAAGGCTGTTTTTACGAGTTTAATTATAATATTATGAAATTAATATGTATATCCCTAAAGAAATAGAGACGGGTTTCGTTATTATCAACACGAAATCAGTTTTTCAAATCTTTTATTGAAATTAGTAAGTCGGTGAAGCCAGAAATGGTAAGATATACAATGATTACGAATCAATTCCAAACAAAACGCGATGATTGTGGTCTTAGGATGCTAATCGGGTCTAAGGTTTGTGAAAAGGATACGGGTTGGTTAATGGGTTTGGGTATAATAATATATAATCTTTAATAACTGTTGCAGTTTGGTCCCTGGGATTCTAAGATGGAAACATATTAAGGGAAAACTAAAGTCTAGGGTGTAAAATGAATATATATCAAAGTTGTATTAAAGATTATTTAAATATAATAACGATAATAATAAAAATAATATTAGTTCGATACAAGCGATGTGTTGTTGATTGAAATTTACCCGAAAAAACGAAAACCGGTCGGGTAATATGTAAGTGAAAATCCCGATTGTTACACACGCCTCCTCAGAAAATGACAAAATAAAGTACACTGTTGACTGTCCCCCTTTTTGAAGACACGCAGGGTCATGCCTCACCTTGGCATGCCCCATGCCAATCAAGCCTGCCAAGAAAGTACAAATCAGTATCATGCGCATTTAATGCTTGAGGGACCAGCACATGCCATGCCTCATCCAAACATGCCCCGCTCCTAGCTATATGCCAAAAAGTACGTCAGGGAGCACGTGGTGTACTACAATGGGACCAGCATGGGTCATGCCCCTTCTAAGCATGGGTCATGCCTTGTGCACAGTGAGCCTATATAAAGACCATGCATGTTGCTCATTTGGTGTGCACAATTTTGGAGAAAAAAACACCCATTTTCGCTTTCATAATCCATAGAATTAAAGAGAGAGAAGCTCTTGAACCTTAATAAAACATCAAGAAGAAGTCTTAGCATCATCATAATTATCTAGCTTGGTTTCTTGGTTAGATTATCTTAAATATTAAACATGAATGCTATATTCTTCTATTTTGGTGTGTCTTTTATAATTATCATGAGCTAAAACTCTTTATATCACCTTAACACATGATGAAACTTGACAACTTTAGATGGTTGGAATTAATATATGATAATTTTATGTTAAAATAATGACTAGTTCTTGGTTATCTTTTGATGAAATATTGTGTTTAAACAATTGAAAGCAATATACAAGAATTATAAATGGTACATCTTGTTATGTTGAAAGACTCTTGATTTTATCATTTATTTATAAATGTTGTTCATACAACTTTTATCTTTTAATCTAGAAATAGTTAAAATAATTCTTGTATGCTACATGAAAATTGGTTAAACACATATCATCATGTTTAGATTTGAAAAGATTGAACATTTGTTATGAATTGATATTCTTGTTAAGTAATATTATAAATAATTTGTTAACAAAACTATCTTAATATTACACTTGGGTTGAAAATTCATAAGTCAAGGGAATACTTGAACTTAGTCTAATTTAATCAACCATAGGTGGATTATGTGTTGTTCATGTAATCTTTCTAACCGGTTGTTAGATTTGAGTTTCGTAATTGAATGATAATCTATATCTTAAGGTTCACTTACATTATAGTATGATTTGAGGTGATTAGTTTGTATAATTCATGCTAAGTTTTCCAGAAAATCATTTGGATGGTTATCTATAACTAGAAACTATTCTTTTTAAAACAAAATTGTGAATTTATCATATATTTAAGTTTACCATCATTAGGAGTCAATTGGATTCTAAGTTAAGGTGATAGCTTCTTAATTCTTGTTTATCTCCATCATCGTGTTACTTGTTTTAAATTATTGTTACCAGTTTTTCTAAAAAAATAATCTTAAAAACAAATCAATTAAGCTCATTTCTCACGGTTATTATATTTGAAAAGGGTTAATATTAAAATTTACGTGTCCATGGATTGATACATGGTTCTCGCCGTTACTATATTACCACACGACGGGTACACTTGCCTTTTGTGTGTATGGTTAAGTCTAGGTGAAAACCATTCTTAAAACCCGACAAAGTGTGAAAAATCTTTAATAAAAATATATATATCTCACACCACATCAATTTTTTGGCGCCGTTGCCGGGGACACGGTAAAATTTTAATATTAACCTGAGTTTTTATTTTAACCGTTGTTTATAATTGTTAAAAAAAGATATATTAAAATTTTGTTCATTTTAGTTTATTTAGTTTTAATCTAACTAAAAAAAAGTTTATTTATTTCCGCTTTACTTGTAGTTCACTTTTACTTGTTTAGTTTCTTTATTTATTTTCTTAAGTAATGAATGTCCACCACGCCCGCACCTGAGCTTGTTTCACCACTTTAGGTACCCAAACATCTCCTTCACCAAAGGTTACGCAATCGTTCACGTGTAGTAGCAGAGACAATCGAAAACGAGGCGTTTGCGGACGTAACAACCGAAGAAATCGTAACGGAACAAAATATGGCGGAACTAAATGGGCCAGAAAATGAACCTAACATGAACCAATACGGCAAGCCGACCCTCGAAGGTTATGGAAGTGGCGTGGCACCACCGGAAATCACTGTAAACTTCGAAATCAAATCCAACATCATTCATATGGTGGAAAATTCTGTTCAATTCCATGGGCTTCTCGATGAAGATCCCTTGTCTCATATCTTTCGATTCTTACGAATATGCGGTACTTTCAAAATCCAAAACTGCTCTGAGGACCAAATTAGGCTCAAGCTTTTTTCCATTCTCTCTCCGAGGCCATGCCTTGGATTGGCTAGAGTTACTGCCATCTGGCACCATTAGCAATTGGGACCAGAGGTAGAACATTTCCTCCTGAAATAGTTTCCACCAGACAAAACCGCAAAGTACCGAGCCAGCATCACTGGATTCAGAACCGACAAAGACGAGTTATTGCATGCAGCCTGGGAGAGATATAAGGGCTTGCTAAGAAGATGTCCACACCATGGGTTGAACAAATGGATCCAAGTTCAAACGTTCTTCGATGCCCAATCTAGCCAAAACAAGCAGGCAATTGATCAAATTGCTAGTGGAGATTTCGGAACCAAGTCTCCCAACGAAGCATTCGAGGTTCTAGAGAAAGAAGTCAAGAAAAGCTTTGCATACAACCCACCACGATACCATGTTGATTCCAACATTCTTGTCACTGCACAACTCGAAGCACTCTCAAAGAAGTTTGAGCAACTACAAACAGAGTTGGTGAAAGCAAAGACTAAGTGCAACACTTGTGGGGGCGAACACAAAACGAAATATTGCCACCAAAGCATGATGGTTGAAGATGTTGATTACGTGAGCTGACAAAACAAAACCTTCGGGAACACATATAACCCTGGTTGGAGGAATCATCCTAATTTCAGCCGGAAGGATGGAGCAAACAATCAAACACCGCCTAGGTTTGACAAACGTCCTTTTAACCAAACTCATCCAACCCAACCAAAGCCTCAATACCACAACCAAGGGCCAAGCACCAGTCAACACCCAAACAGTGGGGATACTGTGGAGATTCTTTTAACACGGCTCTTAGCCAGTACTGAAACTTCAAACAAATTGACCGAAGAAAGGTTCCAGAAGAATGAGGCGGAGTTAAGGAATCAGAAGGCATCTTTACAAAACATCGAAAATCAAGTGGGTCAACTAGCCCAGTTTCTTTCTGAAAGACAACCCGGTGGTCTTCCAAGCAACACAGTAACAAACCCAAATGCTAAGGCTAATGCCATAACATTAAGAAGTGGCAAGACCACTCAAGATGTGGTATCCTCATCACAGCCAGTTGATAATGAGACTGAGATTCCTGACAAGGTGCACGATCGGCAAGTCCCAGCAAGTACCGCACAAGTCAGAGAACCAGTAAAACCATATGTCCCACCCATTCCTTACCCAAATCGTCTTAAGAAAGAAAATATGGAAGCCCAGTATGGAAAATTCCTTGAAATCTTCAAACAATTGCACATCAACCTTCCTTTCATTGAGGCAATCTCACAAATGCCAAAAATATGCAAAGTTTCTGAAAGATGTGTTGACAAACAAGAGAAAGTTGGAAAAGCTATCACATGTAACTTTGAATGAAGAATGCTCTGCTGTCCTCCAAAACAAGCTACCGAAAAAGAAGACCGATCCAGGGAGTTTTACCATCCCTTGCTTGATAGGAGATTTATTTGTCAGCAATGCCCTAGCTGATCTCGGAGCTAGCATTAACTTGATGCCTTATGTGGTTTTTTTTTTCTAAATTAGGACTAGGAGAACCAAAACCAACCCGCATGAGCATCCAGCTAGCCGATCGATGAGTGAAATATCCCAGGGGCATAGTTGAAAACATGTTAGTCAAAATTGATAAATTTGTTTTTCCAGTAGATTTTGTAATCCTCGATATGGACGAGGACAAATCTATACCCCTCATCTTAGGAAGACCATTTCTAGCCACCGCTGGGGATCTCATTGATGTTTTCACAGGCAAACTCACACTTAGGGTTGAAGATGAGGAGGTAACATTTGATATAGGCAGATCCATGAAACACCCGTAACACACTGATGATTCAGTTTATTATATTGACGTGTGTGAGTCTATAGTAAGTTGTCACCTTCGCGAAACCATTGAAAAAGAAGCATGCAACACTCAACTGATTGATAAAAAAGGCATACTCCATCATCCATGAGGAGCAATCCACTGAGGATCAGAAGGTAAGTGAACATCAAGATACGTACGCGACCGTTGACCGCAAATTGGAACCAAAGGCAAAACCTTCAGTTGAAGATCCGCCAGTTCTTGAACTTAAGGAACTTCCCTCCCATCTCGAGTACGCCTTTCTCGATGATGAATCTCAATTACCCGTTATCATCTCTTCCTGTTTACCAAATGAGGAAAAGAAAAGATTGCTTGAAGTTCTCAAACTCCACAAGAAAGCAATTGCTTGGAAAATCATGGACATCAAAGGAATCAGTCCATCATTTTGCACTCATAAAATCCTGATGGAAGAGGACTTCAAACTAGTCATGCAGCATCAAAGACGTCTCAATCCAAAGATGCAAGACACTGTAAAGAAAAGAGTCATTAAGTTGCTCGATGCTGGATTGATATACCCAATCTACGATTCCCCTTGGGTAAGCCCAGTACAGGTGGTACAAAAAAAGGGTGGTATGACGGTTATAACAAATGATAAGAATGAATTAATTCCTATGAGAACCGTCACAGGCTGGAGAGTTTTCATTGATTACCGCAAACTAAACGACGCCACAAGAAAAGATCACTTACCCCTTCATTTCATTGATCAGATGCTTGAGCGTTTATCAGGGAAGATGTATTATTGTTTTCTTGATTGTTTTTCTGGATACTTCCAAATTCCAATCTCCCCTGAAGATCAGGAAAAAATGACATTCACATGCCCTTATGGCACATTTGCCTACCGGCGAATGCCCATTGGACTGCGTAATGCCCCGGCCACTTTTCAACGTTGTATGGTGGCTATTTTTTATGACGTGATCGAGGAATCTATGGAGGTATTCATGGACGATTTCTCTGTTTTTGGAAATTCTTTTGATCACTGTCTTGAGAATTTGAGAAAAATGTTAACAAGATGTGAAGAAGCCAATCTTGTATTGAATTGGGAAAAATGTCAATTTATGGTCAAAGAAGGCATTGTCTTGGGACACAAGATATCACAAGAAGGACTTGAGGTCGATAAAGCAAAAATCGAGCCCATTTCAAAGCTTCCCCCACCCACATCTATCAAATCCATTCGAAGTTTTCTTGGTCATGCTGGTTTTTATCGCCGCTTCAGAAAATACTTTTCAAAAACAGCTCGGCCAATGACACAACTTCTAGAAAAATATTCTCCCTTCGTGTTTTCAGAGGAATGTCTAAAAGCATTCCAATTTTTAAAGGATAAGCTTGTTGATGCCCCAATCATGGTAGCTTCGGACTGGACACTCCCATTTGAAATCATGTGTGATGAAAGTGATTTCGCAGTTGGGGAAGTGTTGGGTCAAAGAAAAGATAAACACTTTCATCCTGCTTACTACGCCAGCAAGACTCTCAATGATGCTCAAGAAAACTACACCACCACTGAGAAGGAGCCGTTGGCAGTAGTATTTGCATTTGATAAGTTTCGTTCTTATCTTATCCTTTCCAAAACCAGTGTCTACACAGACCATGCAGCCATTAAATATCTTTTTATCAAACAGGATGCTAAACCTTGTAAGTCCCCTCGGGGCGTCGCCGATCGATACGAGATCCGCACGAGGTCTAGGAGTGCGGAATCCTCCTAGACTCGTTTAATGGTGTAGAAGACGAAGACACGATTACACACATACAAACACACGAACACACACAAGAACGGGATAAACGAATCTGCAGATCTTTTCATATAATAATCATAACTCGTTACATACCAAACACGAAAACAAAGACACGGCCGACCCGAGGTGAGCTCTACCTCGAGTCGTCCCACACGACTCTCCCTCTCTGTTTCTCTCTAGACAATTGAACTGAACACTCAAAACTCTAAATTTCTGGATACTCAAACCTAAACAAGACACATATATATATATATAAACAACTTCACGGGCTTGGGCCTGTAGACGAAGTTGTTACAACTTCGCCTAAGGCGAAGTTGTTCTAACTTCGCCTATGGCAAAAGTTGTTACAACTTCGCCTATGGCGAAGTTGTTCTAACTTCGCCTATGGCGAAGTTGTCCTAACTTCGTACATCGTTTCCGATGATCAGAATTGCATAGCGACGGTCACAAAATGCACCAACAGACTCCCATTTGACCGTTGCTCTCAATTCTAACAAACACAAAAGATCATCTGTTACAAAACATGCACCAACAGACTCCCTCTTAACTGATGATCTTCTGTTTGCTCTTCAACCAGCCGTGTCTGAAACTGTCTTGTAGCTTCACAAATCTACCAATCACCCAGCGTCTTCCATATCAGATCTCCCCTTCAGTGTAAGCTTCTCCGACTATATAGATTGAGGTCTTTGAAATGCATGCATCCTCGTGCCTAATTGATCATCTCAACCAATCACGTGAGTCCTTCTGACTTCACCAACACGTGAAGTTGGGCTCCCTCCACAACTTCACCAACACGTCGGCATACGATAAGGTTTAATCTTCAACTACTCAACATCAAGTGATCAATTTCATCACAAAACCACCTTGACAGAATCTAACACACATGACCATTAATTAATCCGAAGCATCTTAAATCACCAGGGATAACGATCAAGAACATAAACACTTTAATTCCCGATTAAATCCAACTTGTTCCAGAATTTTCACTTTAATAAATAAGCATCACGTTTTAGGATCCAATTCTCGAACGCCTTGAAAATAACATAAATAATATGCTCTGACCGCAATCCAGTAATGACGAAAACCTTCAGTTCAATTTGACTTTCTTCAGTTGGTCAACCTCGAACAACAACAATTTTATTGCCCACAAACACCCAAATATGTGTCAATATCCAGTTTCAATCAATATCCCATTCACAACCTCAGCTCCATATCCAGAGTTGACACGTATTTGTTCACACGTAAGACCAAGAGATAACAAGTTTCACTCGTTGACGGAACGTCTTCGGTCTCACAATAATCGTGTACACCTGGCCATACAGACGAAAACTCCAAACACTTTTTTTTTTAACTTCGCCTAAAAGTCAACTTCGCCTAAAAGTCAACTTCGCCCCTCCTTAACTTCGCCTGTCCTTAACTTTGCCTGACCTTAACTTCGCTTGTCCTTAACTTCGCTTCTCATAAACTTCGCCTGGCCATAACTTCGCCTGGCGGATAACTTCGCCTAAACCCTAAAATTTAAGCGACAACTTCGCCTGAACCCAATAACTTCGCCTGCGGCGCTGATCGGCCAAAAACGCATCAGAAACGTGCCAGAAATACCAAAACGCAGATCTCGAACCATAGCATAAGAGCCTAAGGCCCTGATACCACTTGTAAGTCCCCCCGGGGCGTCGCCGATCGATACGAGATCCGCACGAGGTCTAGGAGTGCGGAATCCTCCTAGACTCGTTTAATGGTGTAGAAGACGAAGAACACGATTACACACATACAAACACACGAACAAACACAAGAACGGGATAAACGAATCTGCAGATCTTTTCATATAATAATCATAACTCGTTACATACCAAACACGAAAACAAAGACACGGCCGACCCGAGGTGAGCTCTACCTCGGGTCGTCCCACACGACCCCTCTCTGTTTCTCTCTAGACAATTGAACTGAACACTCAAAACTCTAAATTTCTGGATACTCAAACCTAAACAAGACACACATATATATATATATATAAACAACTTCACGGGCTTGGGCCTGTAGGCGAAGTTGTTACAACTTCGCCTAAGGCGAAGTTGTTACAACTTCGCCTAAGGCGAAGTTGTTCTAACTTCGCCTATGGCAGAAGTTGTTACAACTTCGCCTATGGCGAAGTTGTCCTAACTTTGTACATCGTTTCCGCTGATCAGAATTGCATAGCGACGGTCACAAAATGCACCAACAGACTCCCCTTTGACCGTTGCTCTCAATTCTAACAAACACAAAAGATCATCTGTTACAAAACATGCACCAACAAACCTCGATTGATCCGATGGATTCTGCTTCTTCAAGAGTTCGATATTGAAATCAAAGATAAGAAAGGCGCCGAGAATGTAGCAGCCGATCACCTCTCTCGTTTGGAATGCCCAGCTTCACAAGAATTAGTGGGGTCCAATATAAATGACAATTCCCCCCACGAACTTCTTATGTATATCCAAACAAAAGAAGAGGAATGTCCATGGTTTGCTGACATTGCTAACTATCTCGCAAGTGGGGTCATGATCAAAGGTTTGACACATCAACAAAGAAGAAAATTCTTTTCCGATGTCAAACATTATTTTTGGGAAGATCCACACTTGTTCAGAATCGGAGCCGGTCAAGTCGTTCTTCGATGTGTGTTCGGAGATGAAGCAACCAAAATCCTCCAACATTGTCACGAAGGACCCACATGAGGACATCATGGAGTCACGTCTACCGCAAAGAAGGTTTTTAATGCCGGTTTCTTCTGGCCCACCATCTTTCGAGATGCTCATGACCTTGTAAAGTCTTGTGATGCATGCCAACGGGCAAGCAACATTTCTTCACGAGATGAAATGCCCCAAAAGGCCATACAAGTTTGTGAAATTTTCGATGTTTGGGGGATTGACTTTATGGGATCATTCCCGAATTCATTTGAAAATCGTTATATCCTAGTTGTTGTCGATTATGTTTCAAAATGGGTGGAAGCTCAGGCTTTACCCACCAACGATGCTAGGGTAGTTGTTAAATTCCTAAAAAAATTGTTCTCGCGCTTTGGTGTCCCAAAAGCACTCATTAGTGACCGTGGAACACATTTCTGCAATGCCCAGATGGAAAAGGCATTGTCTCGCTATGGTGTCCACCACAGATTTTCAACACCATACACCTGCAAACCAGTGGGCAAGATGAAGTCACTAACCGGGGCATTAAGCGAGTTCTTGAGAAAACAGTTGGGAAAAATCGTAAGAATTGGTATGAAAATTTAGATGACGCATTATGGGCTTTACGAACCGTTCATAAAACTCCTATCGGTACCACACCGTTTAGGTTGATTTATGGAAAAGCTTGTCATCTTCCTGTGGAATTAGAGCACCGGGCTTACTAGGCATTAAAAGCCGTTAATCTTGACTTGGTCGATGCGAGCGAGACTCAGTTCATGCAAATTCATGAGCTAGAAGAATTAAGAAATCAAGCTTATGCGAATTCCACAATCTACAAGGAACGCACTAAGTTGTTACACAATAAGCGTTTGAAAGAACACATAGATTTCAAAACCGGTGATCGTGTTTTGCTTTACAACTCTAGGTTGCGTTTATTTCCCGGAAAACTTAAATCTCGTTGGTCTGGCCCATACTTGGTAAAGAAGGTTTTTGATTACGGGACCGTGAAAATCGAAAATGGAGATGGTCAGTCATTTAAAGTCAATGGTCATCGATTAAAACTCTACGTCGAAGGACAAATTGGAACCGTCTCGGAGGTAATGCTCCTTCATTCCAAGAACCCTTGAAAGAAAGTCTCGGGTCTAGCCAGGACACTTAACCAAAAACTTGGCACTTGCACATAGTTTTTGCTCTCTCTCTCTCTCTCTCTCTCTATATATATATATATATATATATATATATATATATATATATATATATATATATATCCTTCTCGGGAAATGTCTAGACAATTTTTCAGCATATTTGGGGTACCAGTTGTTCTGTGCCTAGTCTAGACGTTATATTATCTTATTTTTATGATTTTTTATGTTATTTGTTTGGATGGTTGTTACTTCTTTTGTTGAAACATCTACCTAGAAGAGAAGTGTGGATTTCGGACGCAACCATTGGCCGCCGGAATATAGGGGAGTTACTTTTCATCTTTTCCCTATAATTTGTATTGCATTTTTATATATCTTTTCACATTGAGGGCAATGTGAGATTCAAGTGTGGGGAGGGGTTTACTTGAACTTTGTTTTGTCCAATAAAATATTTTTGAAAAATCTCTCCAAATTTTAATTTTTGTGTCAAATATTAAAAAAAAGAATATTAATAATAATAAATAAAAGACCGTTAAGCCTTTTAATGAATATTTGACAAAACCAAGGGTTAAGGTTGTATTTCAAAAAGCGCTCGTTCAAACTAACCACCGAATCAACTTTAACTTAATGTGAAAACCGAAAAATATGGTTTGTATTTCTTGAGAAAAGCTTTATGCAAAATGTGGCGTTTAAACCCAATCCCTCCGTTCCCGTGAGCAAAGCTTCAAGCCATATTACAATATATCATCTGTTACGTTTTGGTGGATTGAGTGAGTCAATTGTTTCGTGTGATTTAGAAATTGTTTTGGGCATACTTTTCGAGATCCGAACGAAATGTTGTATAAAAATGGAGGTAATATATGACCTACCCAAACATTTCCTCAAACACCATCACAAACCACATTAACCCTACTTCAAAGAAACATTCCCTTTTACCAAAAAAAAAACAAAAAAAAAACCATATAACCGCTTCAACCTCTTCAAACAATTTTACACCATTTGTACTTCAAGATCAAGTTTCAAGAAGACCAACGACAGTCAAGACATATGTTTCAATTGTTGGTCACTATTTTTGTATATAGTCTTACAAAAAAAAAAGTTCAAAAGAAGATCACCACGCACAAAAGGTGATGAAATGAGCAAATTTTTTGAGCTCAAAAAGCATGGAAGATTTATCACAGCTCCCGATCAAGTTGCATTTGGTTATAAATACATTTCTTTTAAACCCACAAACCTTAAACCAACAAGCCTTCTACACTCTATCCAAACCAAACACCAACATATATTACCTCCATGTTTATGCAAATATTTCAATAAGTGGGTGGAGAATGGATCCCCTGACAAGCTTATTTTTCACAAGTTGCATTTTGACAAGAGTGTTCATATACATACAACATTACATGTATGATCAGATATAAAGACGAGTGTGAGTGAACATTGTGAGAACGTGTAATTTTGCATAAAAAAGAAACTCATAAATACAAACCATGCTTTCCTATGTCACTACATATATTCATACGATCTCTGATGGTTGGGTTGTCCGTGTGTCTTCCTTCGAGGCCACCTTAACGTTTTGGGGGTGAATTAGCTACGGTCTCGTTATCTATTACCATTTGGAGAATTTTTATATTTAAGTTTGCTTGAGGACAAGCAAGGTTTAAGTGTGGGGATGTTTGATGTATAATTATTTATACATCTTTATTGCATCATTTTATACCCGATTCATGTTATTTTCTTGATAATATTATTGAGAATCGGTTCTAATAAGCCATTATTTGTTTTTGTAGGAAAAATGAGCTTAGAAAACCAAACATGACGAAAAACAAAGAAAAGAATCACGAAAAATGAAAGTCTGTCAGCTAAGCATGGGCCAAGCCTCAGCCAGGCATGCCCCATTCCTTTTCTGAAGACACATCAGCTAAGCAAGGGGTTGTGCCTCAGACAGACATGCCCCACGCCTCCTCAGAAAATGATAAAATAAAGTACACTGTTGACTGTCCCTCTTTTTGAAGACACACATGGTCATGCCTCACCCAGACATGCCCCATGCCAATCAAGCCTGTCAAGAAAGTACAAATTAGTATCATGCACATTTAATGCTTGAGTGACCAACACAGTCCATGCCTCATCCAAACATGCCACGTGCCTAGCTGTATGCCAAAAAGTACATCAGGGAGCACGTGGTGTACTACAAGGGGACCGGCATGGGTCATGTCTTGTGCACAGTGAGCCTATATAAAGACCATACATGTTGCGCATTTGGTGTGCACAATTTTGGAGAAAAACACACCCATTTTCACTCTCATAATCCATAGAATTAAAGAAAGAGAAGCTCTTGAACCTTCATACAACATCAAGAAGAAGTCTTAGCATCATCATAATTATCTAGCTTGGTTTCTTGGTTAGATTATCTTAAATATTAAACATGAATGCTATTTTCTTCTATTTTGGTGTATCTTTTTTAATTATCATGAGCTAAAACTCTTTATATCACCTTAACTCATGATGAAACTTGACAATTTTTGATGGTTGGAATTAATATATGACAATTTTATGTTAAAATAATGACTAGTTCTTGGTTTTCTTTTGATGAAATATTGTGTTTAAACAATTGAAAGTAATATACAAGAATTATAAATGGTACATCTTGTTATGTTGAAAGACTCTTGATTTTATCATTTATTTATAAATGTTGTTCATGCAACTTTATAACTTTTAATCTAGAAATAGTTAAAATAATTCTTGTATGCTACATGAAAATTGGTTAAACACATATCCTCATGTTTAGATTTGAAAAGATTGAACATTTGTTATGAATTGATATTCTTGTTAAGTAATATTGTAAATAATTTGTTAACACAACTATTTTAATATTACACTTGGGTTGAAAATTCATAAATCAAGGGAATACTTTAACTTAGTCTAATTTAATCAACCATAGGTGGATTATGTGTTGTTCATGTAATATTTCCGACCGGTTGTTATATTTGAGTTTCGCAATTGAATAATAATCTATATCTTTAAATTTTAACATAAAGGTTCACTTACATTATAGTATGATTTGAGGTTATTAGTTTGTATAATTCATACTAAGTTTTCCTAAAAATCATTTGGATGGTTATCTATAACTAGAAACTATTATTTTTAAAACAAAATAGTGAATTTATCATATATTTAAGTTTACCATCATTAGGAGTCAAGTGGATTCTAAGTTAAGGTGATAGCTTCTTAATTCTTGTTTATCTCCATCATCGTGTTACTTGTTTTAAATTTTGTTACCAGTATTTCTAAAAAAATTAATCTTAAAACAAATCAATTAACCTCATTTCTCACGGTTAGTATATTTGAAAAGGGTTGATATTAAAATTTACGTGTCCAGGGATTGATACCCGGTTCTCGCCGTTACTATATTACCACATGACGGGTACACTTGCCTTTTGTGTGTGTTGTTAAGTCTAGGGGAAATCCATTTTTAAAACCCGACAAAGTGTGAAAAATCTTTAATAAAAATATATATATCTCACACCACATCAAAAAACCTAAATCAAACTATATTATTAATTAGTTACATCTAGTTATCATTAGCATGCATTTAGCGCTAAAGTATCAGAATGATAATTAAAACAATTATTAAATTAATAAGGTCCTACATTGCATACCAGTGACATTAGGATGAAAATTGCTAACAACTGAAACTGTAGTCAAACTTTTCGGCTTGACTTCCGACGAGAACTCAAAACCAACGGAAAACTTTAACCTTGACCTTGGTCTGATGTCACCAGAAAATCAGGAAACCAGATCTGGTCGGAGAGTTCTGTGTTGTTCATATCTGTGGTAGAGAAGAAAATTGTGGAGGTTGTTATCAGCTTCTTGGTAGGGTTCAATGGAAAAAAACAAACTCACCGGGGACAAATCCGTCAACCGGAGACAGATCCACTCTCTCTTCACGGCGTCGACGATGAACAGATCCGTCAACCGGTGGTGACGTCCTTGATGTGTTGCAGGTGGTGGAGATGGTGGGTTAGTAACGGTGAGGTAGTGATCAATTAGTGGTGGTACTGGGTTATAGATGTTTGAGTTTGAATAATCAAATTAAAGAGAGAGAGAGAATGATTATTTGATTGACATGAAGACATGTACATAAGCGAAGGAGAGAGAGAAGAGTATATATAAAATTACCTATGTGCTCTTCTGTATATATATGTAAAATATAAAATGAAAACCTTGTTGAGTTTTGAAAACCAAATAAACTCAAAAGACCTTGGAGGATGTGGTCTAGGAAGTATAAGAGTGGCGAACCTTTCACTTCTCACAAAGTGGCACTGGCGGTTCCAAATAGAGAAGAATAGATTGTGGGCCCGGGTTATCTCAGCAATCCATTGGGGCATTAGAAGCTGGAAATCAATCCCCGCAAAGGCTTCGATTCCGGGAGTTTGGAATAATATCTCGAAGGTTACTGCTGAACTAGCCGAAATATCGGTTGACGTAGAGAGATACTTTATTCCATGGTTTGGAAGCAAAATACTTTTGGCTTGATCATTGGGGCTTGGAAGATAGTCTTAAGAATATGTTCACATTTTTATTTTATTTGGAGACAAATAAATTTTGTACTATAGAAGATAGATTGGTTCCGGTTCATGGTGTTAACAACCTGCAGTGGTCATGGAAACGAGGCTTAAACATAACGGAAAACCAGCTCCTTCAAATATGCTGGAGTCGGATTCAGAATATGGTCAATCTATCGTCCGAGGACGGGGGCTGGTCATGGTCCGAAGATGGTTGCAATTCTTTCTCGGTTAAAGATCTTTGAAAGGATATAGAAGTTAATATGGTTGGAGAAGAAAATTATGTGCACCGTTGGTTGAAGTAGGTACCAATAAAGGTAAATGCATTCGTTTGGCGTGCTGTTACAAATAAAATCCCGACTATGTTATCGCTAATAAGAAGGGGTATACAATTACCGGATGCGTTGTGCAAGTTGTGTGGAAGATCCAATGAAGATATATAACACATTTTCATTGATAGTGAAATTGCGAGAAGAGTGTGGTTCAGTATCCAACAGTGGATTGGGCTAAGGTTGACTGATTGTAACTCACTAAATGTCCTTACCGTATGCAGGGGCAGCTGATGGAAAATGGAGAAACACTGTTTACGCGATCATTCTCTCTACATGTTGGTGGATATGGAAGGAGAGAAATACAAAGATATTTAGAAACGAAACGTTTGGGGCAGACAGGCTGTTGGATAACATTAAAGTTAGCTCGTTCTTGTGGATCAAACATCGAACTAAGATGGGTATTATAGAGTGGTCTAATTGGTGCTCCTTTGATTGCTTTTGGTCCAACTGTTAGTATGAGTTTCTGTTTGTTGTTATTGTCTGTTGCAATTTTAGTGGGTTGTTTCTGGTTTTGGGTCCAGCTGCTTGTTGGATCTCAATTATTAATAATAGTTTGCTGTTAAAAAAAATAAATAAATAAACTCAAATGGATGGTTAAGATTAGGCCACATAGGTGTTTTCTATATTTATACATACATATATATATATATATATATATAAAGATAGAAATGTTATAATAAGAAGTAGATTTTTCATAAGAAGTGTAGGAAGTGTGTTTTCATCATTTGAACTAATAAAACACACCGCACAATAAAAACATCGCAACTAAAATAAAAACACACCGCACAATAAACACACTTTCCATATCCACTGTCAGATCAACATATATCTAATACACCAGATTACTTTCTTACACTTTTCAGACACACTCCACTTCTTATTATACCCCACCCTATATATGTATACATACTTTTATTTATAAAACTATATATTTTTCCAATTAACCTAATATATTTTTTTATATAAAGTCACATATCTAATTAAAATCAGAATAGTTTCACTAAACGAATCAAACACCGTTAGACTTTCAAATCAAGTTTTTTTCCGTTTAAAATATGATCTATACACAAACACACACACACATATATATTACTTTTAGTATTTTATCGTTTAAAAACCTTAAAGTATTTAAATCGTTCACGCTTTTAATTAAAATTTTATAAAATTTATACAAAATATATTTAGCGCCTTATCAATCTCAAATCCATTATAAACCCATCAAATTGTGTCTTGTTCGTCAAATTTCGTTAGGATATTTATTTCTTTTGTACTTTAAAATTAGGATAAACCATCGAGACTCATCGTGGAACTAATTAGCTCGTTTAAACCGGCTCCCGTTAATGCTTTCCCATATTTCATGTGAGTTTGCATACCCCATTTTTCGTCTTTTATATTTTAGAGGTAGCATGTATACCTTATTCAATTTTACTCATGTTTTATTTTCACATCTATTCAAAACACAATTCAATATATGTTTATGTGTGATTATTGCATGCTCTATTATTATGCTCGATGTGCTTAAATGTTTATTGTATGTTTGGTGATTGGTATCTCATCCTCATCTAGTGTGATCATACAATTACTTAAGTACATTGATTTTGTATCAATAGAAACGAGTCCACATCTATTTAGTTGTTTACATTTTCATAAGATTTGTAATGCTCACAATTTACATATGAATTGTGATTTATCTCTCTCTCTCTCTCTCTCTCTCTCTATATATATATATATATATATAACTAAAACTTATGTACTCTCACCAACATTCACGTTAACAAATTCTATTTTTATACATTCTACATATACAAGTAATTGATAAGATCGAAGATATTAGTTTTACCTTAGGATTTTTATTCGAAATACAAAAGTATGATGTATTTGTTTTGTTTATTGAACTTGTGTACTTGTTAATATCAATGAAATTAAATAACTATTTTCACCTTAATTAGTGTCTTTTGAGCTACTATCCAATCAATACGTTATGCCCCGGCATATTCCGCCGCCTTTGGTCGGGATGTGACACCGATTATTGGTTCAATTTGTTTTATGTTAGTTTTTTATATTAAAACTTCGTTTCTTTATATATTTTTTAAATATTTGTAAGGGAATAATAAAACGAGCCTTTTTTTAGATGTTCTTGGGAGAATTTTTACGATGCCATGAGTTGTGGGGAGTACCGTTATAACGAGAATATATCGTCGAAGTGGAAGAACATACATTTTCACGTTGCTAGGTTTAACGGCAAATATACATATGCAACTATAGTAAAACGGGCGAAGTGGTAAAAGCGACCACAATATATTTGTTGAAGCATGTAAGGTTTATAAAAGAGAAATGGGTACGCCATTTACGGAGGTAAAAGCGTGGACCATTTTGAAACAAAGTTCAAAATGACATTTTGTTCCTTTGATATCTCTTCTTCCAAACAGTCCAAAACCTCCAGTTCATCCTCTCAGTCACCTCGAATGCCCATCGTGAAATTAACTTAAACGATGCAGACGAAGAGATTGGGTTGTTTAGCTTCCAAACGGTCCACACCGAATGTGAACACGTAAGGACGGAGCTAGTAACAGGTAGCCAAGGATCATCTGGAATCGGGTTGAAAAATATAAAGGCCCTTTCATTTTTGTTTTTTCGCCCCTGCTCAAAGATAACAAAGTAACAAACAAATATGCTAACAAAACATATTTACAAAAATACGTAATCAATACACAATTACAAATATATATTACAAAAGCATATCTTCACACAAACTCATTACAACAAGGGAGTGACAGTTCTTAGACCGTATGGTTTTTATAGTAAAGAACATGTTTCCCGGGCTTAAAGAGGTACCTAGAACCATACGCTGAGCGAATTACATCGAAAAACAAGCCATATTGGAGATATATGTATAAGACGACCAGCGCCAAACTAAACACGCAGATCAATGTTGGCGACCATAACAAATTATTCTTACGGTTACGGTAAAGTACGAAAAAGCTGACACCAAAAGCGACCATCATGGTTGTAATAGATAGGAAAAGAGTTAATAGACCTAAAATCAACTGTTTTGGTGGCGATTCCAAGAAATCATTTTCAGCATAACGAGATGTGAGGATGGATAAAAATATAAGAATTGAAGCAGATGACAAGATTAGAGAAATTGCATCTGCTACAACAAATATCTTAAAGGTTACTTTTGAATGGAAAGAAAGGGAAACCATTGGATTGGCTGTATCCACCAGGAACTGTAAAAGCTGCAGCAAATACTATGGTTGCAATAAGCGCCGCAACAACCATACATCGATTAGCCGTTCCTTTCATCCACTTCTCACCTTCTGTAACCAATTCTTTGTGTTCCTTTCTGAATAGTTCATGTGGTGTTAAGCCATCTTTGTTCTTCCGTTCCCTATAATCAGGAGGAATCATATTCTTTACTTCCTGCAACACAAACAAACTAAAATAGTTATAAACTACTTTTTTAGGCTGTTCAAATTTATTTTTAGAAAAAATATCGGAAGATGGGAGGGGAGTATAATATGTACATTGAACCATAATAACTCTCTTTGCATTTGTAAAGCAACTCCCGACACATCTTCAAGTCGTTTTTGCTTGGCAATCTTTCCAACTAGGTGCAACATATTGTTATTCTTTGGATCTTTTAAAGGAGTTATCAGATCTTTCATTGCACCTATCTCATACAATAGGTTGTAAACTCCCTCGTGACGATGTTCAACAGCAATGTGAAATATAGATAGTTTGTCATCATTTCTTTTCCATATGAGATCAGGGTATTTACGGATGAGCTCAACTAAAAAATTAGTATTGCCCCATTCTGCAGCAATAAAAGGTACCCGAGAAGTGTATGATTTCTTTGCAGTTATTGTGCGGTTTACTGTATTCATTTCCTGAATATGTTCATCAACGATGTTTTTAATTAGTTGCGGATCAGGTTGAACTTGCCTTTGAGTTATCTTTGTTTTTTCATACGTGCTTTTAATCTGTTCCAAAATCATATTTTGTAGGTCCAAAGCCTGATCTGGTTGACTAGTAATTGGCCCTTCGATTATCTTTTATGTTTCAGCATGCAAGTTCACAAGAAGTTTAGAAATAAGCTTTTGTAGTTGTTGAGCTTGATGAGTTGAATTTGGAAGCCCTCTGATCATTATCTTATTGGTTTCTTTTTCCATTGTGTCAACATGCTCAGAAATGAGATTTTGAAGTTGCATAGGAATGGCCCATCTAGATACTGCTGTGCTGTCTTTTTCTCCTCTGAGTATGTCATCAATTTCATTCTTAGGCCTTTTTGCAATATCTGCCCAAATAAATCTTAGCAATGTCAATGCACTACTCTCCTTTTTAGAAGCTCCCACCTTTGAACCAATGAATTTAAAAACTGAAAGAAAAAAAACAGAAATTTAAAGCCACATGGATGATACCAGATATTAAGAGAAATTTGCTCAAATGGCCCGTAGAAGCATTTGTAAGAGGGTCGCACGTTTAGTCCAACCATTAAACCCAATTATTTTCTTAACGGAAAAGTGATGTTATTTGTCAATCATGTGTGTTCAAAATTGAAACTTTTATGAATTAAATAATCTATTAAACTCTAGAACTCCTAAAGTTTACATATCTGTATATTTTTTAATGTATTTTGGGCTTGACAAAAACTAATAACATATAAAAAAATGGAGAATTAAATATTTTAAAAACTAGTGTTTATAAGTGATTTTCACATGTAATTTTCTAGTAAAAGATGGTTTTCGCTGAAACCCTCCCCTATATGTAAATGTGTGTGTATAGTATAAATTATATAAAAAGATAATAAGATATGATACTCATACACCACTCTCACATGTCTACACGGCTCGTATAGGCCTATACGGTTGTATATGGTACGAATGAATGACAAGGGGACAAAAAAACAGCTTTTTGAAGCCTATACGACCGTATAGACCTATACGAGCCGTATAGGCATTAAATGGCTCGTATTGCTCTCTGACAACCCATAAAACCTATACGGTCGTATAGGGCTATACGGCCGTATAGAAAACATTTGCAGAAAAATTCATACTGCCTTTTGACCACTGTTAATCGCTGCCAGAAAACGACTATACGATCCGTATAGTGCTATACGACCACGTTTAAAACTTGATGTATTTTAGGGTGAACTATTTACTTTTATGTATGGGAACCATGTGTTTGGAACATGATGTATTTTAGGGTGAACTAGTTACTTTTATGTATGTGGACCAGATGTTTATCGGTATGTTTTGGCCAAATGTTTTCTTGTTTGCTTAATCATTGATTGATTATTGTGTGTGGACTATTATAAAGTGTAACATAATATAATCTTAAACGAATGTTCTTGGGGTACAACTACAAATTACTTAGCCAAATGTGCTATATAAATATTAAAAGACAATTTATTATATTCTAAAATATTATATCATTCAACTTTTCAATATAAAACATAATTCTATATAAGTGAAACAATACATGAAATGGTCGAAAAGGAGAACGTTTAAAATTGTTAAAAAAATATGGTGCAAGTTAGATAATATATCAAAAAAAAATTCAAAAAAAAATGTCTAAACGGCCGTATAGGCCTATACGACCCGCATAGGGCTATACGAGGCACTATAAAGGATGGCCGACAACATCAGACACAAACTGACACGATTCAGATGCTATACGACCTTATAGCCCTATACGAGCCGTATAGGAAAAAATGGTGCGTGAGAATCATAAGTGGTTCGGAAGATTGAGCGGTGTAGAAAGCATTTGGCTTAAGTGTGTGTTTTTGAGTGTGTAGGCTAAATAGTTGATCGTCGTGAGGAATGGATGGAAATGAAAAGGATGTAGGTTTATATACCTTAGGCCCTTGTTATGCCTATTATCTCACTAACTCCATGATTTATTCTAAGTTCATCTATTTTAAGCCTACCATCTTTATTACTTAATTATTTTAAAAACGTCGGATATTACAATACTTCAGGATTCAAGCACAACCGGTCACTGTCCATCACTAAAGAACCCAAATCAATCTTCCTCACCTTCTCTGTCAATCACTCCACCACCAGTCACATCCCAATAATGCCAGAAAAATGAGATGGCCAAAATCCATGGTGGCGGGGGCTAACATGGCGGCGAAGGTTAGGGGTTTTGATCGGAATGAGTGATAAATGCAGTGGTTGAATTATTGAAGCAATTGGTGGTCGGATTTGAGAGATTTGAAGGTTTGAGTGATGAAATCCATGGCTTGGTTTAAAATGAAGAAGATGAATGCTTGAAAGAAATAAGGTTTGGGATTAATTGTTATAAAGATGATGATGAAAATGATGAGATTCAGAGAAGAAGTTCTGGGTGGTGATGGGATGATGTTTTAAGGTTTGAGGGTTTTGAGGTTGATGATGATGAAGATATCAGATTATTATTATTGATTATTATCTATTATTATTATTATTATTATTAAATGAGAATGACCAAAATACCCTTGTCGTCAGCTGGTCAAGGACGGTCAACTACGGAAAGGGGCATACTGAGCCCGTCGAAAAAATCCAGTGGTTCAATCGCAAATTAAATTTCAGTGGTTCAGGGGTATCCCGCCATATTACACAGGGGGCAAATCATAATTTTCTCTAACTATTAACATAAAAACTTGAATCACGTTCTCATAAGCATATCAGCTAAAATTTTCTATGCCTATGTACAAGTCCAAAACCTAATTAAGTTTTTTACAATGACATGATATTGAGCAGAGTAGCTCTGGTTCCAATTAATCTCCTAAACACACATTCCAACTTAGTTTCCATACATTCAAGCTGAGTTTCCAGTACTTCCAATCTACATTTCGCAATTTGCGTCTTCTCCGGTTGCGCTGATGATCCATTTCTACATAAACTTTGCAATGCATCATCTACACTCTCAAGTTCATTCACAATCCCTTGTTCTTGTTGATCTTCACACGCGACGATCCCCTTATGCATTAACTTCGATACCACAATCGACCATTTGTTAGGCTTTGAATTCGGCATTGACAAGAACAATAACAAAGATTCGAAAAGCGAAACAGTTGTTTCACTAACTCCTATCACCGCCTTCATAACCGCCGCTAGGTGGTGGTTATTCGAATCAACTAACCCTGATCCACCACTGTTAATCATGTTATCAACTTGCTTTAAACTTCCAACCAACAACTTAACATCTTTCTTCATTTTCTTTCTAAAACATGTGTAGTTAATGACACTCTTTTCATTACTCAACTCGCATTTCCGCCTCCGTAGAACACACTGAAGATCTCTAACGTGTGCCTTCATTTGTGTCACCATATCCCTTAAGCTGCCACAAACATCTAAGAAGTTAACAGACTCTTCAACCAACTCTTCCACCCATTTCTTGTTTCGGTCTCCGGTTATCAAAACTTGAGTGGCGGACAAGTTTAAAAGATCCTCCATGCATTTATACAATTCCACAAGATGTGATAAACCGTTGCAAATCGTCTCTGAGGACGGCTTCGATGCTACAACGGTTTTCGCTGCGTTAAGCTCTTGCTCGATTCGAATGGTCGTCGGGTGCGATCTGCAAGGCAAGCTAATGGATTTCACTTGACCTTTGGTGACCATTTTTTTGGAGGATCAGAAGGCAGATTGTGAGATTGATCAAGTGTTTTGTATTGGTAAGTTTAAGTGTTATGTCATGTTATATATATATATATATATATATATATATCTGAATATTTTGGTACTAAATATCATTTGTTTTAAAAGTAGCTTGCCACATAAGTTTATGGGTGGATGAGGCTGAAAGTGTGAAACAAGATTATTGGTCCAAGTGTGTGATACATGTGATGATCGCATGGTGTTTTTTATGTTGTGTCGGGTGTTGGGCCAACGCAACAGCCTCCCAATTATAGTTGATTTCTTTTTGGACCTACGCCCATACGTGATGGTAACGTGTCAATATAGTAATAATATTTTAGTAAGTTAACAGGTCATCTTGTATGTTATAAGTTGAAAAGTGATTCTCATAAATATATTTTTAGTTTCTTTATAAAAGATGTTAAGTGTGCAGCCTTAAAAAGCGCCATCTAGATTTTTGTTGTTACATATAGGTGGCATGTAAAAGTTGTATCTTTAAAAAAAAGAAAAAGAAATGATATTTGCATGTATCATGCTTCATGCTTACGTAATATAGTGAAACCTGATTGGCCCACGTATCAGGTTTTTGGATGAGTTTACAAAAATGGTTTTTATAAACGAAATTAATATCTTGTGCATTTGTGAGTGTAGGACCACTTATATGAGAAAAAATATCAAAATAATTTTTTAATAATGAGAGATTCTATATGCTTTCTTAAACTCGTTTTCTCAGATTTGTCACTCTTTTAACACATTGCTGACGATGTGTTAGGTAGTCTCGCCGACGAGTTAGCTAACACGTCATAGTCAACGATGTGTTATGCCTCCAAACATATAGTTAAAGATGTGTTAAGCGTTAATTTATGGTTGACGATGCATTAAGTATTAATACTTAAAGCAACTAATTCATGATCTGGCATGTACAGAATGAAAACTTCATTCTCGATTCTACGAGAATTTTTACGAAAGCCTTTCATTTGCTTCTCTTCGATGGAAGTTTGATTTTCCATAATGTATCCTAATTTTTGGCCTAATTCTTCTTCTGATGATCGATTCAACCTCTGATCAAAAAGATATACCTTGATTATATTTCATCTCTTCAACAAGTTTAGTAATGAGCATAACGGCCCTATTGTTCTGATAGAGAGATGAATCTATAGCTTTAATTAATGTTACTTGTGAATGAGTTTTTGATTTATTTAATATGAATATTTACCCTAGGTCAACACAAAGGAGAGGCTAGCAATCGCGTTTAGTCGATTCATTCTTACTAATAACCATCTCTCATATACTACCGCTCGTACTCCCTATCTAGGAAGCCACTCGACTGAAAGGAGAGGTGCTAGAAGGCCATTTATCTTTACTCAAAAGCCTGTGAAAGCGGCTATTTCAATCTTTTTCATGTTATGGAACTCACTTCACTTCATACCTGCAACATAGGAAAAGCTGCGGTAATGCTTACTCTCCTGGTCAATAGGGCTATTCAAACCAATCCCCCCTAAGTTGTTACTGCAAGAGCTGCATATCTTATCCTAGAATAGAAGCTCAACCAGTTGTCGATACTCTTTCATCAGCTGTGGGATGCTTAGACGGTACTAGTGCTTGAGTAAGCAGTGCTCCCTTTCTGTTCGCAATTACCGCTGCAGAATATTCATATCCCTAAAAGAAGCTTTTTTCAAATTCAAATAGGTTGCTTTTAGAATAGGTTGTTCTCGAATAAGCTCTTTGAAAGATAACTGAATGAGTTTGGTCCTTTGGGGATGGGTCTGCGCGCAGGGGCTCCTTTTAGCACTTTTAAGGAAGTGAAGACGAATAGTCGACTTTGTTGCCTGCTTGACTGATTTCATCTCCTGATGTCAGAAAAGGTGTTCTATCACATTCTTTTAGCTGCAAGGTGTAAGGCCCCGAACCCGGTAGCCCTACTTTAACGTCGGATTTACTCATAAACACAGTTCTTGCAATCAGAGTTAATTAAAACTTCCGCGGAAACGTTTACTTGAAGCATTCGATACAAAACATTCAATCTCTTCTTTGATACTATAAAACAAATCATTATATTTAAAACATCTTTTCTTCCATCTTAAGATGCCAGCCGTTCAATCCATGCCATGTGCCATCCTCATGCTAGTTCTTTGGTCTGATCACCTGTGTGCATACTAAAAGTCAGCTACGCTGAGTGAGTTCTAGTTAATCAAGCAACTTATCATACAACCACTACATGCATCATATACGTATCCGCAGACACGTAGTCCACTATCTAACCTGCTTACATTACCACTTAACCTCTTATTTTCGCCTACCACTTTGCCACCTTGCCACTTTAATAACGTATAACGTTATGCCACTTTGCCACTTTAATAACGTAAAACGTTATGCCACTTTGCCACTTTAATAACGTATAACGTTATGCCACTTTGCCACTTTAATAACGTATAACGTTATGCCACTTTGCCACTTTAATAACGAAGGCACGTATAGGCTTACCCTACCACGTACTATCGTTATGCCACTAAGACTCTTACTAGACTCTTGCCACTTCTAACACGCTCTACCTCTACTTGTCTACAGCACGCTTCATATCATTTACATAATAAGCAGTTCACATCAACAATCATACACACATAATAACGATGGCACGTACAGGCTTTCCCTATCACGCGCTCACGTTATGCCACTAACACCCTTACTAGACTCTTGCCACTTCTAACACACTCTACCTCTACCTGCCTATATCACACTTCATATCAGATCAGTATTTACGTAATAAACAAGTCACATCATAACATTCATACACACTATCAACCACTTGGAATTTACTATCCTTGGCGATACGTGCAATATCCGAAGATCGTTCACGTACCGACAAGCATTATAAAATATATACCTCGTATAACATCTATAGCATACACTTACCACTTAAGGTAAGTGTATTCACACTTCACATCGAGTATGCACACAGCCCCGAAAACATAACAAGGAAATGGGGCTAGAAACTCACCTGAACTCTGCTTCTCCCTCCGATAGTTGTAAATCCCTTCTTTAACTGAGCTCGGCTGACTGTATAAGTTACACGTATCAATACTCGCCTGATTTAATCTGGTGGCCTAGTATTAGATTACTTTTACTTATCGTTTTAATTTATTTTCTAATCGAACTTGACTCTAGGTGAAGTTAAACCTTAGGCGAACTTAGCTTTAGGCGAAGTTAAACCTTAGGCGAACTTAGCTTTAGGCGAAGTTGTCATCAGGCGAACTTAGCTTTCAGACGAATTTGTCATCAGGCGAACTTAGCTTTGCAGGCGAAGTTCATCAGGCGAACTTAGCTTGCAGGCGAAGTTGTCGGCTGCAGCTACTGTTCGTCCTTAATCATCTTCGTTTCTTAACCAAATAACACGATTTAGGTATCCACGGAATCGTCTGACCAGCGCCTACAAACCCCAACCATCAAATCGGCCTAACATCGATGTTTAAGGGGTGCGATTTAGGCATATAGGTTACGGGTTCTTTTATCAATCAATTAACCCATCAAATCGTAACCATTTTCAGTAAGTTTAGCTTTGTAGGATTCGTTTTTACCATACAAACACCGATCTATCATTTCTATACTAATCCAAACCTAAACGAACATGTTCTCGATATAAACGTACCGTAAATGAGTCGAACTACGAACACGAGCTGGTCTTGTTGCTTTGGTTCGTCACGACGATCTAGCACCAACGAGCTCGGGTCCTCGCCTTTGGATCTTGGTTCGGGTTGTGTGTTTTGGGGTGTGTAGAGATTAGGATGGATAAATGGATGGAATGGAAAGGATTGGGGTTTAAGGGGGTATTTATACTCCCTTAAGCCCATGGACCGAAGGCCCATATTTCATTTTGGTCCATATCTAATCCCATCTAATTATCCTACTAAGTCTTCATATTTTGCTATTATTATTATCGTTCCACTAACTCGTTTATTTCACCCGACAAAATAATATATTAAATATTACTTTAGAAATTTCGGGATGTTACACAAGGGGACCGTCAGGTTGTAGTGGTTGAAGTAGAGCCAAGCAGCTATGGACTAAGCGAGTCAAATAACGCTGGTGCAAACCATGTTGGATGACGGGTGAGGGTGAATGTCATTCAGCTCGACTGAAAGAAAGGAAAGGGATTCGTTTATCAACTCATTTAGTTGAACATAGTGAAACTAAGGAGAAGGATGGATTATTCGCCTTACCTACATGCAGGTGACATTTTCAAGCATGGCGTTATAGCTTCCCTTCCTTCCTCAGGTGAATGTGCTAAGGTAGGCCCTTTTCCCATTCGGGAGAGTCTATGCTCTAACTATCTTTCTTTTCACAGTAGTCAATCCTTGCATATCATGAAGTTCCAGCAAGAAAATGAAGAGTGATGCAGCTGGCGCAGAAGACGTCGTTCATTACCTTATCAGATAGAGCTGACCACTTTGGTATCGATTCTGAGAAGACGCCCCACTGGCCAGTTGCCACGGTGAGAAAAGAAAACTACATGAGGCGAGAGGAGGCAACTCCCTGAGATTTTCGGACAAAGTCTTCTTCGGATGATGCTTGAACTTCACTATCTTCTCCCGTCAACCATAATTTAACACTTAACACATCGTCAGCCATGTATATACCACCCCCACACGTCGTTATCTAATTGGTTTACTAACTCATCGACGGTATTCCCTAACATATCGTCAGGCGATGAGATACGTAAGGGACAAAACTTTAAACTTTGATTAAGAGGAACAAACTTGGAATTTCTTTCTATAAAAGAGCTATTTTAGGAATTCTCCCACTTATATGCCTCCATGTTCGAAAGATTATAATGTTTTACATATCAAAGTTTTTTATACAAACATAATAACATAACCAACAAACATCATTTCGCGTTATGCTCATGAGTCTCTATATAGCAAATTCATAGGGCTGAGAAGAGAAAGAGTTGAACTAACATTTTACATTTCAACCATTTAAATTCGCTAGCTAAATTTAGGGGTGTGTATGAAACCGAAAAACCAATAAAAACAAAAATCGATGGTTTGATTTATATTCATGTAAAAACCGAACTTACAGATTTTACATGTAATAAAAACTGAAAAGCAAACCAAATCGAATAATATATATATTTTTATACTTAATTTAATTAGTTTATAAAAAATTAATAACTATGTAATTAACTCTAGCATTTTAGTTTAAAAGTATAATAATCAATTACTACTTATTAGTTTAAAAAAATGATTTAGACTCAAATTCATTATTTTGGCCAAATATATTTTTCAGCCTTAATTTCTTAACCTTAAATGTCAAAACCGAAAATCCAAAATCAAATTGTTTTTAAAATTCTAAAGCATAAATTGTTTTAGTTCGGTTTTAACTTAAAACCAACTGCTCACCCCTAGCTAGCTAGAGTTACAAGCATCTATGAAAGAAATAAGAAAGAAAGAAACGTTTTTGACCCACGTGTTCGCCCCACCGCTGTTGGTCCTTTTATTAAGTCGGGATGCTAATAAAAATATAAAATGGTCCAATAATCCCATATTTGTGCCTTCCTTTATTGGAGCCATTTCGTGGAAGGCCATAACCCATTAATGGGGCAGCTGTCTCGAAAACAGTTGCCGAGGAGATGAATACTTAGAAAAAAGACAAGGTCGAATAAATGGTGTATTATTATACAGTTTTATATGAATTTTTTAAGTGCTCATGCTTGGGTTGTCTCGTTATGTTTCCTTGCACTTGTTATGACAGCTTTTAGATCGTTTAGTTTATATGATTGTCAGATTCAGTATTGATTTCTACTCTACTGCTTCGCTGGATTCAATAACAACTTTCCAAGTGTTTATACTTCAATTTCTACTTCTGGTCTCAGTTTATGTACTCATCACTACACAACAAAATCATAAGATTCTCTATTTGATGGGATTATTAGAACTTGTCTACACCCATCCTTTAGGTATTCATACCGACACCGGGAGCTTTAGCACATAGCAAAACAGACACGACATGACACAACACGGTAAGATATAATTATATGTAATGCTATACACGAATACATTATGATACTAATCGTGTCATTTCTTTCAAACACAAATTTACGTGAACTTGTTTAGCGACAAGGGAAATACTATATATGTATTGAAACAAAAATTGTTAAAAGTTCGTAAAATCTTAAATAATACTTAAATATATAATTTTATCATAATATTAATCCTTAATATATTTGAAACAAAAACCCATAAAAGTCTTCATTATTACATTATATACTTTAATAAAAGTAAAATATAACACCCATTAAAAATAATTCCGGTTCTGATGGGTCTTTCTACTCGTATCTTCAATTTCAGACATTCACACAAAATTGCCTAACACCTTTGTAAAGGTTACATTTGTTCAAACTTGGCATGTTAATATGTTTTTAATTTAAAAATATACACGGGCTATTTACAGGTTAACAAGTGTTTAACCTGCTAGGATACGAATTTAAACAGGTTGACATGCATGTTAGACAACAGGACCGTCTTTGAGGCATGGCAGGGTAGTCGACGGCCACATGTCCGACACCCCGCTAGGCCCGAATTTTTTTTAAATTATATGTACTTTTATCAAAAACATGTGTATAATCAATGTTTCAATACAATTACATAACCACTAGCTTTGTCTAATGGTAAAGGGGTATGACATCTAACTAAAAGGTTATGGGTTCTAGTCTTATTTGAGACAGTTTTAAGCTTATTTTTATACAAAAGTTTTTTGCACAACTTAAATTATAATTAAATAAGCCAATTTATAATTAAATTGATTAAACCCAACAAAATGTTTCTTTTACTTAGCCCAAAAAAAGTCCGCCTTTAGCCCAAAATTTTTTTCGTCTTTTCAGAACCGGCCCTGCTAAGCTCAAACTCAAACTCGCTAATATTTGTGTTGTGTCGTGTTAACAAGTTCATGTCATAAAACGCTCTAGGTGGGTTTAGGCACTTGTCACCTTTGGGGTATTTCAAAGTCAATTTTTATAGAACTTGTTCTTTACGTTATATAGAAAACTAACGACTTTCTACTACTCTCATGAGTTGTGGATAGGCACCAAAGACGAGACGATGTGAGATAAAGCTAAAATTACATGCTTGATTCGTAAAGAAATCTAGGCTGATTCAGTCGATTTATATTTACGTTAACTTTGAAAACAAATTGTTAAATCTAATTAGACTATAATATATAGACATCTCATATTATCGGTGTTGGTATCTATCTAAAAATGTATGAAATCTCTCAACTAATTAAAATCTAAACATAACTTATCACATCAATAGAATGAGCGAATTAAGTTTTCATATGTCCTTGATTATTGTTCTACTTCACTTGTTTTGTTATTGTTAGGTATTGATCAGAGCAACATATAGTGGAATCACAATCACACACATAAAAACAAAAGCAATATTTTAAGACACAAGAATTTATGTGATTCGAATCCGATATGAATCCAACATTCATCATTGCGACTATGGTTTTCTCAATACAATATTACAATCACAAGATACATCTATATGAATAGACATTACTAGAATTAGAATACAACTGTTTAAATATATGAACCGACCACTTTTATCTTTTCTAGTCGACCACAAGCCCATTGGTATCTAAAGATTGTCCCTTTTAATGATATATTTTTCACAGTTACATCATACATGTATCATCATCGAAGATTTCTCTATATTAACAAAATTGTGTAATTTAATCTTCATGGAACTTAACACGAGTATTCAAGTATAGCTGGTCCACGTATAGTTTCACCCCAACCCGTATCCGTAGGCTTAGAGAATCCACAACGAGGGACTTTTCTCCTCCTCCAGATCTATATTGCAAGGAGTAGACGAAGGGGTAGCAAACGCCATTGTTGTGGGCTTCAAGTGCGCGGACCACCTCCTGTCCTGCAGACATGGGGGCGGAGATGAAAGATAGGTCCCCCTCACACACATAGTTTTAATAATTTTTAATAGGGTTGCAAAGATTTTTTTGTTGTTGAAGAAAATATGGGCTTTTTAGGAAATTCAGAAATTTGAGATGAAACTGATGTGAATTTTTGTATATGTTTGTTCCCAAGGTCGTCCTAATATTTTTGACGCCCCTATATCGCATAATAAATTTGGGTGTTTTTCATAAGAAAAATTATTTTTGATAAGGTGACTCTTATGTTAGATATGTGTATATATAATTACAGACTACATACCGTATTGTTAAACAATCCCAAACCCATAATTACCTACATATAATTAGTTACTTTTTAAAATGCGGGGTCACTCCCCCCCCCCCCCCCCCTTGAGTCACCCTCTGTTTGTTATTGTGGGTGCTTTAATTACATCACCAATGCAACGTCGGCAACATGTCCGGGAAGATAATAAATCCACGGATGGCGACGTTTCATTCGCATATATACAAGGAAGCTTTGTTAAATGTCATCAGTAATGCAATGGGTATTACACATTAATTCTTGCCGATAATTTTAAATCTGTATATATGTTACGGTTGTTAGTTATAACTAGTGATAGTTGTTCGTGCTTCGTGACGGGTTCGAAACGTAGATATGACATGCTTAATTTCGACGACTTTTACATCAATACTAACATCTTCATGAAAAAGGCTCACGTGTTTTACACCAATTAAAAACTTAATTGTATTTAAACTAAATTAACTTCTATAAGTTGATAATTAAAATAATTCATAATCAGTTTTAACTAAAATAATTAAGTCCGACTTTTGCATTTATTTAACATATTTAAACTATATACTTTATCAAAACAAAGTTTTTTTAACGATGAAATATCAAAATAAAGGAAAATTTTCCTAAATAACCATTTTGAGGTGAGAGAAAATGAGAAATAGTCCAAAATCACTACACATTCTCAAAATAGTCCACTAAATTTGGACTAAGGCGACGAAATCTGACGACATCTTTAAACATAGAAGTCTGACAAGTGTAACCTATTTTGAAAATCTGACGATTTATTTGAAAATCTTGGAGGACCCGTCCATATTTTCTACTAAATCTTCTTATAAAAAAACAGTATTGTCAGACGGTTTATTAAGAATTCCTACCTGACCCATACAAGTTATGAACACATGGAAAAAGTGTCTTATAAGTTTGTCTGTCAAGACGCAAATATGTTAAATTTGTACTAAGGAGGCGATAAATTATTTAAATTTTACGCGTCCGTCCATATTGTACATTATATGTATAGTATCATCTTTCTCAATAATTCACATATCTTCAACAACCAACTCTAATTCTTGAATCAAATTCCATGGAAGTTGAAGGTTTAGAGTGGTATGAGCTGGATTGTTCATTAAAGGTTTAGGGCGATATGAAGGAGGAAGATGAAGATAAACACATGTATATTCTTTGGACAATCATGTCGGAGTAGACAGAATCTCTTAAAATATTGTCGGTGTAGACGTATTAAAAATTAATTTTGTAGGTGTGAACTAGATTTCAACACATAAGAAATAAACTACTAACTCGTCTTCTTGATACAAATTCACCCGAAATGTGTCTTAAATGACTGAGTTTGAAGGTACAATTTCCCAAGTTTTTGGAATTTGAAGGGATCCGGTAGGAAACATTATTAAACCGCCTGACAAGACTGTTTTTTTATAAGAAGATTTAGTGGAAAATATGGACTGGTCCCCCAAGATTTTCAAATAAATCATCAGATTTTAAAAAAAAAGTTACACTTGTTAGACTTCTATTGATTTAAAGATTTCGCCAGATCTCGTCGCCGCAGTCGAAATTTAGTGGCCTATTTTGGTAATGTGTAGGGATTTTGAGTTATTTCTCATTTTCTCTCATCTCAAAATGGCTATTTAGGAAATTTCCCCCCAAAATAAAAGGTAATATGGGAGATGGTAAGAAGCTTTGTTTTTTTTTCTAATTAATTAGTTACTTTTTAAAATTTGGGTCACTCCCCCTTGAGTCACCCATGTATGTTTATTGTTGTGTGTGCTCTAATTACATCATCAGTGCAATGTCGGCAACATGTCCCTGAAGATGATAAATCCGCGTTAGCAGCATGTCCATGAAGATGATAAATCAACAGATAGTGACGTTTCATTCGCAAATAACGAAAGCTTTGTTAATTGTTATCGGTAATGCAATGGGTATTACACATCTTGCCGGGAAATTGGAATAGATTCTATCAATACTACATATATACACGTAATGAAGTCACTATATATATATATATATATATATATATCAGATTGATCCACCACGTATGGGTCGTTGTTGACCACGTGGTTCTCCCAACATCTCTTGATAGTTGGTTGATACTTTATCTTGTTGGTGTACCAACTTACAATTATTCAATCGTACAAATATTGGCTACTTTCATCTTGGAACATAACGTCACGCACGTACCACTTGTGATGAGGGTTTTTGGACAAATGCGTGGACTATGTAAATGAGTTGATCACTATGAGTTTCTCAATGATAAAATGAGGGAGGTCCCGTTATTTTGTCTTTGGTTTTGTTGCTACAAATTGTTTCAAGTATCCGTATATATATTATGCTTGTTAGTTATAATAAAGTGATAGTTGTCCGTGGCGGGTTCGAAACGTAGATACAACATGCATGCTTGATTTCGACGACTTTTACATCTCAATGAGTCGTGAAAAAGATTCACGAGTTTTACACCAATCAAAAACTTAATTAACTTTTATAAGTGATTAATTAAATTAATTCTTAATGTACGAAATTTGCATTTATTTAACATATTTAAACTATATATTTTATCAAAATAAAAGGCAATTTGGGAGATGGTAAGAAGCTTTGTTTTTTTTTCTAATGTTTGGGTTGGGAATTTGAGCATAAAGGAGGTTTCTCCTCACTTATATATAAGCTTGAAAAAAAACAAGTTGTGTTAGTGAGCGGTTTTAGAGGCAAGGGAGCTAGTTTAATTAGACTTGGGATTAGTCTAGTAATCCTATGTTGGAGATAGAAAGGGTTGAATGGGAGAAATGCTTCCAATGGTTGAGTGTTGCAAAGTGTGTGTGTGGTGGTGGTGGTTGAGGTTGGGGGGGGGGGGGGGGGTTTGCTCGTGGGAGCTCGGTGAAGAAGTTTAAGTCAAAAGTAAAGATTTTAGATACAACTATGTAGGGATGAACTTTTTTTCCTAAATACCCGTACCTGTACGTGTCTATTGGGTATGAGTATGTGTACGCAAATTTACTGATTATAGGTACGGGTACTTTCGGATACAGGTACGTGTATTATGGGTACTGGTACCCGTTTAGAATATGTAGGGACTTTTATTAGGTTTCCAACACTTATGACTTAACTTTCAAGGGAGATTTTCAAAACATAATACATATTAATTGAATAAGTTCATTCTCAATTTATATGTGTATATTCATATATTGTGTATTCGTATATTTTTATTTCATGTATGTGTAATTATGCATATAATTAAATAACATGTATTAACTTTCTCTTTTGTTTTTCTATAGAAATTGAGGAAACAATAAACTAAGAAATGGAAAAGGGTGAATTTTATATTATGGTTGATTTATTTCATTTTTAGTTTTGGTATTATGTTTTGGTTGTGGTATTACGGTTTTGGTATTATAGATAATTGATTGTCGGTATCGTACCGTTAGCGATACCTAGTTTAGTGGATATTTTTTTAAAAGAACAAAGAGGTACCAAAGCGAGTACCGTACCCAAATTACATGTACCCGACTACCCGTACTATCACACCCCAACCAAAGGCGGCGGAACATGTCGGGGTGCAACGGATTGCCCATGAACACAAGACACTATTAAAGTGACAATATTTAAACAACTAATTCATTTCATTACATTAACCAAATAACACAAACTTGTTCATACAAATAACCGAATAAATAGTCAAACAAATAAATTGTTCATTTATAACTAATAACCTAAACGGTCACAAGATAATAGTTATTCAAGTCTCCAAATCAACCAAGTAATAAACATGTAACATTACATAAAATAAACTTTGTCAACACGAATGTTAGTGAGCAATTTTTATAGTTTTGAACAATAAGTATATAATAGATGAAATCCACAACTCGTATATGGAACAATAAATAATAATAACAATTTAGATATGCAAATAGTAAATAGTTTGAGACACCTTTCTATATGGTAACAACCAAATATACTCGGATAATAGTTGCCCTATGCTACTAGCAGGAGGCTAAAGTAGTTAAGGGCGCGTATGATCATACTTAATAGTTTCATAGAGGCTAACCGGCCTAAAGCAATAAACATATAGCATGTAATCATGTAAAGCATATAACACCAAATCGAGCATTTATTTAAGTAACATATATTAAAGAGTTTGTGGTTTGAGACACAAGTATAAATCATTTGAGTTTGAATAAGTATGCAATGTCACCCCCAAAACGTATGATGGAAAACGGGGGATGAAAAGTACTCACATTAACTAAGTGACTTAAAAGATTGATTCGTGAATAATCGAAGATCGATTTAACGAGCAAGATCTAGATTAAACGGGTCTTAAGTTAGTAGGTAGTCTTGAAAGGGTTTAAAGTAAAATATATGACAAGTAAAGTAAATAAATGAAGTTTATGGTTTAAAATGTAAATATTTGAGAAATTAAAGATATGTTTGTTGAAAAATAAGTTTACCCGAAACCGGGTCTTGGTATTCCATTCATAAATATTACTCAGCCTATGTCAAGTAATTATGTAGGTTATAATGCACTATTGCAAGACCCTTTGTTATATTATGACAAACTGAAAATTTTTCTTGTTTTTTCAGACACTCATCGCGACTTGACTCAAATTTTCGGGACGAAAATTCTTTAACATGGGAATGATGTGACACTCGTCAATTTCAGGTTAACTCTGTTAATCCAAACTCCGTCAATTCAAACTTAAGATCACTTGATCTATAACGCACATCTCATTACATTTAAAATAGAGTTTTAAATGACGCTTGACAATTACTACATGTTTAGTTTTTCAGGATTGCACCGAAACGCAAACGAGTTGACGCAAACCATTGGTGAATAAACGAAAAACATCAAAACAATAATTATGTGATAATTATGTGTAAGGCTTATGTGTTATTTGATAATATCATTAAAAACACTAACTCAAGATGCAAACAAGTTACTTATGCTAGAAAAGTAATAATTAGAAGTTGAGGGGCATTGATGTAACATGTTATTATTTAATAATAACAAAAACCCTAACTCTCTCTTCCTCTCTCTAATCCCGATCGCCCCCCCTCCCTTCTCCTTCTCTTGGCTGCCGAAAACAAACACACACATACACACAAGATTTTTTAAGTTTGGTTGAAGATTAAGGTGCTAGGAAGGTATAAACAACTATCCTATGTATTATACATGTTTAATTTTGATCTTGAATGGGTTAATCTAAAACCCTAGGTCACGAAAATTATGAGTAGGATGAACTAGGGTTGATTATATGTTTGATTATGCTTTGGTTATTGATTTAGATGATCATATGTGATTTTGAACGGTGAAAGATTGTTAAATCATTGATTGTTTGTAAACCCTAGAGGGTTACTACTGATTTTGATGAATAATTATGTTTATTACATGTTTGGAGATATGTCGTATGCTTAGGATGCATGTTAGACAATTGTTTGTGCTTGCTGAGTTTTGACAGCAGAGATTGTTAAACTTGAACGACATGTAACTTGTTAAATATAAAAGCAAACTGAGCTATTTATGAGTCTAAGAGGTAGTACTCTGAGTCTAGTTTCCAGAAAACCCAACCACGCCTAATTTGGAGGTGTTTTGGTTGCTCAAACGATTTAAATGTGATTAAAGGTCAAAACTGGTACTGGACAGATTGTAAGTTATGTTTAGACAACTGTAACTAAATGTTAATGTGGAAATTGGTCGAGGTTGTTAACACTACAGGGTACTATGTTGAGTCTAGTTTCTATAAAGTCCAAGTTTGTAATTTTTGGACGAGTAAAAGTTAACTTTTATTATTTTACAAAACTGAAGTGCAAATCTGAATTGTGAGACCTGCTGTTAGGTTGTTTTGTAATTATCATATCTCATGAACTACAAGACCAAATGGGTTGGTTCCACTTCTGGAAGTTAACATATTGAGTTAAGAACCTAACCCAATTGGTCTTGCATTAGTTGGATTTTTCATTTAATGGGAATAACAAATAGCATTATGTTGCGCATGATTTTGACTGCTGTGAGTTTGCTGTAATGTTTTGATCATTGTGAGAAATCTATGAGGAATAAAAATACAATAAAATATGTTCTGGAAACCTAACTCATTTATGTTCTTGTGACGATTTTTGGTGAATTAATTGAGATGCTATGATCTGTTGAATAGAGTAATCTTCAAGTAAAATTCTGTATTGATGAAACTAGCTGCTGAACTTTGTGAAAATACATGAAACGTGCTAAGTACTAGATAATTGTTATGTTTTGACCAAATTGCCCTTGCGGGAAATAATTGCTAGTAATGTACAATATTAATACATGATATGTAAATAGTTGTTCACACATGTAACGTATCACGAATGTGTTTGTTGAGACACACACAATTCACAAACGAAACACGAAACATATCTTGTGCATAGGTATTATGTGCCGAGTCTAGAGACTCGATAATAGTTCCAACACTTAGAAAATCTCCTTGTTGTTTTAGAACGCTAGTGAGGGTTTTCTGTGACGCGCATCACTTGGGTGACTTGTTTTTGGAATTCTTCGCAAACAGTGAGTTTCACGTTTCCTCTTTTAACTCTTTTAAACGCTTTTCACTTGGGTGAGAATACATACTTCGAAACGCTTTTAGATTTTGTTATTAGATTATATATCACTTGTAAAGGCTAAGTGGCAAACGAAACAACTGAAGTCCTTCACACATCGAACCGTTTAGTATTGGATAATAGCGAGTCACTGTTGAGTAGTACTACTGGGTTTGACAAACCCCACCCAACGCTAAGCTCGACTGGAGGTCGAGTGGGTGTAATTTTGGCTAACACATTACCATGGTCGGGATAGACCTGGTGGCAAGGCACATGATAAACAGTCAGCTTCGGTGTCGAACACTTAGTAATACTTGCTTTATAGGCTAGCTACCTATAGATATATAATTGATTTAACACTATCTGGTAACGCAAAACGCTAAACGCAAAACGCTAAACGCAAACGTAAACGCAAACGCTTTATTTTATATACACTTGTGAACTCACCAACCCCGTGTTGACACTTTTAGTAAGTCATTCTCAGGTAGCCGAGGCGGGCACAACATTTGGTTATGCAACTTGTTTTAAACTATTATTATTGGGTTTTTAAGTCGTCTTGCGTGACGCAACATTTGGTTAAAGGTTTTACGCTTCCGCATTTATTTACACTTAAATGTTTTCGTGGTTTGAAAACTTTATTTATGGTTTGATTATAACTAATGATTCCGATCTTGTTAGTTCACACCCTCTGACGGTAAAACTCCGTTAGTGGATTTTGAGGGTGTGACATATATAAATACCAAAACGAGGTTTTAATCGAGTGTTCGGATTTGTCGATTCGAGTCTTGATAATTAACCAAACTCAAATTCAACTTTCCAAAGTGATAAATGTTATGAGATAACTCAATAAAACTCAAAAGACTTTACCAAGTATATAGTTCTGTTGTGAAGAACCTTAACGTCCGTTAAGCGAGTATTTGGTTTCACCGGTTCAAACTTGTTATAAGATCAAGTTGGATTCCGACACACCAAGTATGTTGAGAAAATACTTTAAAATTAGTTTTAAATACATTCTTGAAGAAAAGATGAGTTTCGGTGGCCCAAAAAACACTTGTGTGTCTTAGGCGAGTGAACTCGGTTTAGTTCGGTTTTGGTTCGGTCCTTGACTCGAATGATACCGAGGATGGTTGTCACATACCCAAATAGCATAGAACTATAAATACAATTTTAGAAGTTATAATATTCAAATCTTACATAAACATGTTTATTTAACTATTTAAAACAAAACTAGTGAACAAGAGTTTGGTTTTGGTTCGGTTCTCAACTCGGGTTAAAACCGAGGCTAGTGACTTCATACCTAATATCATGGAACTCATTTAACATAAATTAGAAACTAAACTACTTATACTTTAAACAAGACTAGTAAGAATTAAAGGAAATATAGTATAATCAAGGACTATAATGAGTCCTCCATGCAGCCATGTCTTGTAGCGTATCACCTCAACCGACCATGGTCGGAGAAGGTGAAAGCCGAAGGTAAACAAGGGGTGCATATTATATATATGTTATACCACAAGCTTCAATTACTAAGTAACAAAACAAAATTAAAGAATGGTTCTTGTTTGATTATTTAAGAAACCTTGAAGAGATGAAGTTGTGTTCTTTGTTTGAGAGAGAAAAGAAGTGGATGAACAAGGTTGAAATGAAGAAGATAAGCTTGTTTATATAGGGTAACGGTCAAAGTTTATTTCCATATTTTATATCAAGACTTGCATGTGTTTTAATTGGTTAAACAAGTCAAATATTACAAACAAACAACAAAAATTTGGATTTGTGACTGCAGGTACCACTAGGTGCCGCGCGACCATCCTGGCCTCCCTGGCCGCGCGACGCGGAGTGCTAGGTGGTCAGGTTTGGTTGTTTGGCAGCTTTAGTCCCTACAGTTCGTTTTGAGGCGTTTAAAGCATTTTAAAAGCCATAAAAGGTGTTTTTGAAATCCAACAAGTGTGAGATGATTATGTAACATAAAACCCCATTATTTAATATTATCGAAAAATCCGGGTTACAAATCGGGTCGGTTTACAGTTCAAACAAGTTATCCAAAATTGCCGAATGTCACACGTACCTGTACCGGTACCCGTACCCGTACCATATACTTTGGGTACGGTTATGGGTACCACGATTTACTGATTTTAGGTACGGGTACTTTCAGGTACATGTACGGGTACGGTCCCGATCTCAGCCCTTCAATTATGTCATGAGGTGGAACAAATGGGTCCCGGCGAAGTGCAATATACATTTTTGGAGGACAAAAATGAGTAGAATCCCTACGCATAATACGCTTGAGAGAAGGAATATCCCGGTAACTAGTAGTCAGTGTTATGTATGCGACTATGGATATGTACCACCAGATGTATGATTGCGACAATGGTATGGGATCACATAAGTCATTGGTGTAAACTCCCTCCAATCTATAGGTTCACGGTTAGAGATTTGTCGGAACTTTATAATTCTGTTGATCGCTTGCCGTTGTCACAAAGGAGGCATGGGATAGTGATTATAGTTTGTTGGAGAATTTGGAAGGTAAAAAATGAGAAAAATGTTGAAGGTAAGAGGACAAGATCGAAGACATAATCGATCGGGGACATAAAATTGCTTGGTTATTTTTTTTTTTACAAAAATAGGTCTGAAATAAACAAATTTATTGGTTGAATTGGTGTATCTTTTTGTTAATGTAGGTCCAATCTTTTTGTTTTGTCGATGGTTTCACTACGGGTTGTAAATTGTGATAATTGCTTGTTGGCCGGTGTTTATTTATAAAAGTTTACGGTTTGTAAAAAAACTATGAAATATCTATCAAAATAAAGATTTTTAATTAATACAAAAAAGAGTATATAGTAATAGTTATTATCTAACATGAAATACATGCGATAAACAAAAAAGTTATACAAAAAAGAGTTAATGGCCATTTTCGTCCATGTGGTTTGCTACTTTCGTCACTTCAGTCCAAAGTTTAAAATTTTGTCAATTTAGTCCTCATAGTTTTAAATATTAACCAATTACGTCCCATCCGTCTAACGGCATCCAGTTATGCCGTTAGTTTAAGGGTATTTTGGTCTTTATTCTTTTTATTTTGAGTTAATGGTCATTTTGGTGCATGTGGTTTGATATTTTTGTCACTTCGGTCCAAAGAGTATAGTGTAGCTTGACATATAGGAGGGCTGGTAACACAGCAAATACACAAATAAGGATTGGCACCCATAACAAACCCTCATGGTAGAGAACAAAAAAGCTGATACCAAAAGCTACTGTCATGGCTGTTATAGACAGGAAAAGAGTTACTAGACCCGAAATCAACTTTTTGGGTAGTGATTCCAAGAAGTCGCGTTCAGCATAACGGGACGTGAGGATTGATAAAAATATAAGAATTGAAGCACAGGACGCGAAGAGAGAAATGGCATCTGCCACAACAAAAACTATAAAAGTCGCTTTAGAATGGAAGACAGGGATACCATTGTGTTGGCCAGTTGCGTTGTCATTGGCTTGGCTATATCCACCTGGAACCGTAAACGCCGCAGCAAATACTATGGTTGCAATAAGGGCTGCAACAACCATACATTGACTTGCCATTTCTTTCATCCACTTCTCACCTTGTGTAACTAGTTCTTTGTGTTCCATTGTGAATAACTCATGTGGTGTTAAACCATCTTCGTTCTTTCGTTCTCTATAAGAAGGAGGAATCATATTTTGTACTTCCTACACCACAAACAAACTAAGATAGTTATAAACTACTTTTTAGTTACAAATCCTTATAAAAGACTAGTAAACATGCACCTGAAACCATAACAGCTCTCTTTGCATCTGTAAAGCGACTCCAGACACATCCTCGAGTTGTTTTTGCTTGGCACGTGTCCCAACTAAATGCAACATATTGTTCTCATGTCCATCTCTGAGAGGAGTTATTAAATCTTTCATCGCACCTATCTCATACAATAGGTTGTAGATACCCTCCTGACAGCAATATGAAATATAGTTTGATTGTCATCATTTACCTTCCATATCAGATCTGGGTATTGACGTATGAGCTCAACTAAAAATTTAGTATTGCCCATTTCTGCAGCAATAAATAGTACCCGAGAAGAGTGTGATTCCTTTAAAGTTGTCGCCTCATGCATTTTGGCAATATATTTGGATATGAGTTTTTGTAGTTGTTTAGCTTGATCATCCTTTCGAGATACTCGCTTAATTATGTTTTGTGTATCATCATGCATGTTCACAATATGTTCAGAAATGAGCTTTTGTAGCTCCAGAGTTTGATCTCTCTTACCGACAAGCGGTGTACTGTCTTGCTTAACTATTTGCTGGGATGCAATATGGATGTTGACCAGATATTCAGAAATGAGGTCTTTTAGTGGCTTAGCATGTTCTGCTTTTGCAGAAGGTGGGTTGGTGTCTTGTGTAGTCGAATCGGACTGCCCTTTGATTATGTTCTGGGTGTCAGAAGCAGGTAACAGTTTCAAATATGGTGAAAACATAAGAACATATCACAACCATTTGCCATATTTTTATTATTTAAAATATCAAAAGTGGGTGCTTATTTTGAGATGGTAGAAATGTTTAACTGGCTTGATGGTTCTCCCTATACTATTAGATTTTGTTTCAGGAGAAGCTTCTGGCTTCTGAGCCAAATCTTCAGGTGCACTTTCAGATGGCTGTCATTAAGGAGTAGAGATGCTTACTCAATTTCACGGTTTTCCGAATGAAAGATTTCTTTTCATGAAACGCTTCAGGCTTAGGAGCCAAAACTCCAAGTACTGCGCCACTACCAAGTCTTGGATACTTTTTTACTATCTCTAGTGCGATATCTGAAAAGGATTTCGCAATTGCTTTGTGAGGGAAAATATTATAAATTAATGCACAAAGTCAACAATGAACATAATTAGATTATGTGAAAGTGCATATACATGTTATGATAAACCACAAAAAAGTTATAACACGCTGGTTCAATAGAATAGTAAAATGCTTACCGAACATATCAGCCTCCACGCATTTCTCAAGTAGCCAACCACGATTCTGTGAATCCCAACCATCATCACATAACTCCTTTGAGTTTTCGTAAAGATACCTCACGACATCATAATTTTCAAACAAAGCAGCTGCATACAGTGGCATCGTTTGTCCTTGACCACCCGGGATTATCAACAAGGCCCTGTTCTCTTTTACCATAATCTTGACAGTTTCAATGTTCCCAGTTGCAGCTGCTAAATAGAGAGCGGTATTGAAATTTTCATTTTCAAGTGCCAAGTCTTCCTTTCTCATCAACGCCACCAGATTTTTCACGAACGCTTCCACATGTTTCGGACCTTTTGCCGATGCTGCAACATGAAGAGCTGTTTCCCCATTTTCGGTAATGCTATATCTTACCAACTCTATATTTGGGTTCTTATCCAAAATGGCTTTAGCAGCCGGCCAATCACATCTAATTGACGCTTCATAAAGAGGGACACCGATTTTGAGGTAATCTTCTCTAGGTCCTTTAGAACAATTCCAATGCATATAGTTAGCACACGTTCGTCTCAATATTCTTTTCTTCTAAGATTCAGCATTTTAATGCATATCGCCAGTTTGAATCTTTAAATTAGGTTTGACATCTTAAAATCAAGATCACTATATTTTTGTTTTTAGGGAAACAATTACTACCAATCGTAAACAAACTGAACGCCCGGCGAAACGTTCATGAACAAACGAACACGGACATAGGCTGTGTCCGTTCAATTATGTTTACGAACGTTCAGTAATGTGTTCGTTTAGATTTGTTCGTTAACGTTCGTTCATTTGTGTTCGGTTACATTTGTTTACGTACGTCCATTTACGTTCGTTTACATATACATGCTCGTTTATAAGAATTTTACTTTTATTATTTTTATTTATATATATTTATTTATTTTTACTAATACTATTTTGATATAATTATATTTATGAGCACTATGTTAAGCTTTTTTGGATATTATGTAGTGTACTTTCGGATTTTTGGATGATTTTTTGTTGATTTAGTGATTATTTTTCTCAGATTTATATATGTTCGCTAGTGTTCATGATTTGTGCCCGTTATTCTTCGTTTACGTTTGTTTGTTTCCGTTTACGAAATTAATGAACGGACATGAACAAGCTCAATTTCTTAACGAAAGAACTTGGACATGTAATTCGTTTGAGTAAAGAGTTCATGAACTGTCCGTTTATGTTTGCCCGACAAAAGCTTAACAGATGAACACGAACAAGGTCGAATCCAGTTCGGTTTGGTCCGTTTACAAAGCCTGCAAAAAAGCAATTCCATCTTTTTAGTAAACTTTTAATAGACAATATCAAAGCAGCTTCGTTGTAGGTAGCTGAATATAGTATAATACTAAAATAGATACCTGTAAGTAGATCTCGACAAGGTAGATTGGGTGTTAATCGTCTTGTGTCAGGATTTGGAGTTAGTGGTGTTGGCCCTGAGTTAGCATGTGAAATGACCGGAGTGTTGACTTGTGATTGGCTTAAGGCATTGTGCTGTACGATTGGATTTGTGGGCACTTGCACACTAGTTTCACCTGTTTGCTCCATCTGTAGAATAACACCATTAGTGGTGATCAAAGCCTAATTACAAGATTTAATGCATCAAGCCTTAGCTTCAGCTCACCATCAATATGATGAATGATGACTATGGTCCATGAGTGAGTGAATCTGAAAGGCCACACTCATTATTAAACTCAATTATTCTTATGCGTTAACGCTTCTACATATTCGTTTACGTCCTGTTTTTTAGTTTTTTTTAAAGGGTGGGAGGGAAAAATAAACTAAGGATAGTTAAAAATGGGTGTTTTTGAGGGTTTATTTAGGATGGAAAGGGAAGGAGCAGGAAAAGTTAGGAGGGATTAAATTAATGTATTTTTTCAATAAGTTATCCTCTAAAAAATGAGATAATTACTAAGGATAATTATTTTTTAACATAGTTATCCTTTATATTCCTCTAATTTCCTTATAATCTAAGAACACACCTATTAAAAAAATTTCTTCTCTTACCTTCTCTTTCTTATCCTTCCCTTCCTATCCTTCCCTCTCCTTTCCTTGGTTAAAAAACTCAAGAACAAGGCGTTATGGTCAATGCCGACGTCTCCACACAATATATATCTTAATGTTATATTCATTATATATTATCGAAATCTTTCTAAATTCTTTCAAGCCAACATATTGCTTTATTTTTAAATGAAAGTTTCTCATGTATTTGACCTGAATTCATGAGTATTGTTCTCACCAAACCCAGATAGCTCTTAAACGGATTATAACATTTCATTATATTAAAAATTAACCTATCAAATATTTGTTATGAAAATCCTTTAAAAATAAAGATATACTAAAAATTAATATGCGATTTCTTTTAAAACAAATACTATTTCTAATTAAAAAACAATTTTATCGTAAAGAAAACGGGTCATGGGTCTTACCTAACCCATATAACTTTTAAACCGGGTCATAACATCTTATATATTTGTGAAACTATTTTATCATCAAATCATAATTATATTATTCACTTACTTACAATAAATAAAACTAAAACCTTAAAAAATATAGAAATAATAGAAACGAAAAATATAAAAAAAAACCCGTAATACGGGGGATAAAAACTAGTATATATATAGTACAATGTTAAAATAAAAACTCACTCCAGTTATAAAAGCCATTGAAACCCAATTATGACCATTGATCTAGATCGAGATCAATCAATGGTTGAGATTAAATCTACCAAATTAACCTATTAAATTATTAATTTAAACTCCTTTAAAGTATAAAAGGATAAATAAGTAAATTATATCATATTGTTTTATGTCACACATCTGTTATGTCTCTTTTCTCTCTCTTTCGTCTTTCTCTCTCATGTCTGTTTCTCTCTCCTTTTTATTATTGTATGTTTTTTAACATTTTTTGAACATATGTTTGTCGAACATATGTTTTAAGAACATTTTACATACGTATTAATTCAAGGGAAAATTACCAAAATAGACAAATTTGACCAAAATTTTATCAAAATAGACATGCCTATTTTAGCCTACATTTCTTCGATTATTGATTTTTTGACCAATAAACAACGGACACGTCATCGAAGCCGGCTAAGCCTTAGCCGCCACTTTATGGACACAGAATTTTATGTAAAGTAAACGTGACCCACCTTTAGCTAATGAAAATTCGACACGTGTTAAAGACGGCTAAACTTAGCCTACATCTATGATTATTTAGCCTACATCTATGACTTTAGCGGGCTTCGTGATATGTGTCTATTCATTTAGCCGGCTCAAAATATTCCTTTTTAGCCGGCTCCAACTTGGCTTGTAGGCTAAGGCTTCACTTAGCCGTCTTCTTTTTTTCATTTAGCCGTCTAATTTTTGCCGCCAAATTGAATAGTTTACTAACCTTACCAACCCTATTAAATATTTAGCCAGGTTCTATCTTTTTATCTCTTGATCGTATTCTTAGCCGGTGTAAATTTAGCCCCCAAACTTTTACCTACTCAATTAAATATTTAGTCGGTTTCTACTTTTTGTTCCTCTTAGCCAGCAATTTTTTTCTCATAGCCGGCATGTTTTAGACATCAGAAATAAATAAATTTACCTACCCAAATTTAATTTTTCACCAACTATTCTTATAAAAACTATACAACCATCTTCATTCCATCTATAATTTCACCCTAAGAGAAAAAAAGTAGAAACCGACTAAATATTTAATTGAGTAGGTAAAAACCGGCTAAGATGACGGCTAAGATATTAAAAGATAGAAGCCGGCTAAATATTTAATAGGTGATATACATCTATTTATACATCTCGAATCCCTTGTAAAGTTGTGTATATTTAATGTTTTAAGTTCGGTTTAGTTCGTGTTTTATTCATCTTTTACTAATTTAGGTTTTGCGTCAAGTTATTATATATTTATCAAATTTTAAATCTTTTGGTGTCTTGCATGTTAAGCTTTAATTCTTTCTATCATTTCATGTGAAGTTTAAGTTCGTTTTTGCTCATCATTGGTTATATGATTAGTTCACTTAGTGTTTGATTTGTTTTCTTTATAGATTCATGGCTTGAGAGTCAAGGAAATGAAGTTCTAGAAGGTTTCTATCGTTGCTTGGAGTTCAAGGAAGAGATTTAACAAGATTAAGCAATAAATAAAAAGAAAAATTTCGGAGCTCCTCCTAGTACACGCCGCGTCGCGCGACCAGGGAGGCCAAGCCCGGTCGCGCGGCGCCTAGGGCCCCCAGATCAGCAAACTTTGCAAGTTTAGGCCCAGCTCGTTTATATAAAGATGTTATTATAAACCTAGACGAAGAGACACTTAGTTCCAGCCGATTTGAGAGAGAGAAGCCAAGGGATTGAAGGGTTTTTGGAGGTTGATTACATTAGAGGTCAAGAAGCTTTCATTCAATCAATCAAGGAAGAAGTTTTAAGGGTTTTATCTCTCTACTTTCGTCGTTCTTGTTATTTATCATGATTCTCTTTTGTTTATTTTGTTTGGGATTGTTTTTAATAATGATTCTAGGCTAGAGTTCATGTCTACCTAGGTTTGATGAACATGTTTGGTGCTTGATTCTTGCTTTGGACGACTGTTTTGATTATGGATTTGTTGATTTAATAGTAAAAGACTTGATTTTGCTTTCATGATGCATATGAGTATTTGTTATCTTGATTGATTGTTAACTATTGCTTTACATAGATATTTTATCTCTTGATTTTGTTTTCTAGATTTAGGGTTTATGTTTAATCATTACTTGGTGTTTTGATTATTGTGATTGAATAGGCCTATTAGATCATAGAAGCTTGTTGATAGTTGGTTAGGGTTATAATGTTCTGCTAAATTCCAATAGCTGTGAGGTGAGGATTTGTTCATGTGTCTTGGTCAATTACATTATAGGTTAAATTGGTGACAGTATTCTTGTTTGGTTATTGTGTTGATCCTTGTTCATGATGTCGTGTTTAGTTTATCAAGTTATCTAGGGTTTAGTGTTTCGTGAGATTGTTTGCCTATGATACTATTAATTAACCTTAATTGATGACTTTGAGAAAATCAATCCAACTGATTGCTTAATAATCTAATAATTATTCTTTGGGATTTCGTTTGATTCGGTCAAGGGTCCTCTAGGGTTTGTTAGATGAATATGTTTAGAAAACAGTTTCCATATCATGTTTGTTGTCCATTGCTTGATGATTGTTGATGCATGGGATTCTTACCTAGGTAGATTCCTTCTCTTATTGGTTTCGATCTTGTGATTTATTGCTTGTTTCTAGTTAAATTGTTTATTTACTTTCTTAGTTTAATATTAGTTTAACACCCCCCCCCCCCTTAAAACATTAATAATAAATAGTCGTGTCGTAAGTCGAGTCTAATTAGTTAATTTCGGTAATTTATAGAGTCCTGTGGGTTCGATATTCCGGACTTACTTAGCTTTAATACAATTGATCGGTTCACTTGCCGGTGTTTTGTGTAGTTGGGTCTTAGGTATAGTTTTTATTACTTGTTTAATTTAGTAATATTTAACTGACTGTTTTTAGCGCATCAAGTTTTTGGAGCCGTTGCCGGGGACTCTTAGCAATTGCGTTATTAGCTTTACTTGGACTTATCTGCTACATACGTGCTATTTGTTTTATTTTTGTTTGAGTCGTAGGAGTCTAATTTAAGTTTTAGTTTATTTTTGTTTATTTTTAAGTATTCGAGTCTACTCACTTGGTCTGTTGCGTTTTTCAGGTTTATGCCACATCTTCGTTCGCAAAGACCACCGCTGGATAATCTTGAGTTTTCTCCGTTGAAGACCGAGGCTAGTTCGTCAGTAGAGAAACAACCGTCAGAAGCTACATCAACACCAAAGTCGTCACCACCCAGTTCACCACCTGAAAGTCCTAGAAGTCAAGTTCAAATGGCCGACGATAGGACAAAAACTGCTTAAGCCTTCGATGGCTTAACCGGAAACCAGTCATGCATCGTTGTTCCCAGATCGACAATCCCAACTCATGGCAGATTCCGTCATACGCCATGAACAACATCGTTCAAACTAATCAGTTTCATGGGCGTGATGACAAGGATGCACCAGCTCACATTAACCGACTCTACCGCGTTTTGAAAACTTTTAATTTACAAGGTGCTACTGAAGATGCTATTTTCTTACATCTTTTTCCGTTTTCACTTGCAGGTAAAGCGGCTCTCTGGCTCGACACTCAGCCGCCTGGCACGTTCACTACTTGGGAAGCATTGCGTTCGGCGTTTATCAAGAGATATTTCCCACCTGCTAAAGCGGCTATTCTTCGTGATCAGATTCACTCGTTTCACATGAAGACAGATGAACAATATTGCCATGCTTGGGAACGTTTTCAGAACCTGCTTGCCCGTTGTTCACAGAATAGTTTTACGCCATGGGCTCTTGTGGAGAAATTTTAAAACGGGCTGACATATGAAACCCAAGTTCATTTTGACACTGCTGCTGGAGGTAACTTAATGACAAGGAAAAATTTCACCGAATATAACGAGATGTTTGAGAGCTTCGCTCAATCGGACCTCGCCAAAAGGCCACAACGCGAGAATTTCACTCCCGCTAGCAGTACATCCTCATTCACTCGAGGTGTACACCAGGTTAATCTGGATACTAGTGTGGCAACTGTTTTGGAATCACTAACTAGAGAGGTTAAGGAGCTGAAGGCCAAGGTGGACATGTGTGAGTTTTGTAGAGGTGGACAGAGGTGGACATGGTACGTTGGAGTGCCCGGTGATGAATCAACAGGTCGATTTTGTTGCTGGTCAGAATAGGTTTCCCAACAATTACAACAACAATAATCAGAGTTGAAACACCTACAAGAACCCGAATCAGAATAATTCTAATTGGCGTCCATCGGGCGCACCATCCGGATTTCAAAATGCTTATACTCCAGGACAAGGTCAAAATTCTTAGTAATTTAGTAACTTTAAAAAAATTGAAATAGGTAGGAGTTGAAATTAACTCTTCCATAGTGAATTATCCCATCTTCAAATACTGGTTTGTGTTTTTATTACACTTCACTTCAAGCACACACCTCCAATGGACAAACTTCACTGGAGATGCCCTAAGAACCATATGCATCCAAAATACACTAAATCAAAAAATTATAAGTGAAAATTTAAAATAGTGTTATCACACGTACAACTTATGATGAAAGCGACACATGCACGGTCGGCATCTAATAAAACAATAAATTATTAAACGCGAAGTTTATGATACAAAAATTAATATAAGTAAAACAATGTTTATTCGGTTGACAAATTACAGGCGTTGTGACGGAAATTCGGTATGTATCCATAGGCTCGCCACAACATTGGAACTAAACCCAAAAAATAATTTCGAAAAATGACATGTATAAAACAAAATAAAAAACAAAACAAACACGGGCGTTGCGGCGCCGAGTCGACATACATTCAGTCGATAACAATTAGGTTCGTTATTGTACAAGATGTAAACATAAAAAAATAATTTCGTTATTGGCTAGGTTTGCTACGGTACTGAAACTAAATAAACAATAACACGGGTGTTGCGACAACAAGGCGTTACGTTTTTAGTTGGCGTCGCTTAAATTTGTTATGATACCGAAACTAAATCTAAAATTAAATTTCCTAAAATTATTATACTTAAAAAAACAAAAAAAAAATCTAAATTGAAAGGCCTTTAATGAACGTGATGTCACAGCCCACCAAATTAAAACAAAAATCAGATTAAAATATATAATGCATATGAACATGCCAAGGATTTGAACCCTGGTAACTTAACCACAAAGAATTTAGCAAAACAAACATTCATCCAGCATACCATGATTTATAAACTTGTTTTAATGATGAAACTAAAATTATAAATACTAAAATAGTGGGTTTCTAATTGTACCATCATTTAATATTTATCTATATATATTGTTAGCTTTTAGTCCGCGTGTTACATATATTAATTCCTTATAAAGCATGTTTCATTTCGAGTTTTTTTAAATGTTGTAAAATTACTTGCTTACTAAAAGTGTTTTATTATATCGCATGCAATTTTACCTGTTTACTAAAAGTTAATATGTTGTGTCACATGTAATTTTACTTGTTTACTAAAAGCGTATATGTTCCATATGCAATTTGTATCCCTGTTATTAAAAACCAACTACCAATTTGAAGCAATCATATTACCTTTTAACTTAATACATTTACAGTATGTTCTCAAGTTTTATTTAAAGGATGAAATAGAAGAAAAATGAGAGATGGAAAAATATGTTGTGTTCCTAAGTTTCATTTAAGAAAGGAAAAGGAAGGAAAAAATAAAATGGATACGAGTCGGTGGATCGCATTACCACCGGCTGTATAATTGCAGTGGTGGTGCGAGATCACATAAGTCGTTGGTGTAAAGTCCTTGTATTCGTTGGTGTAATCTTGTATACAAGTATTTGTCGGTAATTATCGATGGATTACCGAAGAGCCCTAGAGATATTATTTCCCTTTCATTTTCATTTTATGTTTAGATCTGTCGGTTACCATTATTAGATCAGAAATGAATAGGTTAGTTGGTAAAGTCTGTTTTCTAGTAGTGACGTATATAGCTCTGTACCTACGCATGCCTATTGATTGAATGGGGTGTGCCTATAATTCATATCCAGAAGTTATGATCATTCATAGCTCATAGATAACATGCTAAGTTTATACGTTCCTAGGTTCTATTTGTCCGGTCATGTCTTGGCTGTCAGTGATTATATATAGCGCAAATGGAAAATGTAGATGCTGTTGGAGCTGATAGACATCTGAATTTCAGGAATTTGTGCCAACATTTTTGCATGCAATATGCTGAAACAGAGTTTGGGAACCTATGCCCGATCCGTTGTTTGTTGGTTGAATCAATTAAGGTAAGTTCTTTGTATATGAAATATTACAATTTACAAGAAGTGTGATTTTGAAAAGGGTGATCACATGCACGTAACAGTTTATAGTTTATGGTATATGAATCACGTAATTCACAATTAGACAGAATGAAGGTGCACCATGTAAACCAAGCCCAAAGTTATGCGGTTGGGCCTAAAATTGGAATCCCATGTGGGCCAGAAGGTGATCCAGATCCAAATGAAGAGTTTGCACGCGGATCTTGCCATTGCCTAGCAGTTCAGACGTGAAAGTTAGCGACGACATTAAGGTTTCTTTCACCATTTTCGTTCCACCACAGTTTTCCATCCACCAAATCTACCACCGCAAACAAAAGTTCAACCACGCGACCACGGCCACGACCTCCAAACAAGTATTCTCTTGAACTTAACCCACATATCATAAGTATTGTATTGTTGAGTATGCGAGTTGAAGGGAGCAATTTGTTTACTCTCTGATCTGATGCCATAAAACAACATACTAGATTTGGATTATGATACCAAAATCAGTTTTCAAATTTTAATGTAATGACTTCTAGTGGCGTAGCCACTTGTTAGTGAGGGGTGTCCCCCGTCACTTGTGAAATTTCTTTTAGTGTTAATATACCGAAAAATTCCTGACCGACCCCTGTAAAATTTTGACACCGACCCTTGTGAAACTTTGAAGCCGTACCCTGTATAATTTTGAGACGACCCCCGTGATATTTTGAGACTAACCCTAACAAAAAATACAATGACAATTTTATAAATATAATTATACAAACGTTATATAAACAACTTTTCCTATTAAATTTGACTTTAATATTGACAAGTCCAATATCCAATCCAATTTTTAAGCCCAAAATCCAATTCAAACCCTACTCAATTTTTAGCCCAAAACCCAATCTTATTCTAACTTCTAAAATTTATTTTTTGGCCACCTCTGATGCCTCACTTCGTCCTTTTCTCACCAGTCACCGCCTCACCGGAATCGGAAATTTCGACCAATCTCACGTCGTCCTTGACACCTTATCTTCTCACACAATCTCACGTCCACTACTGCACTACAAATTGTTTCCAAGTTTCCAACAGGCAACAACCCTCACGTCCACTATAATTGTTTCCAGACTTCCATGTATAACATGATACATTCAATTTATGTCTAATTTAGTTTGGGTTTTAGATTTTTAGGTTTATGATATTTAGACTATGTAAAAAAAACAAACATGAAAAATCTCCACTATTATGAGTATGATTGCTTCAATGCGGTTCTAAATTTGCAAATCCAAGAGTTTGGGGACTGTTTTAACGAGGTAACATCCGACTTACTTGTTTCTTTGAGTTGTTTGACTCCTTGTGATAATTTTCGGGCATTTTCTATTCCAAAAATATTACGATTAGTCGAGTTGTACCATATGATTTTGATGAAAGTGATAAAAGAAGACTCTCGGTTGAACTCGCGACATACATCGATAATTTGAAAGGAGATAAACTATTTAAAAACTTGAATGGTTTAGCAAGTCTTGTTCAATTAATGGTTCAAACAAAGAAACACCATTCCTTTGCATTGGTGTATCGTTTATAATTTATTAAAGTTAGCTTTCGTATTACCCGTTGCAACTGCAACCGTTGAAAGATCATTTTCGGCGATGCAGTATGTGAAGTCCGATTTGCGTAATCGAATGGGTGATGAAAATTTAAGCGACAGTTGTATTTGTTACATTGAGAAAGACTTGCTTGTCAATGTTAAAGTAGATGATGTAATGGTTAGATTTTAAAAAATAAAAACTCGTAGAGAACAAATTTAATATATTTGTTATCTAATATTTTGTTTGGTAATCCTCTTTTTGTATATATATGACCCGACTTAACCCGATTCGACCTGACCCAATTCGACCCGACAGTTGTATTAGTACTGACTATAAAAATTCCCGACTCCTGTGAAAAAATTTTCTGGATCCGCATTGACTACGTACTAATGTAATAACCCGACTTTTTATTCACAAAATAAATAATACAATATTGATTATGATTTTTTGATGATAGCATTTCAGTATTGGTTATAATAGTAATTAATGATCATATTAAAATAACTATAATATAACATAGCAATTATTATATTGTAAAGTTAGTTATTTTTTATTAGTTTTAAGATTTATTATTTAATGTTTTGAAGTCCATGATTATTGAAAGAAATATGTTGGAGAATTGATCAAGGGTTAATAGTATACTAGTAGATTAATTGTGCTTCTTGATGAAAATAATGGAAAATTCATGATGTTATTCGGTAATTAGGACACATCCTTAATTGGTTAGGTTGTGTGTTGTGAAGGGGCTTTATCGCACTTTTATGTCACTGTCACATAGAAACGGGGCTTTAGAGGCATCCTCCATAAAGCGCCTTTTGTGGTTTGACACCCCTTTATATATAGTGTGTATGTGTGTTAGGGGTGTTTTTCGGGTTATTTATTCGGGTTTCGGTTTGTTCGGGTCGGGTTGTTCGGGTTTGAGCTCAAAATAAATTGACCCAAGAACCGACCCAAATAAGTTCGGTTTGTTCGGGTTTCGGGTTAAATGGGTCGGGTTAATTCGGGTCGGGTTTCAGGTTTAACAAATTAAACAAATTTATCCACCTTTAACAATATAAAAAAAAACCATATTCTAAGTCGTTATAAAACCGTAATATACAACCATATTCAATAATGAATTATAATATTTAGCAAAACTTGAAAATTATCATACAAGCATGCATTAGACAGGATGGAGTGTTGTAGCATGTGGATCAATACTTGTGTAGATTGAAGAAACATATCCAATACATATTGTTTTAAATATTATACTATTTAAGTTTTTGAATTAAAGATCTATTCTCAACATGCTTTACGGTAATTAATACATCGGGATCCAATGTGATAGATCCAAATGTTAATTGGAGTATTGAAAACAGCCGAACAAGAATACATATGGTCACTATATTACTTCACCGCTAAACTACCCTATAAAAATTAGGATACATACATCGATGTATCATACTTCGGGTTATTCGGGTCAACCCGAATAAAGGTATTTCAACCCAAATACCGACCCGAATATTTTATCTTGGGTTCGGGTTATGAGTTTAATCGGTTCGGATGTTTTTCGGGTCTTGGGCCGCTTCGGTTCGGGTTCCTTATTCGGGTATGGATAAAAAACACACCCCTAATGTGTGTGTTAGTGTGTGTGCGTGTGTGATAGAGAGAGAAAGCAACCATGGCTCACCCCTCACCGTCCACATGCCACTCAAACCCTCGCAGCCCCATCCAAGCCTCAGCTTGGTGTTGAGGGGCGGCATCACCCTCCACGCCACCCACATCAAGCCTTATAGATTTTTGAAATATTGTTCTTCATGATAGAATCAGACTCAAGAATTGAGCATTGAATTTGGGAATATTTCACCTAATTTAACTCAACTTGAGTGCTTTTAGTTAAATATGCTTTAACTAATTTATGGATCATAAGTGTTAAGGCAACTTATATAAGGTGTTAATTTGAACCAAGGTTGAAATTAGGGATGACAATGGGTCGGGTTTATGTGTTCCCAAACCCATACTCGGTTAAGAAAGTCCGTACCAAACCCGTACCAAACCCGTCGGGTTTTAATCGGGTAAATACCGGTCGGATTTCGGGTTTTCCCATCGGGTTTCGGGTTTCTTACCGGGTTTTGATAAAATACCCGTCGGGTATACCCGGCTCAAAACCCGCTAGGTTTCTATTGGGTTTTGACAAAATATAATTAATCAATTACAAAGATGGTTACCATAAAGATAAAATATCTCAAAATAATTGACATAAACAAGTTCCGACAAATAATATATTTGGAATATAGTATATATATAATTTAATAAGCTATATTGGGTACATCGGGTATATAATCGGGTAAATGGGTTTATGTTATCGGGTAATCGGGTCGGGTAATCGGGTATATTAGAAATCCCAAACCCGTCTCAAACCCGCGAAAAATTTCAAAACTAATCCCAAACCCGTCCCAAACCCTAATGGGTCGGGTATTACCCGTCCCATTTATATCGGGTTTCGGGTTATCCCATCAGGTTCGGGTTTCATTGCCATCCCTAGTCGAAATGATAAATTTGGTAGGTTAAATGTATTAAGTTGAACTTCGAAAGTGTAGAAACGTGAAATGAATCTGACCTGACCCATGACGATGTTTCCACGGACTTCGAGATGAACGAACCACGACTTGCTTGCTTCTGCTCCGACCGCTGCTGTGATCTGCTGTGACTTTTGGGGGTGTGGAGGTGACCGTTAAGAAATCCAGAGGATCTCTTGTTCACAGACACAAAAATATGGTGGTGGCTCTTATTGAGCTATTTGCCAACCCTTGATAAGGAGGTGGAGACCTCCTTATATAGGGAGCCTCATGGCCACCATCATGGTACCCTAATGGGCCTAGCCCAGTTAGGGTTACCTCCACAAAACCCCCTCAGCCCAAAAACAAATGTATTAGCCCATATAATAAAATAAGCCCAAAACACAATAAATTAGGGTTCTTAGTACCATACCCCGACAGAAAGCAAACTCACTCAAGTAAATGAGTATAACATATTGAAAGTAAGTTTGAAAACAATGGAGTGTAAATCCTTGTATGTTGAACATCAAATGGCCGTGTAAACATATCACGAGTTTACAAGTTTAAACTCAAACTTAACCATGGGAATTAAAGTATAGGTAAGAGGATCCTAACAATTTATAAAGGTGAAAAAGAAGTTGTTAAGGGTAGAATTTGTTAAACTGTTCTTCTGTTCAAGATTTGCATAATTTGTATCGGTATGGTTGACTTCAAGAAGTCAATACATAGAATAAAAACATCTACGAATTGAAATTCTCATAGGCGAATGCGAGTTTACAGAACTATGAGTAGGAAAATACATGGATCTTCTTTATCTAGTATAATTCAATTAGGTAATTGTGTTATAATATTATATGACTTGTCACTACAAGAAATTTGACTTTTAGCGGCGACAAAAGTCGTCGCTAAGACCCCTAAAATCGCCGTTAAAAGTATTAGCGGTGACATGTTGCCGCTAAAATGTCGCCGCTAATTCGTTGTCGCTAAAATGTCGCCACATGTGTATCATTTCTATATTAGACAAATTTATGTCTCACTTAGAAATTTATGAATCAAATAATGAAATTAATTAAGAGTTGAAGATAAGATATGATCACAAGGTAGTCTGTCATATACATGTTATCATTATTAAGCTACAAAGTTACATATGGTTAATTTTAAAGTCATAAAATATTAAATATTTAATTGATTAGATGAATCAATCATTTATAGATAATAGATTAATATGAATACAATGATTTAATCCAACATTTAGCTGGTTTTTCCATGCTACAATATCCTTCTGCAAAGCCATTGAAATTTTGATCAAATGCATGTGATGTATATAATACAAGCCATGTGCCAATCAAATGTAAAACTGAAACAATGGATGAAATGTTGAAGCTAGTGATCCTATATTGGGAAGATACAACGTATGCAATGAGCACATGTGAACGAAAAAAGAAAAACAGAATGGAGTAAAATAATTAGATGCGTGGTTGACTTAGATTAATATATTTATCTAATTTTCATTATAATATTTGTTTAAACGACGAACTTTTGTCATCTAGCTAAGAAACTGGAACCCAATAGGACCTCTCAACATCTTGTGTTTAGGCTTTGCCTAGTATAAAAAAAAGGTTTTCTTTTTTCATAAAATTGTATACTTAATAAGAATTTATAAGAAAAAAGTATTCTTTTGATTATGTTTTCCCTTATTGCAAATGACTCTTTCCGAATCTAATCTAACTATACTAAGAAAAGAAAATAATAAGGATGATGTGGCAATCCCATATTCATTCTTGGCATAATCTCTCTTCTCATTCATCCTATCTATCCATGGGTTATGGAGCAAAACCATATTGGTAAGTGGGTTATAATTTCCTTTCTAATTTTCTTATCTATCATTTTCATTCATTCTAACTATCCATTTGTCATGGGTCAAATTAATTTTGACAAATGGGTTATAATCATTTCTAATTCTCTAATATCTCATCTTATTTATCATACCTATCCATGAGTCATGGGACAAAACAATTTTGAGAAATGGGTTATAATTTATCTTCTAATTCTCTAATCTCTCATCTCATTTATCATAGTTATCCACGGGTAATTGATCAAAACAATTTTTGCAAATGTTGTATATAAAAAAAATCGAATTTGTAAATTTGAGATTCCAGATTTCTTATTATTTGTACTATATATTTTATCTTCTTTTTACCTATAATTTTGTCAATTTCTTTCAGATAATGGATCTTTTTATTTTTATTATTTGACAAATCTCGTGTAATGCACAGGTTCAAAAGCAAAACAATTTTGAGAAATGGGTTATAATTTATCTTCTAATTCTCTAATCTCTCATCTCATTTATCATAGTTATCCACGTGTAATTGATCAAAACAATTTTTGCAAATGTTGTATATAAAAAAATCGAATTTTTAAATTTGAGATTCCAGATTTCTTATTATTTTTACTATATATATTATCTTATTTTTACCTATAATTTTGTCAATTTCTTTCAGATAATGATCTTTTTATTTTTATTATTTGACAAATCCCGTGTAATATACGGGTTCAAAAGCTAGTAATGGTTATATACATTGTAAAAGCCATGAGCAACCGAAAGTCGAACCAAGATTGGGGACAAGGTTTTTTGTGTTGACTAAAACTCTCGTAATAAATTAGCTTCCTACGATGGTTTTGATGGTCGCAAATGATAAAAATGGCTGATCTAAGTTACAACCAGCCAACCAAATTATATATTAGATGTAAGATAAATAAGTAAATATACATGAATCATGATCATGAGGATTAATAGATAAATGGGAAGTCATTAAAGCCTTTGTTGGCCATCAAGAAACCCGTTTATTAAGGAGATCTCATCACATGCACCAATCAACTTAGTGATCTGTCATGTCTCCTTGTGTTTTTATTTATAAATACCCAATGAGACATAACTCACTTTCGACAAATTAAACTCAGATGGCTGCTAAAACCTACGTGAGACAAAACTCTCATAACAGGTCTATCAGCTTGCCATGTGGACCGGTTTGCATGGAGGCTGAGTACAAGAAGCTCATGGCTCAGGACGAACCATCGAGCCCAACTTCTGAGATCATGGAAGAAGATGTTATCGATCAGACTCCACCGTCTAGACGGGGTTTAGTCATCATGGTCACTTCAATGGTGTTGATCTTCATAGCTATAGCCATGAGTAAATATTCCAAGGATGGATTTTGGCTCACCACCAAAAAGTTAACGTCCATGATCAAGATTTACTGATTTAGGTTTTACATTGATGGTCAGTAAAATCTTCAACTGTCAAATGATTTATCATTTATGGTTATTTTGATTTTTGGGTTTTTAGTTAATCATAAGACCACATAAAACCACAGGGACTTAACATGTTCAATATTTTAAGAAAGACACGGCCTATTCCGGCTTCCAATCCACATAGACGCAAAATGCAATTTTCTCTTAATTACTCTTATTATCGTTGTTGTTGAGACCGAATCAGCCGGTTGAACCGGTTTGACCGGGATTCGGTCCACTAACCGGTCCGGTCATACGCAGTTCTATGGCTCCCAAAAAATCGGTAGGTCCAAACTGGAAAACTAGATTTGTTTCCGGTTTACTATGATTTTTTTCTTTTAATTCTTTTTTTTTCGGCCTTGACTGTCATTTTTGGGACAAAAGTTGTTCGACCGGTTAAACGGTGAACTGGTTACTCGTTCGATTTGATGTCCGATCCGGTTATGAAAACATTACTTATTACAACTACAATTATCACATGTAAAGTGGCTATATAGAATTCTCAACACGTAAATAAGTGCAAAGTAAAAATATTATGTTGCTTGTGGGATAGTAAAAACAAGTTAAAGCTTATGTGGAGACCCATTAACATCGGCTACACAGCAACAAATGTTAATGGGAGACAAAAAGATGTGGACCACCTCCCAAATGACCAATCATTTTTTATATAAAATCTTATTTAATGTATTGTTGGCTCACAACGTGCTAGTTAACGTGTGAGTTAGTTAAACCCACTAGTTATGTAACATCGATGTGACCCTTTAACAAAACCTCCTACAACAAGCAGCCTTAGAACAGAAAACGATAAACTCTAAAAGTGTGTAATTGATGTAGATTGAATAGACCTGCATATAGTTCGTCTATAAGACTACCCGTAGTGGGCAACAAAAAGAGGCGAAATCCGGTGACAACACCGCCTTCCGGGCAAAATGTGGGGCGAAAAGGGGGGGGACAACTATTGTCGGGCGATTTTGGATTTAATATTATTATTATATATTATTATATATGTTTGTGTGGGGTATATATATGTATATATTAGCCCACAACACCTTACACCCTAAAACAAATTCTTATCATTTACTGACTGGGCGTCACGTGTCGCAATTCACTCAATTTATAGCTCATCTATTACACGTAGCCTAAGCACTCAGCAGTGCCCATGAAAAATAAATAATTGAGTTTAAATTTCCATGCATTATTAAATCTGCTGTTAAAAATGTTCATAATTAGAGTTGGTACAAAATATCTATATATACTTATTCTGACAATAATTTAGAATAAAAAATATACTATTAAATATGAAGTAGCATTTATTTAATGGCAAGTGCTATTATTTTATTTTAGCAACAAAATACAAGATAAAAAGAGATTTAGAAATATAAACTATTTTTTAAATATACTAGCTTCTTTTTTATGATGACACATACCGATCTACTTACCATGCCTAAAATCCATAACAGAAAATAACGCACACCAAGTCAAGATTGAAATGACACTAACTTGGTATACATGTACAAACACTATATATATTTATTGAGTATAATAATAATAATAATAATAATAATAATATACTTTACTAATTTTAGCAAAAAATATTTGTGGTAATTATAACTAATTTTTATCATCTTAGAACTGAATGAACATGTCGGGAACATGTTACATAACTGATCAAATGGAGCTTTTATCAACTGTTTTCTTTTAAAACGCTTGATTATCAGACCTTCAAATATTAAAAGATTTCCTTAAAAAACCACATTCAGTTGATAAAATATTTATAAAATATTAGAAATATTAAAAAATATTAGTTATAAAATGTTACGATAATCGGTTTAGGTATGAAAAATATTAGAAATGATTATAAAACAAAAATTATCCCAAAATTACTATGTATTACCATTATAATAAAAATGATTAAAAAAAATCTTTGTAGTCCTTTTCTCTAATTTGGTGTAGTGTTAAGAAACTTGGCTTTTTCAATGTAGATCCAAGTTCAAACTTCACTAACAATATTTTAGAGAGACATGGGTGGCTCAATAACGGAAGACTGAGATCCTCCAGCTTGATCATGAGGCGTCCGGGTTTTACCACCAGTGGATCTTCGGGCGGGTGGTTTTTCCCCATAACTGGAGATAACTTGGAGGCGTTTAAAAGCTCTGTATGACAATAATTTAGAGAGACATGGGTGGCTCAATAAAGGAAGATTGAGATCCTCCAGTTCGATCATGAGGCGTCCGGGTTTTACCACCAGTGGATCTTCGAGCGGGTGGTTTTTCCCCATAACTGGAGATAACTTGGAGGCGTTTAAAAGCTTCGTATGACAATAATTTAGAGAGACATGGGTGACTCAATAAAGGAAGATTGAGATCCTCCAGTTCGATCATGAGGCGTCCGGGTTTTACCACCAGTGGATCTTCGGGCGGGTGGGTTTCCCCGGACTGGAGATAACTTGGAGGCGTTTAAGAGCTCCGTACGACTAGGTTGGGCCAGCTAACGGTAATCTTTTACCATTGGATCACCTCGTACAAAAGTTTCTAGGCAATTATGTTTGTTGGTCGTTTAAAGAAATAAAATTGTAGACATAGGTTCACTCAAGTAAATAATATATTAACTAGCTGTTATCCTCCGTATTACAAGGTTTGGTTTTATATTATTTGTTTTTAATACTTAAATATTTTTAATTTTATTTATTGTTAGAAAGTTCATAATATACTTAGAGTTTGATGATGAAAAATGTTTAACAAATAAATGAGATGTTATAACTGACGCATGACCTTTTTATTTTTACTATAAATTTTTTCTTAATTAAAAATGATATTGTTTTTAAATATCAGATATTAATATTAACTTTTAGTATATCTATATTTATAAGATTTTGATATCAAATATTTTAGGAGATTGATTTTTAATTTAGTTAGATGTATGATACGTTTAAAGGTAATCTAGTTGTGGTAATACTCATTCCGTGAATTCTAGTAAAATGTATAAGAAATCTTCATTTACGAATAAAACAATCTAAAATTTAAGATTACGAAGAAAAATACAAAAAGATAATAATAATAATAATAATAATAATAAAATAAGTAAAAAGCTTTTGTAAGGGTGTGCAATATGGATGGATGTACATCCCTGAAGTGAACCGCTAAAAGCCACCAGACAATATGATAACGATGTCTTTATATGATGTTGTACAACAATCATCATTATTATCATTATTATTTATTATATATCAATACCATACCATACCATACCATACCATTGATGTATCTGCACTAGAACAACTGCTTGCTTGCAATCTCCACCTCTAATTCAAACCCTAGACCTCATCAATGGCGGCTTGTTTGGGTCCGCTATCTGAAATGCCCACCATCCGTACGGTTCTTGAAGAACTGGACGAACAAACCCGACCCGAAACTAACGATTCGAACCCTAATGCAACCTATACATCGATTATGGTGATGCGGCACAAGGTCGAGAGAATCTTTCCGGTTTACGCACGAGGCGGGTTGTCCCCAAGATCCGACCCGGGTGGTAATTCGGGTTCGGTTTTGGGGGATTCGATTTGGGAGGCTGTTAGGTTAGAGGCCAAGGCTGAGATAATTAATTGGGTAATTAAACTTCACCAAACACCAATTCCTAAATTAAATTCAGTAAATTTTAAAATTTACTTATGGAACAATAATAATAATAATAATAATAATAATAATAATAATAATAATAATAATAATAATAATAATAATAATAATAATTGTATGTGTGTCTGTTGTTTATATTATTGGATGGTTTTCCCAAAAAGGAAATTATGTGCTAGTCAACTTGTTGAATTAGTCTCTAATTATTTGATGTTCACTTGGCCCATTAACAACCCTACTTTACCATAAAAAAGCTTAAAAGACTTATTATTTAAAAGGGTTTTTTCAATTATTTAAATCTGTTAACAGGATTGATGCTTTATGCAATCTTACTGTTGAAACCTGAAATTGTACTATTTCTTGTAAAGGTGGTATTTTTTTGTGTGAAGATATATGTTAACATGATCCATTTTTGAGATGATTAGTTTTGGAATGTGAAAATATTACAAATTGGTGGTAGTTTTATTTCTAAAGTTGGTTATTTGATGTTAAATTTCAGGCGGAGAATGAACCGATTTTAAGCAGCTTCTTATACGCCAGTGTACTGTCACATGACTGTTTAGAACGCGCATTAGGATTTATTATTGCTAACCGGCTCCAAAATAATACTTTGTTAGAAACTCAGTTAATGGATATATTTTGTGATGTGTTGGTTCAAAACCGAGGCATCAAACGAGCATCACGCATGGATCTACAGGTAGTAATGTGAAATGTCTTTAGCATGCATTCAATATCCTTTTATGTTGTTTACTAATTTATTGTTCAACTAACTTCCTTCAACAGGCTTTTAAAGAAAGAGATCCTTCATGCTTGTCTTATTGCTCTGCTCTTTTATACCTGAAGGTATTAATTTGTTTTCCTTTGCCGTTAGCTTCTGGAACCTTCTTTAAGGTGACGTGATAAATTAAATGTCATGTATTGAGTTCATGATACTTTTTTAGGGTTACCGTTCTTTACAAACACATCGAGTAGCACATGCATTGTGGAATCAAGGACGCAAGGTGTTAGCTCTTGCACTTCAAAGTCGAGTTAGTGAGGTAACATCAAGTTTTGAATTTTATATTATTATGGTACCTTTTTATAATTTATATAATATATGCAAGTTACTTCTTATTTACATAATTCTACTTCTGTCTAGGTGTTTGGAGTTGATATACATCCAGGTATTATTTAGAAAATGATTTCCTCAACATAAATAGTAGTTTTTTTTATGGATTTTATTAATAGCTGTTTCTCTTATGAACGCAGCTGCTAAAATCGGGGAGGGGATATTATTGGATCATGGAACGGGATTGGTTATAGGAGAAACTGCTGTTATTGGAGATAGAGTTTCACTAATGCAGGTAACTACAGTATAAAGCTAGATTATTTCTGTAATAATATTGTCTTTTTAGTAAATATTTACTAGTGTAAATATTGTTTTTTATACAGGGTGTAACTTTGGGAGGCAGTGGGAAAGAAACTGGGGACCGGCATCCTAAAGTTGGTGAAGGTGCATTAATTGGAGCTAGTGTGACGGTCCTTGGGAATATTAAAATTGGTGAAGGCGCAATGATAGCTTCGGGTTCTCTTGTTCTTAAGGATGTTCCTCAACATAGGTGTGACATGATATATGTCGCGTATGAATTATTTTTGTTTCTTTTAAAACGTGTTCTGATAGTTTGTGTTTTTTGTTTAAAGTATGGCTGCAGGAATACCGGCTAAGGTGATTGGTTATGTGAAAGAGGAATTTCCATCTCTAACAATGAAACATGGTATGAAACAATCTGGTTTGGTAACTTTTTATTGTTACTTTTGATTATATTATTGATTCTTTGTGTGTTTGTGGCAGATGCAAGCAAAGACTTTTTTGAACATGTGGCCGTGGGTCATGATGGAAGATCTAATGGCGAGGATTTTGTTTAACCATTTAGGGTGCTTCAAGCTATAGTTTAGTATTGAAATAAATAGAAGTTATTTAATGTTTACTTAATAGCTTGCATCATTTCCCGGCATACCATAAGTGCATTTTTGCTGACATGACTAAGACTTTGGCGACAATTGGGGTATGCAGTTGTGCTAAAGATCCTGATGAATATGTGCGAAGAACATCAACCAATGGCTATTTTATTGATAAAGAGGGATTTGGGTACTAAAGCTGCAACCAAGTGTAATTTTTATTTGGTCTTGAATCAAGGTTGATCGAGTCGAAGTATATCGAGTGATTATGATTGCACATGAATGAGTCGGGATTTAGTTTAATAAGATACTGGCTCGAATATTTACTGACATTTGTGAGCCATATGTTCAGTATATTGAAGTTTATAGAAGTTGCTTTTGAGTTCTTATGGTTACTTTTGTGCTATATAAACTCAAAATCTTGATCCTATGGTTTGATGCTCGTATAGTACATTTAATAGTCGAAATACTGATAAGAAAGAACGAATGTATTTAAAATATGTATAGCGTTGGATATGCTTATCTTGAACAATCATGTAGGGAAAAAAAGGTTTACCCAAGTAGATAACATGTCTGAAAAACACACAACTAGTCACTCTGCATGGTAAACGAGCTTATTATATAACATTGTAATTCTTGATCTTATAACCTACTTCCAGCTGCTATATGTAGTTGTACACTTGTACTTTGTTTTTAAAAATTAAAAAGTCCCTTGTAGAATGTAGAGGACATGACTTGTTGAGCTATCAAATCATATTTATTATTCAACTACTGCTTTGTTAAAGTTTTCATTAAGTGGGAATAAATTACTACAAAGACTCGCGAATTAATACAAACTGAAATATGAGCAGCATTTCTATTGTACGCTTATGAAGAGAAAAACCAGTGAAAAGCCATACAATTAATGAATACTTGAACATAATGATGACAATACTTATACATAAGAATGAAAAAGGAAGAAAAAAGGCTAAAAATGTATCAAACTTTTATACACCACTTCCTATGATAAACTCAAGATACAAAAATTCAAGACTGCAGTCTGCATATACGTTGTATATAATTTCCTCTCTCATAATGGCACTTTTATCTCATTAAAAAGTTAATTGTTACAAAAAGAATACAAGAATCATCAGACTTGCTAGGTGAAGGAAAACCGCGAAAAGAGCGAGAGTCCAGTACTTGGTGCCTCACCACCTCCTGGAGTTGGTGGAACATCAGCAAAATTGCGATAAGCGTTTTGACACTTTTGCATCTGCATTTGAATGCCACAAAACTAAAATTAGATATCGCGTAGTTGCTTTAACGCTAGATCACAAATAACTTTTGCAATATGTTATCGATTTCAGAATCGATTCAAAGTGGTTTAAGAAAACCTACGAGTTTGCACTATTTCTTGAACTTTGTTTAAAAATGAAATGAGCCAAATGGATTAAATGGGTCGATAGTAGCCTGAATGTATTCAAATGCTTACCTCATCAGGACTGAATTGAAGGAGCATTGCAATAACTGGTAGTAGAGCACCAACTTCACCTATTCACACAAAAGTTCGTTCAACGGGAAAGATTAATTTACAGTGTTTAGGTAAAATGATAAGATCCTGTAAAACTGTAACCAAATTAAACTTTTACTGAGGTTAAAAATACCTGTCTCAAGAAGCTTTACTATGACATTTTTAAGGTATGTCATATCCACTCCTTCCCTCTTCTTTGATCTTTCCATATTTCTAAGCTCCTCCTTCAACATAGCTTCCTGTGTGTTGGTACAAAACAATAGATATTGAAAGTTAGAACTTACGAGTATAACCGTTTTAACTAAAACGAATATGAGTCAATCGGGCGCATACAGTAATATTGTTTCTAAAATAAATACCTGCTGGGCGTGAAGACGATTTTCATGTTCAAGCTCTTCAAGTTCTTCCTGGAATAAAGTATATAAGAATCTACCTTACAAAATTTGACAAATGACTAAAAATATAAAACTGAAAGTCTAAAACATACTTGAAGTGCAAGAATATGTCTTTGTGATTGAGCTAGCTCTTCCTCCCTTTGAGCTTGTTGTCTAGCCAAAATCTGAAATCCAAATATCATATAATCATGATGTACTTGGAGCTTGAAAAACAAAAAGTATTTTCATATCAGTATATACTATACCAATATCTGTTGTTCTGCAACAGAGGTGTGTGAGTTTGATGTATCCATATTTTGGCTATTTTCATTGTTATTTGCCTAGAAATTAAAAAACAAATTAATAGCACGACAAATAAAAAATAGCAAAATTAAAACTAAAACAATGGAGATACCGGTGGTTTTGATGATAATGAACGCTGAAGATTCTTATTGTTGTCTATAAGCCTTGTAATCTCATTGTCCTTCTCTTCAATTAACTTATCAGCAAGATCACGAAATGAATCATGTTCTTCCTGTATAATATAGTGATAGAAATTTACAAGAGAGTAATTTGATATTAGTCACAACATACAAATTAGAAATAGAAACACCACCTTTAACTTTTTATATCGTGCTTGGAGATCTTGTACTTCTTTTTGCAGAGTTTCACTAGGTGATGATTTTTGTTCTTCAAGTTCAGATTTTAGTACCTGTAATCTCACTGTGGAATAGTTAATTTCCTTATCAATATAAACTTAATATAATTTAAAAAAAAATTGTAGTATTAAGATGATATAGCTTACACTGCCAAGTTTCTTCCACATTTTGAAGATTCTTTTCCCAAGATTCTTTCTCAGATTGATGGCTAGAAAGTGCTGAAGAGAGCTTCATTTCCAGGTTCTTCACTTGTTGCTCAACAAGGCTAAGAGCTTCATCTCTAAATAAACAAACATAACCATTATGCACGACACGATTAACAGAAACCAAAAAACATGAAATTAATAATCTTGAAAGCAAGTAGCAATCTACCTTGTACTAAGTTCTTTGTCGTGACGGCTTAAAGCAATCTCAAGATCTTGTAGAGCTTTGTCTTTCTCAGCAGTTATTATCAGTATTTCATTCTCAGCTTCCTAAAAGAATAAGATGGTATATGTGAGTAAATAAATACGTGTGCCACACTGCTGCCATCACACAAAAGGCCAAAATGTGCACTGAAAAACATATAAACCTTTAGTGCTTCTTCGAGAGCTTTAACTTGTTCATTATCTTTAGCAGACGCCAGCTCAGCATCCTTTTTCTGAAGAAGTGCATGAGCACGAGCCTTATAGGAAGCGAACTCACTTTCTAGACGCTTGATCTGCATAAATAAAGATATAATTTAAATTTTAAAACGTGTTGATACAAACAAGACATATATATCAACACTTTAATAGTATGTACCTCCTCTTTGGCAGCCATTAATTCGGCCTCTTTTGTGTTTGACCGTTGACTTTGCAAAGAAATTTCTAGCTCCATTTGACCTGCAGAATTCCATCATTAGGTCAATAATATAATAAATATCAAATAGAAAGTCAAACAAAGAGGTAAATTAATATATACTTTTCATTTTGGCAGCTTCAATTTCAGCACGTATACACTTATCCTCAGCAATCTCCAGCTTTTTGTTGAGTGCCTGAGAAGCAGCTTCCCATTTTTCCTTTTCATTCTCCTAAAATATTATTAAGAAAATGCATTACATAACCTAAATAGTAGATAAACTATGCTACCAATAACATAAAATTTGTGAAGTGTACACTTCATACATGCTCATTTTTCAGGTGAATAATTTCTCCTTTAATAGTTTCCATGGCAGCTTTAAGTCTAGCTGCTTCGCCAGTTGATGCTGCATCCATCTCTGCCAGTTTTGACTCTTTTTCCGCAACAAGTTTCTAAAAGAAGAGAAAGAAGGCATGTCAGCTTTCAAAATAAAACTTTAACGTATTTATGTAAGTATCTATAAATGCTTATTTACCTGCAGAGAAGATATTGTTTCTGTTGCTTTGGTTCTGTCTGCTGCTGAGTCAGCAAGTTGAGCTTCCAGATTTGCTATTTGCTGAAAAGTACAAAAGGCATGTTAAATTAGCTAACATTGTGATCAAGGTATAACGCATACAAACTTACAGCTCATATTTGTCACCATCAATGAGTAACATATAACTTACCTGTTGATGTTTTGAAGAAAGTTCAGCCAATGAGGCTAGTCTCTTCTCTTCTGCAGCTTGCAGTTGCCCTCGCATGTTGTCTAGCATCTGGCAATATTTTAATTATATAACTCTTGCCATTAAATCCTTATTTTTTTTTTAATATTAGTGTCAAAGTAAGAGATTCTACCAGGATAATTATCTAATGATCTAATCAACTACCACTTAGAATAAAAAGACAAATGAATTCAAGAAAAACAACAAAATATTGCACAGTCACAAGTAATCTTTTTACTATTATAAGTAAAACTAGTTGAAACATTTCAATACCTGCTCCTTTTCTTGTAGCGACTGTTGCAATGCCTCAATAGCATTCTCTTTGGGCTCCAAAGAACGGCGCAACTCTTCAAGATTGTCCCGAAGTCTAAACGAGAGTGAGATAACAGGGTCAAAAAAAAATAACACAATAAAATTAATGATGAAGTGACGATTGCAAAAGTATTAAGTTCATATATAGTAAGAAATAATAATCATGGCCTTTTAACACAAGAGCATAGATTACAGCATTTAGCTAATTTCTACAAATTTGGCATAGTTAGCCATCCAAATTCTATATGCAATTCCGGAGAATATAAATAACCATAAATGCATAAATGAAAAGTTAAGAACTTTTTTAATTTTTGAAAACATGAAACCACAAATGGTAAACTTCAAGCACCTATTGTTTGCACTTCTTAATTGTTGTCTCTCTGTATCAATTGCTTTCAGTGCCTCATTAGCATGTTGGCGTGTGCGATCAAGCTCTTGCTGCAATCCTGCCAACTGTGAAGAAGCTTGCTCTGACTTTTCATTGACTTCACGGTACTTAGCCTCGAGGTCATCTTTCTCCTGTAAACGGTTATGTCCAATGACCAGTCAGAATAAAACACAAACTGAATAGTTTAAATACCCCTTACTGCATTACAAAACATAAAAGGAAAACAGAATTTGGTTATATAGTTGTCATCTTATTACTTCAAGCCTTAGTTGTCTGAAAGCATTTAACTTTCTCACATAACTTTTTGCAGCATCCTGATATTGTTTACTAGATCTTCTTTATTAATAGGCTGCAAACTTATAGTGACGTTAAATAAGGATGTGTCTTACGTAATGTTAAATAAAATATAAAAGATGAAAAACAATGTTATTATCTTTTTAAACAATGCTGTCGGTGAGAGAGAGAAATATTATGTTCTATGATAACCAGCTGATATAAGGTATGGTATTATGTTTTAACTAAAGACATATCTGAATGCTAATGTAATACAACGCATATAAAAAATGGTTACAAAGGGCCCACAAATAAGATTACCTTTTGAACCTCTTGGATACGTTGTTTTGCTCTCTTGTGAAGCCTGTTCAACTTAGCATCAAGCTCAGAGTTTTTCTCATCACGCTCTTTAACTTGTTGTTCCAGATTCTTCTGAGCTGTGTCCATAAAACATAGTATGCATTTAAAGTAAGATCTTAAATTAATCACAACCAGCAACATAAAGCACGGTTATACTTATAGAAAAAACAATAGCAATAGTCAAAAGATAAATTGAAATTTAATATTACCTTCAGCTAGTTTAGCAGCAAGCTCTTGGGCTTTAGCATCTGCCTCTGTATATTCTTCCCGAAGATGCTCAAGAGCTGCCTCTGCAGCACCACGTGTTTGCTTTTCTATTGCAAGTTCTCTATTTAAAGACTCTATTTTTTCATGCAACTCTTTTAAATCTTCGTGTGTTCCATTTTGGTCAATTGCTTTTGTCTGTTGGATAGAATCAGCTGAATCTATGTGTGCAGTCTTCAACTCTTGGAGACTAGACTTCAAATACTCATTCTGAAATCTGAGCTCTACCACCATTTGCATAAGCTGATCTTGAGTAGCATCAGATGAAATATTATCCTCATTTAGATCTCCACTAGTTTGAGGGTTCGAGTTCAAGTTTTCATTTTGTTGTACAACATCTCCAAATTGGTTTTCTGAATTCACATCAATGTCACCTCCCCCCTCTGACATTATCTTGTACTATCTAAAAACTGTGATATATTTAAGTCTGTGACCCCTGTATCTACTCTACCGACTTCACCGTATATTTGCACACTAAAATGACATATGGTTCCTGTGTAAAACAAAGCCTTTCATTTTCAACGTCTCTATATACGTCAATTCACACTTCATATGTTAGCAATAAAAAAAATACAATAACAGGAAAAAACAAGGTACAGCAGCTGCATACTTGGATATTTACTACAAGTCAACAATACAAATTGTGCCTCATGATATCCAGGCCCCATCAAATACCAAGGGTGTGTTTGTTTTTAAGGTTTTGGAGTGAATAAATAAATGACGACCGAAGTGTATAATAGTAACTGTATAAAGGGGCGGTGTTTAGAAAAACCCATGAAACAAAGGTTTAAAAAAATCAAACTAAGGAGAAAGATGATAAAAATCCATGCCCATAGTGATCCCCATACCAAACCACACGTGACCTAAATCAATCATTCAGTAATTCTGTTGTCGCCGTTCAATTCAAAAGTTCATCATATGTGGCCTAACATATGTGCAAAAACCTATCAGTAGCTACGATCGGGATTACGCTTGTCTACATGTGCCAAAACCTATCCAAATCACAAATTTTAAATTTCCAAACAGACACTTATTTCAATTTCTCAATCCAAATCAGCACTCCTAAACCCTACCCTAAGTCAATTAAAACAAACATGTACCCAAACCCAAACAATGCGTCACTTATAACATTAAACATCACATCCAGCAGCTACCATCAGTAACCAAATAATCACTCCAAATTAAAAACAAATTGAAATGAACGGAAATCAAGATGATAATGTAAAGCACAATTGGAGATCTTCATTCATATCAATCAATCATGCCCAGTAAAATCCCACCGACAGCAAAGCTATAAGTAGGGTGATGTAGGCACACCGTACCTCTATCCAAAGGAATAAAGAGGTGGCTTCCAGAGAGACCATCGGCTCTAAAGTTAAAACAATTCTGAATGGATAATTGATTGGGCGATCAAGCAAGATCGATTATACTTCGTAATTAATCGAATACCTAACGGATCTAATATTATGATTATGAATCAATCAAGCCGTAATTAATAATAATATTGTTATTATTATTATCACTCACCAAAATTATGATTGATTAAGGGGTTGGGATACAGAAGGCGTGAACTCAATATTATGTTCTGTTCTCACGAATGCCACCGAGTCACGAGTTGGAGTCAGCAGGACATATTACTACGATGGACACGTTTCACACTATGGTGTAAATTTGGTAAAAAAAAAAAAGAAACATGTTCAAATAAAAGTTTCTTAACAGAAGTGTAGCATATTTACATCTTCACAACAAAGCCACCTGTTTTTTTTTTTTTTTTTTTTAACTTTTTTCAATTTCGTTGGATGGTCAAATTTTGACCATTTAAAGGAAAATGGATTATATCATATGTTGTTATGTGAATTGGTGTCACTACACCTTCGACGTTTGAAATTAAATACTGCATAAGGCATACAGATATTAATCGGAGACACCATGGTTTTGTATGTGGACCCATTTATTCTCGCTACTTCAAAAATTCAATCTCATTTTGAAGATCTAGAATTATATAGAAGTTGATATGACCAACACGTGTGTTGAGTTGAGTGTTGTGAAAGACGTCAATATGTCAGATTATGATATTTGCTTGTGCTAACTCCATATCTTAAACATATCGTTTGCCTTTGACAATGCGCAATTGTGAGTTGTCCACGTCCTTGATGTTTGTTTATGTGAATGGCAATCGGTAGTCTGTGGCAAAGTGATGGGTTTCGTTTCCTTCACTATTGTGTTGTCCAAATGCGTTACAAAATCCAATTCACTTGATATAGTCCAATTCAATCCAAATCCTTTTACGAAAAATTAATTAAATGACTTGGATTCGTTATTAGCAACACTACCTCCCGAGTTGTAACCAACAAGGCAACAACCAATTATCGGAGTTGCTAAAATAGTTATTTTAACCAATCGATGGAGGATGGTGGTTGGATATTTTGTGGTAGACTGAATTTTTCTTAGGGAGAGTAAAGAGATGGATATGGTTAGGCATATATGTGTTATTGTTGAGTCCACCTTAGTCAAGAAGCTAAAGTAAAGTAAAGTAAACTGTAAGACCAAACGTAAAGGAGATTTTTGGCCCAAAACGTCGGGACTACCCCCTCCCCCTTCCGGCGTTTTCGAACTTCAAAATTTCACCCAACGTTGTGCACACAACGCTAGATGAAGAGGAAGGTTGGGCCAATGATCTTTGAACTCGTTTTGTCACGATCTTTAAGCAACATCTGGATGTCAAATTTTAACTGGCTTGTTTGACTCTCATTAGTGATTTAGCTGGATTTAATGTTGCTTTTTATTAATTAATAAATGTAAAATCTCGTCTTTAAAATGTGATAAATTTTTTGAAATAGGCACGTTGTTGGCCTTGAAAAAAGTAGTTATACCATTTACTCCTCATTAACATTCTAACTTTGCATTGTAACATTTAATACAAAATAGGAAAATTTCCAAATTGGACATGTTTTGGAAAGATATTCCACTTTTGTCCCATAAATTTTAAAATTTCAAAAATATCTCTCTCTAACTCATCTTTAACGATGTGTTAGAAAGTCTAATGCATCTTTGACGACGTGTTTACACGTTGTCAAAGATGCCTTAGATTTCTAACATGTCGTCAACGATGCGTTAGACTTCTTAACACATCGTCAAAAACGAGTTAGGTATCCAAACACATGATCAATGACGTGTTATCATCTAAAACACATAGTCAAAGACGTGTTAGTTAGGGGTGAGCTAACCGAATTAACCGAATAACCGAAAAAACCGAACCGATGCATTAACCGACGGTTAATTTTTTTAGTTTTTCGAAATACCAATTTTTGGGTTTAGGTTCGGTTATCCATTTTAAAAAAACCGAACCAATTAATCGAACCTATGTTTTCTACGTGTTTTTTAAAATATTATGACCGAAAACAAAACACCAAAAGAATCTACCATTGACGATGTTGAAAATTATGAAGATGAGATATTGAAGATTAGGTCTAAACTTTGAAGATGAATAAGATAATGAATGAAGATTCGGACCAAACTTTTAATGTTTTTTTTATTAAAAACTTTGTTGAATTTTAAACTCTACTACTCAAACAACTTTGTATTTGTTTCGTTCCACCTAACACGTGCTTATTTTTGTATTTTGATTTCAATATATATGAGGTACTCAATTTTTTTGAATTCTTTTTTTTAGGTAATGTATACTCACAATAAAAAAACGAAAATAACCGAAACCGAAAATAACCGAAAACCGAATAACCTAATAACCGAAAACCGATCGGTTGGTATTCTAAAATAACCAATAGCTTCGGTTTCGGTTTCACCCGATAACCGAACAGAACCATGCTCACCCCTAGTGTTAGCCTCTTATTTGTTTTCTTTTTAATGTTATATTATATAACTAATTCTACTTATATTTGTTTTTCTTATAACTTTTAATATATAAAGTTTTATGTTATTTCAAATATACTAATGAGACATGCTTATATTTATCTACGAACCGACATGAACTACTTAAACCTTAGCCGTGTCAAATTAATATCGAAATGTTCATAAAATTTGACCCCACACGGTTTTAAATAAAATTTATGCTAGCATATAGATAAAAATAAGCATGTTTTATCGGTATATTCGAAATAATATAAAACCTTATATATTAAAAGTTATAAAAAACAAATATAAGTAAAATTAGTTATATTAATATAATATTAAAAAAAACAAACAAACAAGAGGCTAACAACCTAACAGGCTAACACGTCTTATGGCATATACCCATGCAGGGGCGAATCTATGTAGGTGAGACCGGGTTTACGGGAACCCACCGAGTTTTGAATTTTATATCAAACGCCTGTATATATAAAACATGAGAGTGAACCCACATATATTTTTTTAGTGAACCCATATGCTAAGTGGAACTTTGCTCTAGTGGTAAACATACATGCTTTCTAATCTTAGAACCCGGGTTCGATTTATGCTTTCAGCGCATTTTTTTTCTTTTCCCCTACTTTCTCCACACATCAAATATACAGATTACAGAACATGGAACAACCCTATATATTACAATCCCTATATATTACAATTATGTAAGTTATTTTTGTGAAAATGAACCGTCAAAACGACCCGAACAGTAAACCCACCAGAAAAAATTCTTAGATCCACCACTACACCCATGCATTCACTATGTTTGAATATACTTATGATATATAATACTATGCTGTTATTTTCGTAGAACATGCTTGATCAAAAGTCAATAGTCAAAACATATAAAATGTAGAAAACCAATTAATTTAATGGTGGAAATAATAAAAAGAGAAATGGAAGGATCGGCGTTGGAGATCGATGGGCCAACCCCACTAGCAAGTTGCAAGTGCATGACAAAACAGTGGCTGCTATCCACCCATTTATGAATATATTTGAAATACTACTAAGTTAATTAAAGTTGATATTTTACAGTGGAAATTATAACGATGGGTGTCGGTGGCGGATGCAGAATCAAATTAAGGGTGGCATTATGGTTGTGCTGGTTGATTACCAATACCATAGCTCAACCACAAAACACCACTCATCCAGCTGAAGGTTTGTTTTTCTCCCTCTAGTTTAGTTTAGTTAGTTATGTTTTTTAAACATGTTTATATATGAAGTCAACTTTATTATTAAGGTTTAACAGAATAGGTTGTTTGATCTCTTGAAACGAGTGTGCAAGTTTAGTGAGTGTTTGATCCTACCAAATAGGAACATGATTTTGATTCGAATGGATATTTTTGCAGTGCGAGTCATAAATGAATTGTTCAGGGGGTGGGGAATACCAGAAAGCTCGGTAACGCAGACGGGGTGGAACATAAGCGGAGAACCATGCAGCGGCGCTGCCATCAACTCCACCGACTTCGATTCCAACGCCTACAATCCCGCCATCAAATGCGATTGTACTTTCCCCAATGCTACTTGCCACATCACTCGACTGTAAGCAAGCTAGTGTTTATATTTCATCCCTTATATAAGACTGTCACATTTACAAAAAAAAGAATTCTTACTTATACAAAACTTATTCATTGCATCATCTATCAGAAAAGTTTACGCATTGGACGCTGTGGGCCCAATTCCAGAAGGACTATGGACTTTAGTTTACCTTACTAACCTGTATGTACTTTGAGTTCATTAGTTATGATTTAAGCTTGTAAGTTGTAACAGTGTAATAATTTCAACTATTACAGAAATTTGGCGTAAAACTACTTGACAGGCCCTTTGTCACCTTCCGTTGGAAATTTAACTCGGATGCAATGGATGTAAGCCGATAGATACTTTAAACTCTATGATCATTTTCGACATATGAAATTTGTTATTAATTAATTCGAATTTGCTTTAGGACTATTGGCATCAATGCATTATCAGGCGAGGTTCCACCAGAGCTAGGGCGGCTTACTGACCTTAGATCTCTGTATATATTTCTTTTCTCTACTTTATGTTACAATCATGCAACAAATTGCTTACTGGTTAAAGACTTAAAGTAACCTTTTATGTTGCAGGGCATTTGGCACTAATAGTTTTAATGGTTCCCTGCCATCCGAACTTGGAAACTTGCGAAGATTACAACAGCTGTAACGACATTTTAAATATTAAGTTTCTTAGTTTTTAGTTTTCTCGTGTTGAATCTTGATATTCATCTAGTATATTCATGTTATCAGTTACATTGATAGCGCTGGAGTTGGTGGTGAAATTCCTTCTACATTTGCTAATTTAACAAGTTTGGTCACAGTGTAAGAACAGTTGTAAGTTTACTGATGAGTGTATGATTTGCATATTTGTTTACGGAAGTTTACTTTTTCGGGGTGACAGATGGGCTTCTGACAATGCGTTCACAGGGAGTATACCCGACTTTATAGGGAACTGGAGGCAGTTACAAACATTGTAAGTTTTTCTCCGTTAGGACATATTCAAGGTGTACGAGTATGAAATCGAGCTACATGATTACTTACATGGTTGCTGTTTATATAGGAGGTTTGAGGGGAACTCTTTTGAAGGTTCAATACCGCCTTCATTTTCTAGACTGACCTCTTTGCAGGAACTGTAAGACTTTTATTACTTTTTAAACATGTTTTGATCTTGTAATTAAAAGCGGTTTCGTAATGTTACAGAAGGATAAGCGGTTTATCTAATGGAACTCTGGATTTTATCACGGATTTGAAGTCCTTAACTGTTCTGTGAGAACTTATGTTGATCTTTCTCAAGTCTACCTTTTAAAATTCCGAAGATAATTTATAACGATATGCATGTATAATGTCTTGCAGAAGTTTGAGAAATAATAGAATTTCTGGATCTATTCCATCTGTCATAGGAGAACATCAAAACTTGTCACGACTGTGAGTAAAGTATCTATACGTTTCGCATGAATATATAAGTATTAACAAATGTTATTATTATTTGGCCTCATATCATCTACTAACTTAGGTGTTTTCTTTTCAGGGATTTGAGTTTCAACATGTTGACTGGGCAAATTCCAAGAGATTTGTTCAATTTGAGTCAACTCTCTTTCTTGTAATATTGGACACACTTATTCTCCTATTAAAAATAGAATTTTGAATACAAACTATAAACTTACATGCCATAACTCTCAGGTTTCTTGGAAACAATAGCTTAAATGGTACCCTTCCCGGTGTAAAGAGCGCAACTCTTCGTAATATGTAAGTAAATTCTGCGTGTTATAGAAATGATACAGGTTTTTTAACAGGCTTCTAGTTAATTAAGGGTAAATAATTATTTTGTTTTTTCCCATAAATTTGCGTATATTATTCTTCATGTAGTGATGTGTCATACAATGAACTATCTGGGACACTTCCTTCATGGGTGAATGAGGCGAACCTACAACTGTATGTTCATTATTTTCAGTTATACTTTAATTAACTTCTTATTAAAAAGTGACAAAGCATAACAGCGAACTACTATGTGTGGAGCTTATATCGTGTCTTTTTCATGTCTGTATTTACAGTAACCTAGTTGTGAACAACTTCACATTAGAAAGTTCAACAAACAGGTAATTGTACTTTTTTGTAATTAAATGCGCCTATTATTTCTATAAATCTTTGAAATGCAATGTGTTGTCTCCAGTGGGTTACCTTCGGGTTTGAATTGTTTGCAAAGGAATTTCCCTTGTGATCCTGGGTCCCCAAGATGTAAGCAAGAACATAAAGTTTCTAATTCATCTTTATATATATATATATATATATATATATATATATATAAACCGTGTGTCCAATATTTCTATAAATGTTGGTTTACAGATAGTAACTTTGGGATCAATTGTGGTGGTCCACCAATCACATCCTCTGAGCGAATACTTCATGAGCAAGGAAATGAAACTCTTGGAGCATCAACATATTTTGTGACTTCTGAAAGGCGGTGGGGAGTCAGCAATGTTGGTCAAAGGGACAATCCAAAATATACAGTCTTCAGTTCACGACAGTTCACAAACACTTTAGATTCAGAGCTTTTTCAGACAGCACGCCTCTCCGCTGGTTCACTAAGATACTATGGTTTAGGACTTGAAAACGGTAACTACACTGTCACCCTCCAGTTTGCGGAACTAGAGATTGAAGACGGTCCCACTTGGAAAAGTACCGGAAGGCGCGTCTTTGACATTTATCTGCAGGGAAACCGTGTGTTTGAAGATTTTGATATAAAAAGGGAAGCAAGGGGGCCTCCTTACGTCCTGTTTCAAGGCAAGTGATAGTTCAGGTTTCAATTAACTATCTTGATATACATTTTTTTATGGACCGGAAAAGGGACTTGCTGTGTACCTACCCAAGGGACTTTTGGACCTCTTATCTCAGCAATAAGCGCCACCCCAAGTAAAATCCGTTCTTTAATCTAGTTACTTGACAACCGCTACCTTTTACTTATTACTATGTTTGTATAGACTTCACTCCCACCGTGAGCAACACACCACCTTCCACAAAGAAAAATAGAACCGGTTTAATTGTAGGCATTGTGGTTCCTATTGTAGTTGTAAGCTTTCTGTCATTATTAGCATTGTATATTTTTCGTAAGCGGAGGAAAAAGCAGGATACACCTAACCCTTATGAAGGTGTCCTTTCTGGATCTTCATATTATTCCAAATATTAAAAGTGCTTACTGTTTTTTATTCTTGATCAACCGTGCTCATTTTATGTTGCAGAGTTTTTAGGAATTGACGCTAAACCATATACCTTTGCTTATGGTGACCTGAAAAATGCAACCGATGATTTTAGTCCTGCAAATAAGCTTGGTGAAGGAGGCTTTGGACCTGTTTACAAGGTATCTAATAATGTTGATTAAAAACCAATATTTGAAGCAAACTTACCACTCGAAAACTTTTGGGTTGTAACAGGGAACCCTTGAGGATGGAAGAGTAATAGCTGTTAAACAACTCTCCATAGCTTCCCATCAGGGCAAGAGTCAGTTTATTGCTGAAATTGCAACAATATCTGCGGTTCAGCATCGTAACCTTGTGAAACTATACGGATGCTGCATCGATGGAGAAAAACGACTTCTTGTTTATGAGTATCTTGAGAACAACAGTCTTGATCAAGCATTATTTGGTCAGAAATATCTCATTAAAAACTTGATAAATACAAATGTAGGGTCTAAACTCTAAAGGCATGAAATCATATATGCAGGAGAAAAAAAGTTATCGCTTAGTTGGGCCCGACGCCCTGCTTGCGGTGCGCACATATAATGTATATATGTGTGAACCCTCGGGTGGGCAAAAGTAAAATTGCACTAATTTTGACGTTATTTTACTAATCTCGTGAAAATAACGTTAAAAGTGGCGGAAGGTTAATCAGGCATCATGTGGTGGCGTTGATAGCCGAAAGACAAGGGCACATGCACCGATCAGCCGGTGTCCCGATGATTGAGTGCTATGTGCCTTATGTCCAAGGCTTGATGCAAAACTACTATCGAGCCGGGGGTCTCACCGGAAGCAGCCTCTCTATCCCTATGGGATAGAGGTAAGGCTGTCTACATCTTACCCTCCTCAGACCCTACCATAGCATTGCTATTGGTGGGATATACTGAGTACGATGATGATGATGATGCTTAGTTGGGCCCGACGTTTTGAAATTTGCCTTGGGATAGCACGTGGTCTTTCATATCTACATGAAGAATCTCGCGTACGTGTTGTACACCGAGACGTTAAAGCAAGCAATGTGTTACTTGATTCTGACCTTAACCCCAAGATCTCAGATTTTGGTTTGGCTAAACTTTATGATGACAAGAAAACACACATGAGTACTCGTGTTGCCGGCACTATGTAAGATGAACATCTATTATTTAATGTTATTGAGTTTGTGATATTAGTAATAATAAGGAATTAATGATTGACTATGATGTAGTGGATATCTGGCACCAGAGTATGCAATGCGTGGACACCTTACAGAAAAGGCCGATGTGTTTGGCTTTGGAGTTGTAGCTCTGGAGATAATAAGCGGACGACCTAATTCCGATTCAACTTTGGAAGATGAGAAAGTATATCTTCTTGAATGGGTATGTAATATGTATGCTTCTTCATTATGATTGTATCTTTAAATTTTTAATTTTTATTTTTAAATACTTATGATAATAATCCTAGGCATGGAACCTGCATGAGGCTAATAAGGAACTTGAGATGGTCGATGAAGAATTGTCATCGGACTTTGATGAGATCGAAGTAAAACGTGTAATAAGAGTGGCTCTTTTATGCACACAAACGTCACCAACGCAACGACCATCAATGTCACGTGTGGTGGCTATGATTTCAGGAGACATAGAAGCAAGTGGTGTTATTACTCGGCCCGAGTACTTGACTGGTTTTAATTTCACAGATGCTACAACCTTTAAAAGTATGGCTCCATCTTCAGGTACTGATTCAGTGCCAAGTACTAGTCAATCAACGGTTTCGCCACTGTCATCTAGTAATGCTTCTGGGCTGGCTCTTCATGATATCATTGGTGAAGGTAGATGATGGTCATGTTATCTGTGAGTGACTCTGTGTGTTTTGAGTAATTAATTCGACTTGCTCGTATTTTGATATAAATTTGAACTGTATTGTCACCCGTTTAATTCATTAGTCGTTTACTCATCAGTCAAGTCTCGATCGATAAACAAACACAAACTAAATGAATAACTCTTGTTTATATTAATCGGAAGATCTAAATTAAAAAACTGATTACAAACTCTCAAACCTTAACTCGGTTTGAATCTTGACGAACCTTAACTCGGTTACATCTAGATGAAACCTAACTTGGTTACAACTCATGTGTGTCTCTAGATGTTTAACCATGACTCGATATAAATTAACATAACTTACTGGTCAAGGTATCACCTATTAAGAAACAACGTAATTAAGAAGCATTACCAACTATGACCAACTTGTCTTTATGGGTCCTTCAAGTTCGCCTACTTGTGACTTGAAGTCCGAAATTACGTCCAACAATCGGTTGGTGAATCGAAAAGTTTTAGCTGTTCTAATAAACTTTTTTGAATTAAAAATTTGCTCTAACAAACAACCATTTGCCCAACTATTTTAACAAACCATGAAACAAATAACATAAAGCAACAGATTTAAACGTGGGTAAATCCCACTATTCCAGGTTGACTCTATCCAACGCAACTTGACCTCCACTGTTGAACCATGACCCATGTGACCAGTTTAACCAACCGATTAACCAACACTATCTCCATTAATTCTGAAGACGTTGTTGGAGATGTTCCGGTCACTTATGGAAAGGTTGATTCCTAACACATCGTTAAAGATGAGTTAGGTATCAAAACACATGGTCAACAATGTGTTAGCATCTAAAACACATAATTTGAGGGACAAAGGTAGAATCTCTTTCCAAAGTAGGTCAAATCTCAGTAATGTTCCCATACAAATAATACATTATTAAATAAAATGTTCCAACGGCCTATAGGATTCATTAACCCCAAGTTAAGGTTATAGACTTGTAGGTTGGCCTCCACAGGCAGCCTCATTTCCGCACCACGATGTCCTTTGACCTTCAACATCTCCGAATGCCGAGTCTCAAACCACCATCAGGTCACATTTAGACATTATCTTCCAACCTGAATTAAAGGAAAATTCCGAAAATGTCTATTTTAAAAAGAGAGTTTTAAGTTTTGTCTCCACTTTACATTATATTTCTTAAATGTTCATCATAAAACAATTGTCAAGCCTAGATTGTTAAGAGTTAATAAATAGTTTATAAAATAATGACACGTGACACTAAAACTGACTGGGACAAGTATTTTAGGCTAAGAAAATTGTTGTGACGAATATTTTGTATAACAAAATGTAATGGGCGACTATCTTAGGGAAAAAATAGTGGGGCGGGTTTTTTTATATAACCTTTTTTTCTTTTCTGAATATTTAAATTTACTCATAACTAGTTTTTCTTTTATAACTCTTAAAATATTTAAGATTTAAAGTTTTACGAAATTTCAACTACACCGTTGAGACATGCATTTTTTATGTATATTCAAAACCGAGCGGGTCTAATTTATATCGAAGTTTTTTTTGATCCACTCGATTTTGAATAAAGTTTATGTCAACACAAAAATAAAACAAATGTCAACGGTGTATTATAAAAAAAGAAGTAATAAAAGAAAAACTAATTATAAGTAAAATTAATTATAATAATATAATATTAATAAAAGCAAAAAAGTTTTCTAAGTAAAAATAGCCATCCCTACTAATTTTCCTTTCAGATATACTCGCCTCTTACATTTTGTTCTTTAAAGTTTAAACTATTCGTCCCTTACAATTTGGTGCCACGCGTTTTCTCCTAAGTTCATTGGCGAAGCTTAGTGAGGGCCAAGATCTCCCCCCCTCTCTCACTCAAATCTTTTTACGCGATAGTGTAAATTTAATTGTTTTTTGCCCGAAATTTTTGTACGTAGTGTAAATTTACGCGTTTTGACTAACATTTGAGCCCGACCTCCCTTGTTTATGACTTTTTTAAAATACATTTTGAGTCTACCCCATCTCCGCGTGCGTTCTCGCCCAAACTTCACCACTGCCTAAAAGACCGACGGAAATACTCGCCAGGGGTTGTCTTTTACTGGGCTCGGGTAAATTGTGGTGGTCATTTAAGGAATTAAATGGACTTTGAGAGAAAACTCGAAACTCTTTGTAAAATAGACAATCTCGAAATCCACCCACACACACACAACACTATTCACCTAACTCCATGGAGGTTCAATTCACACTAATTGGGTGTGGAAAGAGATGCTTTACATCTTTGACTTTTGTTACTATACGAGTGACATTTTTAGAAATATGATTTGAGAGTAGTTTTGGATTCTTAATGAATAAACCCGTAATCATCTACCAACAAAACGTAATGACATTTTGTAATTTGCTATTCTTTAAAATTTCGACAAAGAACATATATTCATTTTAAGGACCACACCATATAAAAATAGTTGTAATTTTGAATATATAAGGTGTAAGTTATTGTATAATAAATTTGTTTGGACGCAATAAGCTAAATGATTGTTACAGTTGTTTACGTTTATGCGTTGATTGTTAAATGTTATAGAAGTTCATCATAAAAACGTTTGCATCATTATTCTTTTTACACTAATTTTGCATTTGGTTTGGTTTGCAGAATTAATGGAGGTTGCATTTAGTTTTAGAAAAAAGTAAACGATGTGAATTTCCACAGGTACTAAATGAAATTGGAAATTCAGTTTCATTTTTAATTTGTTTGGTTGTCAAATGAATTAGAAAGTTTCACTCAAAGTAAACGAAATTTCCGACACCTCACCCTTAACCCCACCCCCCCCCCCCCCCCCCTCCTCCCAACAATGACATGGTAGTCCATTTCCTATACGGTCCAGTGTTGTTTCTTGCACCGATGTGATCCGACACCAATGCATTCCTTCACTCATACGTTCTATGGTCATAAGGGTAAGTTAGGTGGTGGTTGGTTGGGGTTGCGGGGAGCTGGATTCGCTTCGGTGTCGGTACATGTCGATAGATTCTGGTGCTAGGTATGCAGTAACAATGTCGGTACGTATCTGGTACCGATGAAGGTGATAAATTTTCAATTTCTTAAATTAGAAAAAAAAACTATTAAACAAACGCACTCTAAAACTGGGAAATGTTTTTATAGATTCAAATTCCTTTTGAAAAAATTCAATTCTAATTTTTTTTAGTTAAAAATTTTCACTAAAAAGATTCAATTACAATAGAGATGCAGGTAAACGGACAACAAGCTGCACCGTCATCCCCTTTTGAAAGACAAAACCGATCATACTGAAAACATTCTTAAAATTCCAATTTCTTTAACAAATTATAATAATTATTTATTCACTCGTCTCATCGTTTGTAACATATAAATGCATTCCTTTGTTATTATTAATGAACTAGTCTTTTACCCGGCGCGTTGCGCCGGGCCAGGTTGATAAAACTCAAGTGGGTGGTAAAATCTAAGCATTGAGGCGGTAAGTCAATGCGAATTCGGTTGGTTTTGGTGCCCGTACAAAAACCAAAAAAATAAAACAAAAGTAATAAAATTTAAGGTGGACCAGCGGAACAGTGTCGGTCAGTAAAACTCAAGCGTTGGTAAAACCCGATAGGGTCATTGCGACACCAAAATATTTTTCCACCACTAAGGTGCCGCAAAATGGTCCAACAGGGTCATTGCGACACCAAAGTTCTAAAATATATATAGTAAGAATTTACGTTAAAATATTTTCCTTATATGATATAGCATATTAATTAAATTAAGTTCTAAAATATATATAGTAAGAATTTACGTTAAAATATTTTCCTTATATGATATAGCATATTAATTAAATTTAAGCTAAAACTCTGTGTTACAGTTATTTTTGAAATATTATATAAGTTGAAAGAGCGTTTACATGTGCCCAAAATTCAAGATAGCGGAGCCTGTTCGTAAAAAACAAGTTACCGTCCCTCGTCAAAAAAAGAAAAGCCAAAGTGGGCAAGAGCGTATCCTCTAGTTATCCCCTCACCCATCCATAAAGTGCAATCCCTATCATTATAATATTGTCTTACTTTCAAATTAAATACATTACATATATTTTATTTAACCAATTAACGTGTTAACTTATTATTAATAATATCAAAAAGTAAGCAATACAAATATGACAAGTCACAACTCACAAAAGCCCTGTTATTATTATTATTATTATTATGTTACATTACCTCTCTTGACAAAGAATAATACATAATATATCAAGAAATAATATTTAAATTAAGAGTATTCAATATAAACCAATTTTAAGTATAAAGCTATAAAAATTAGAAAATTATATATTACGTTTACAAAAAGTACTTGTTGATTAACGAGAGGGAGAAAGATGGTCGAGTACACAATTACATTACATGTTGATGCATTACAACAAAACAAAATACGTAAATATCTATACGGTTTTAGGTTTCCTTAAACGGTTCTGATTATACGTGTCTCTTTTCGACTTTGTTCGTCAAAACTCTAGATGAATTAATTACTCTGGTATATTTTATATTTAGAATGTTATTTTCCATTTTTTCCAAAGAACCGAAAATAGAATTATAATAGCATTATCTTATTTGAATTTCAAATTTCAAAATTAGAGTTTGGTCTTAAACACATGTACCAAACATTAATTGGCACAATTTATTACTTATACATATTCTTTAACTAACTAATAGTATTTAGTAGGCTTGATCTCACAATTATAGGAAAAATATTTATTAGTATGCATTTCTTTTCAAACTAAAATAAATACATTTTTTCTAAACTAATTAAAATTTAGAATCATAAATATTTTTAGAAGGTAAGAAAATATTCTTCTCTCACTACAATCTTGATCATTAATCACTCCATTCTTTAATTAATTAACCAAAACAGCGTGCATGCCACGTGGAATAAACCTCAAAGGTGACCGTTGCGTACAATGACCCTTAAAAAACTCTTTCCTTTTATTCCACACCAAAACACAACCTGTTAAACCAAACGTACAACTCCTAGTGCGTAACAATTTTCAAAATAGTAAATATTAATCTGGAAAAAGCAAATTAATGCATCATATTAGGCGGATGAATAAATATTGTAATATTAATATTAAGATTGATTATTATCTTAAATCCAACGGACCGATTTTATAGCCGTTGATTTCAAATATAATGGTCACCTTCACACACCCATTTCTTCATTCTTGGTGTCTGCAAATCCTTCAGATGATCTAGGGTTTGCTTGACTTGTGGGATTCATTCTTGATACATATATATATACATATATACATTATATATTATCTGAAAGATCTTGAAAGTTGAATAATTTGAATCATCAATGGAAAACAATCAATCTTTATTGAATTCCACAAATACCCACCAAGGTATCGATCGATCTTTGAATGCAAGATCCGATTTTTATTGATTTGGATTGATTGGATTGATGTTTGAGCTAGTGTGTGATGTGGGTTTGTGTTTTTATAGGTGAAGGAGATGTTATGGGTGTCAAGAAGTGTGTCGGGCGTAACCGCAGAGCTTTGAGTGTGATTAATCAGAATTTGGATAACCGTGGTGCTGTTGCTAGCAAGAGAGCTTTGCCACTGTAGGTTTTTTTATTTTATTTTTAATTTTATTTTTATTTAGTTTTGGTTATTATGGTTTTATTTAATTAACATGGTATTATTGTGTTGTTGATATCTGATGGTAATGCAATCATGTTTGATTTGGTATTTAAACCTATTAAATTCACATTCAAACTTTAATTGCTTTTGATCTATTTATATTTTCTGAGTCAAAACTATGTGTGTGTGTGTATAATATACTGTGTTTAATTTTTAATTTTTGTTGATGTTGATACTGACAATTGGTTTTGATTTTGTTTGTGATAAAAGGAAACCTGTTGTGGAATTTGGCAATAAGAAGCAGTGTTTACAAGAGGTATACCACTAATTTTAAGCTCCCATTAACGTTGACTTTTTATATAATTTGGTTAAGGTTTTGACTTTTGATTTGATTTATTTATTAGGAGGTTAAGAAGACAAATGAGGGTTTTGGTGTGTGGGAAGATGAAGTTGAAAATGAAAGTGAACCAGTGCCAATGTTTTTGGAAACATCAGAAACAATGGTGGATCATGATATGGTATATATATGTTTATATTTGTGTGTTCTATTGAAATGTGTTTTGAGATTATTAGTTTTGACTTTTTGAAAACATTTTGTAGGAGGAGGTTGAGATGGAGGATATTTGTGAGGAATCTGTTATTGATATCGATGCTTGCGATGGTGAAAATCCGCTTGCGGTGGTGGAGTATGTCGAAGATCTTTATGCTAACTATAGAAAGATGGAGGTATATGGTTTCTTTGATCTTTAAAAGTTAAAACATACTCATTACTTGACTTTATTTTTTAGAGAATTGTTTCTTGCTTGCATTGCTATTATTAATGACCAGAAAAAATAGGAACTTTGTGCCCTTGTAATATATATGTTCACATGATAATTACTATGCACTTACCTTGTAGTTCTTGATGCTAAAAATAGGAAGGTTCATTAATTTCATTTGCATTTTTAGTAAACTAGTATCTCTTAATTCGGGTTGTTTGTAGAATTCTACTGTGTTTCACTATACGGAAACACGACACAATTAACTAATAACTACAAAAGGTCAAATTGTGCGCGTTAACTTTTTTATTCGACTATCGTCAAAAAATTAAATGAGGCTAATTCTGGATCTTTGCAGCATTTGAGCTTGGTCTCGCCGAATTACATGACACAACAGTTAGACCTCAATGAGAAGATGAGAGCTATCCTGATTGACTGGCTCATTGAGGTAACTTTTTCGGTCGCTTGGATTTTAAAGTTCGGTTCTTATTACTCGTATAAGTTTAACATCTATAATTATTACTAATATTGAGTATTATTAAACAGGTGCACCACAAGTTTGATCTCCAACCAGAAACACTATTTTTGACAGTCAATCTCATTGACAGATTCTTGGCTAAGCAGTCTGTAATTAGAAAGAACTTGCAATTGGTAGGTTTAGTTGCAATGATTTTGGCGTGTAAGTTTGAGGAAGTGTCGGTCCCCATTATCGACGATTTGATTTTTATCTCGGACAAAGCTTACTCCAGAAGTCAGATTCTTGCAATGGTACTAAAAAGTCAACACCTTTCATCATATATCTTAATCTTATTTACACATTAAAGCCTAATCTTATTAACAAACAACTCTTTGTGTTTTGCAGGAAAAACAAATATTGCATGCACTAGAGTTTAACATGTCGTTGCCAACCCCGTATGTTTTCGTGAAAAGATTCATCAAGGCGGCTCAATCAGATTCAAAACTTGACCAGCTCTCATTTTTCATGACTGAGCTATGCCTTGTGGAATATGAGATGCTTAAATTCCCACCATCTCTATTGGCGGCTGCATCAGTGTACACGGCTCACTGTACTCTTTATGGTCTGAGACAATGGTCCAAGACATGTGAGTGGTACACTCACTACACTGAAGACCAGCTTCTGTAAGTAGTTACACTTTAGTTGATAATATAAGGTTCATGTCAATATGTCAATCATGTGTATGTTTCTAATAATGTTTGCTTTGACTTTCTATTTAGGGAATGTTCAAGGATGATTGTGGGGTATCATCAAAAGGCGGCAGTGGGTAGACTGACCGGTGTTTATAGGAAGTATAATACATCAAAGTTCGGTTACGCAGCAAAAAGCGAGCCTGCAAAGTTTCTTGTCGAGGAGACCGACATGTTTTTCGAGAATAACAGTTCTTAAGATGGGAATAATAATGTGACATAACCTGTGTTTGTGTTGAACTAAAGTGGTGGTGGTGGTGGTTGTGTGTTGGTCTATTGGCTAACCTTTTATATGATTTTTTTTAGCAACTTCACTTGTTGCCTTTATGTGAGGGGAGGGTTCTTGTGTGTTGACTTTTATATTGGGGGGTTTGTAAGTCAGTTTGACTTTGTAACTTTCATTGTTTTATTCATGAACAATGTTTTATTTGTGACAATAATCAAAAAATATACAAGATTAATAAAGGTTATGCTTTTTTGTTTGTGTGAATGTTTTTTCCTTGTTGAAAGTATGCAACTGCGGTTTGTCTTCGACTTAGCTTGATTATCGAAAACAAAACTGAAGATAAAGGGTGATATCAGCGAGCCGACTACTAACCAATGAAAGAACACCTTTAGTTTTATATATGTAGTAAAAGAGAAACGCTTTTGTTACAAAAGTTTTATTCTACTTGGTGAAATAGGTTCTTTTATAATCAATTTAAAACCATCTGCTAGAGGTTGTAACTTTCCAAACGATCCCACTACATTCTCTTGTACTTTAGGAAAGATACGGTGTTTTAAGTGCGTTGTCTTTATCGAAGATATCAAGGCGTTCTTTTGAACTATATGTGTGATTGTATCTGGTTCATCTAACAAAGTTTGAAGATCTCCCACCTTTAAATTTACTATACGCCGTCAAAATCAAAGAAAAAAGAAACATGCATCGTGTTTATTGAGTTATGGGTTCTTAGGAAGGAAAACAAGCCTTTTAATAGACCGTGTCTACACATCGGGAAACATGACAAATATTAATAGAAACATTCAATATCAGCTCCCGTTGAAAAAAATAAACACATATATCGTAGCTAAATTCCTCCGTCTTTCGACAACTTAGAACTGGCATAGTATATCTAACTCGGTATTTTTTGTCTTTGCCTTCTCAATAGAGCATCGATAACTAAGAACTAGCATAGTACATCTATTATTATATTCCCCACCCAATGCTTTGATTTGTTAGGGTTTTTCTATGATTACCACACCCTTGTGCTGTTGAGCATCAATGCTTTGATTGTTAGGGTTTTCGATTTTTAAGAGACATGCAGACGGTGATACACAAATGTGGTTTTGTATCGAAAAGTTGTTTCATTTAAATGTTTCTATTTGATTTTGGGTTAAAATGTTTCTGTAGTATTGCTTAATATTATAGTATTGTGGGTTTTTTTTTAATTAAACTTATAATTGCTTAGCCAGTTTCTATTTTTCTTATATGTTCAATATAAAAGGCTAAATACAAAAAGGTAAAAAACAACATATAGTTAGTATAATATGATTTTTGGATAATCCCTAATTTGATGAGTATTCTAAATCGCCGTTCATCATGTCGATTCCGTGGGTGAATAGAAGAAGATTTTACCGTCTTAAAACTGCTCGACAAGCACTCCTAATGTTGGATGAGAGTGACCATACTCAAATATTTTGTAAAAGGGTAAATGAAGTATACTAATTGTTACATTAAGATGTGGAGCCATCGTTACTTGACACATGACAAATATAAACGTACTTAATGAGCAAATCATTGTACATTTTAGGGTTTATGTCAAGTGCCTATTGCTCTTCAACTCTTGAATTTCTTTGTCGGAGGTCGTAGTGTAGCTGAAAAGTCCGGAAACTGTCGATTTGACAAGGAGTGGGCTTGAAGAAATCTAAGCCATACTAGTCCGATCTATGATTTGTTTTTATATTTGGTTTTACATACGTTTATCTTTATAATATTACTATCTTTTAATTGTTTTGTCATTAATGACTAACTTTATCACTTATATGGTGCGTTGTGTTTAGTTACGTAGGTTCATAGGAGAGAAAATTAGTCACTACGAGAATGTGTACACACCAAATAGAAACGTGATCAATATTAATGGAAACATTTAATGCGTTATGTACCCTATCTTTAGCTCAAATGAAATAACATAACCACTGACACCTTATAGTTGGCCTTACATCAAGGCCGGCCATGGCATATGGCAGGGTAGTCGACGGCCATAGGCCCGACTATCCGCTAGGCCTGGATTTTTTTTTTATGATTTAATTATATGTATTTTTATGAAAAGCTATATCTATAGTTAATGTTTTAAAAATTACATAAAAACTAACTTAGTCTAGTGACAAAAGAGTATGACTCTCAATCAAAGGGTTGTGAGCACTAGCCTCATTTGATACATGTTTTAACCTATTTTTATACATTAGTTTTTTAAACAACCCAAATCATAACCAAAGAAGCCAATTTAAAAAAGTAAATTGTTTAAACAAAAAAAAAAACTCTTTTTACTTTAGGCACAAAATATTTTTCGCCTTCGGCCTAATTTTTTTTTTTCAATTCTCTAAGCCGGCCATGCCTTACATAGATAACTCAGTATGTTTGTCTTCATCTTCTCTGCTAGAGCACCACCAATGTCTTCATCTCCACTGATTAAATGCTTTGTTTTGTTAGGGTTTTCAATTGTGTAGACTTACAAGCACACTGAAACACATCAAACAAAATTTGTGGTTTCATATCTATTGTTGTATCAAGAACATATCAAGGGTTTGTATTAAAAAAAAAACTTGTTTATTTGAAGGTTATTTGATTTTCATCTCTCTCACAAAGTTTGATGTAATCTTATTGATTTGATATAGCTTTGCTTCTTCAATAATTTAATAACAATTACTTTTTATAAGCATAATAATAAATAGATTTACTAAAATGAGACCTTCCGAGAATATTTTATACATGTTTTGACCGACATAAATTTTTAAGGTGCTTTCATTTCTTTAGGCATATTTTTTTTTCTATTAAACTGAATTATTTAAAAAAAAAAAAAGTTAAACCATGCTCATTATTTTGACTTTATTTGTGTAAAAACTTTAATGTTTTGAGTTCTATAAAATAATTATAGATTAAGTGTTGAATATGCAGATTATGATTTTTCTTTATGGAAATGTTTCTTGCTTGCATTGCTATTATGCCCAGGAAAAAAAAGAAAAAGAAAAAATAGGAACTTTGTACCCTTTTAATATGTACACATGATGAATTGAAAACGACAAAACTTACTACAAAAACTCAAATTGTGCGCGTTTCACAGATTGTGCGCGCTACTTTTTTATTTGACTATTGCCAGAAAATTAAATGAGACTAATTCTGGTTCTTTGCAGAATTTGAGCTTGGTCTCTCCAGATTATATGACAACAATTTGACCTCAATGAGAAGATGAGAGCTATCCTTATTGATTGGCTCATTAAACAGGTGCACCACAAGTACATGATTGAGCTATGCCTTGTGGAATATGAGCTGCTTTATGTGCATTGTCTTCATTGAAGATATCAACGTGAACCTTTTGAACAGTTCATCTAGCTTTTTGCTAAAAGTTTCTTTTTCTTGTAATAAATTCACCATACGCAGTTAATAGCAAAGGAAAAAAAAAAAGAATGCGTACATCGTGTTTAGTGACTCATGAGTTCTTAGGAAGGAAAGCCAACCTTTGACAAAACATGTCCACACATCGGGGAAACATGACAAATATTTATACCCTTTCAGCGCGAGTATAGATTGTATACCCTTTCAAGAAGAGATTTACATATATCCTAGCTCCCGTTGAAAAAAAAAAGAAACATAAATTCCTCTCATTGACCAAATTGAACCATATATGAGAGAACATAACCATCGACACCTTAGAGTTGGCATAATATAGGTTACTCGGTATTTTTGTCTTCGCCTCTCAATAGAGCACCACCATTGTCTTCATCTATTCCCCGCCCTTGTTCTTTTGAGCATCAATGCCTTGATTTGTTAGTTTTGATTTTGAAGAGGCACGCGATGATACACATAAACATGAACATGTCTATGGTTTTGATTACTTTGTGTTTAAAAAGTTGTTTCATTAAAATGTTTCTATTTGATTTTGGGTTAACATTGCAATTTTTTGTTTGGCGTATGGAATAGCTTAAAATAGTAATGAGATATATGTTATTTTTTTATATTTGGTTGACCAAATTTTATCTTTCTTATAGGTTCAAAACAAGAGGCTACATACAAAAAAGCTACAAAACAACCTATAGTGTGTTCAATTCGATTTTTGGATAATCCCTAAATGTTTGATGAGTGCTCTAATTCTTCATCATGTCAATTATGGTGAATAGAAGACGATTTTACCGTCTTAATACTGCTCGACAAGCGCCTCAAATGTTGGATGAGAGTGACCATATTCAAATACTTTGTAAAAGGATAAATGAAGTATACAATTGTTTATGTTTGATGTGAAACCATCGTTAGTTGACACATGACAAATACTCCAACGTACTTAGCGAGCAAATCACCGTCCATTTAAGGGTTTGAGTTTTAGGGATTATGTCAAGTCATTGCCTATTGCTCTTCAACTCTTGAATTTCTTTGTCGGGGATCCTAGTGTAGCCGAAAAGGCTAGAAAATGTCGATTTGACAAGGAGTGGGCTTGAAGAACTTTAAGCCATACCTATCCGATTAATGATTAGTTTCTATTATTGGATTTGCATACTTTTTCTTGTCATTCACGACCAACTTTATCACTTATATGGTACATTGTGTTTAGTTACATGAGTTCATAAGAGAGAAAATTCATCCCTGCTAGACTGTGTGTATATGCATCGCATAGAAACGCGACAAATATCGATGCAACATTTAATGCGAGCTTGAGTATAATATATGTACCCTATCATGATGGCGATTTAATTTTAGCTCAAATCCTCTCCGTAACCAAGTTGAATATGAGAGAACATAACCATTGGTACTTTATAGTTGGCCTCACGTACATAGATAATTCAGTATATTTGTCTTCTACTTCTCTGCTAGAACACCACCAATGTCTTCATCTCCACCGCTTAAATGCTTTGTTTTGTTAGGGCTTTCGCTTTTGTAGACTTACAAGCATGGTGAAACACATAAATCAAGATTTATGGTTTCATATATGTGTGCTGTATCAAGAACAAATCCGTGGTTTGTTTCAAAAACTTGTTTATTTGAATGTTACTATTTGATTTTCATATTATCTCACAAAGTTTTATATAAACATTGATTCTTTAATCAATTAATTTGATTAACTTTGCATCTTTAATAAACTAATAACAATTAGTTTTCATAATAACAAATAGTTTTAATAAAATGGGACATTCTAAGAATATTTATATCCATGTTTTGACATAAATTTTATTCAAGCTATTTTTCATTTCTTTAGGCATATTGAATTATTCAACTAAATAATTTTTAAAATACAAAACTTTAGTTATAGGATTTTTGAAATGTTAACCTAGATATTACACACTTCATTTGTTACTTAACAAATCAAATCAATACCGACTGAGTTTTGACGGCTTCCCATTATAACGTGTGGGTTCAAATCAACTAGTTATAGTATTATATTTGTTGATTAAAAAAGTTTGTCCTTTCCGTATGATTTAAAACTTGGTAGTTAGAGGAATTCTTTAATCATATAGGACATGCATTTTTGATTATAATGCGGTGAGTCGACACTTGTTGAAGATAACATTGTAAGACGGTGGAAATTGATAACATATAACTATTTAAACCATCATTTTCTCAATCACGTTTTTATATTCGTATCCATGTTTGTACATTATCGCCTACGATAACAAAATATACCTTGATCATATAAAATAGAATTAATTTTATGGTTCCATTTTTCTAATACCGTTAATGGTTAACCACTTTCAGTATTAAAATTTATTTACTAATTTATATGTTTTGATTAAAAAGATATTTTTCTATTTCCACGTTTAAGCTTCAGGATGTGACTGAGTTGGGTTAGAAAGACATGCACGCGTGTTAATTACATACAATGTTAAATAATTATGTAAAATATATGTTTAATTATGCCCAAAATTATGCAACATGTATAAATATCTATATATTAAAAGACAAGTTGAAAAGTTTTAAACTTTAAACTTTGGTTACCAAATTATTTGATTTTCAAACTTTACCCACTAAAATTTCATGCCTTTATATTTTGATACAAAACTTTTAGCATTTTAACCTTGACACATGACTTTTACATCTTTACACATTGCACAAAACTTTTAACCCTCTCAACTTTGATCACAAACTTTTAGAATTTAACAAACTAGTCACAAATATCTTTTTCACTTTCAACCCAACGACACTTTTCCACTTTCGCGAATCAAGTTCAAGCCATAATGCCGAAAAATATTAGTGCCGACACTTATTTTACATAATATCGAAATGAATAAAATTTGACACCGATACCGAATAGGCTAGATTACTAGTACGGTACCGGTATTCGGAAAAAAACATCTTCTCTCTAATAAGCAAGTTTTTAGTATATATGTGTGATAATGTTATTACACATAGTATAACGTTATTACACATATGTTATTCAATATAACGATGTTACAAATTACAATCAATTCATTACATACATATGATGTAATATTACATATATCACACATTGGATTACATATAAGTAATATGATATAATCTTATATATGTAAGAGCAATTCCGGATAGATCTTTTATCATTATATTTTTTTTCTCTCTTTCACTTATAACTATTTTAAAAAGAGAATAAAATATCTATAAATGATGAATAATGTTTCTTCAAATTTACTCATGGACAATAACATTTTCTTTCTTATACTCACTATTACTCCATAAAATATAGAAAGCACACACATATTATAGAGAAGATAATGTGAATTCTCTAAGATATCAACATCTTTAATGTTTTTTTTTGTTTTTTAATGTATCAAAACTAAACTTAAATTATTAATAAGAATAATAAATGTTTGATTTTATGGTGTATAGATTTAAAAATAGTAATGTATAAGAGCATTTTCAACAGCCTCAGTAATATTTTAATATTTATTGAAAATGATTATAAATAGAGAAAAAATAAAAGGTAATTAATAAAAATAATAGTGTTTCAAAAATTAAGTTACGAGAATTCTTTAAAGAAGTTATACATTTTCCTTAAGTTGATAATGTGAACAGAAGTATTTTATCCATTAAATATGCAATAATAAAATAAATGATTAAATATTAAAAATGATATGATGAATTAACGCATATAGTGATGTCAAAAATGAAAAACCACCAGTAATCAACGGCTGATTGTGACTGCATTTAATTTAAAACATAATAATAATAACAATTTATTATTATAAATAATAAATAGTTAACAATTTATTTATTTATTTATTTATTTAGTGAAAGAAAGAAAGCAAGAGTTCCTCCTTGCCCAAGTTTTCTTTTCTTTTATTTTTTCTTCACTTAATAAAACCATTTCTTCTCTTCGATTCTCCATTTCAATTCCAATTCAGGGTTTCGAATATTATCACTTCACCAATCAATCAATCACTCACTTCTCCAATTCGATTCAATTCTTCTTCACAATTACGATGGGCGGCGGAAGCGGTGATGAATCCAACGGCGCCGATTCCGTTAAAATTAACGTCCGCTGCTCTAACGGCAACAAGTTCTTCGTCCAGGCGAGTCTGGAGTCGTCCGTTGAGTCGTTCAAGTCTGTTCTCGAACAGAATTGTGACATACCGGCGGCACAGCAGCGTTTGATTTACAAAGGACGGATTCTCAAGGACGATCAGACTCTTAAGAGCTATGGTATATTGTTAATTTCTTGTATTATCTGTTTATTGATTGATTGTTTAGTTGTATTCACTGTTGAATGTTGATTCGAATGCTAGGTTTTGTACTTTTGTGTATTTGTCACTTATGTGGATTGCTTTTGTGTGTTTTATTGATGAGGTGAATGTGATGAATTTGCTAGAGCTAGTGGTTTTAGATGTAAATTTGCGTAAAAGTTCCAATCGAATAGACAGAAGCTTAACATTTTGTGCTAATTTATGTCGACCGGTGGAGTATTAGACTATTAGGTCTGATTTTAGTTTGAAGAGTTACTAGGTTGAAATTTATAAAGAGGTTGTGATAACGTATGAAACAAGAGAAAGAAAAGGAAATTATTTTACCTTTTGTGAAATGAAAGAAGTATATTGGTTTGGAACATAGAAAGAGATTGATGTTTGTTTGGATTAGGCTGATAGGATACGTTTACGACTTCACCTGACGAACATATCTGATAATATGAATATTGATTTTTGTCAAGGATCATCGAGATATGTGATTTTATGTAATATGTTGATTTTAGTCTGCCTCGTGAAGTAGTGTGACGGTTAGAAGTAGCCTTTGATACCATATGAAGAACCATAGATGGTTTGGATAAAAGTTTTGACAGAAAAGACAGAAGCTGAATATTTTGTGCTAATTTGTGTCGACCGATGGAGTATTAGGTCTGATTGTTATTTATCTAGGCGTATTGAGATGTTCTTGCAAATTGTAGGTTGAATGGAAAGAAAATGAAATTGTTTTACTTTTTGTAACATGAAAGAAGAATATTGATTTGGAACATAGGCAGAGATTGATGTTTGTTTGGCATAGGCTGATAGGATACGTTTACGTGACGAATATATCTGATAATATTCATATAGTCATATAGATTAATGGTAGTATTTATCTAGTGAGTGTTAGGAGTTAGGATAACTGTTAGTGATGATTGAAATCTGTATTTTTATGTAATTTCTTGATTTTAGTTTTCCTCCTGAAGCAGTGAGATGGTAGAAGTAACCTTTGATACCATAAGAAGAACCATAGATGGTTTATTCAAATGGGTAACATATATAAAACTGAAACATAAAGGCAAATGAGGGTTGAAGTTATAATGACAGCAGTTGCATGTTATCTGGAAAACACGGTTTTGATAGATCGTAGAAGCTATATAGAAACAAAGTCACGTGTAGACAACATATGTAAGAGGGCACAGTTTTTTTGACTTGTATTAAGGTCGACATTTAATGACATCACGATATAAGTCGTATCTATCTATCGGTCTCCAAAGGAAACAAATAAAAAATTCAATAATTCACTATCTTGATGAAATAAGCTTTCTATGGCTTTTTATGCCAACTTATTTGATTTTTTGCTGACGCTTCTGTTCCATGATTCATCTATTTGGTAGTAACATAATTTCTGTTATACGGTATTAATTGTTTTATGTAATTTATAGGTATGGAGGCAGAGCACACTGTTCACTTAGTGCGCAGTTTTGTTCCTGCTACAGCTACCCCAGCAGGTGGGGCCCCTGCTGCAGCAACTACTACTCCACCTACTGCAGGGCAAACTGGCTCAGTCGGAGGTGGGACCACAGGTGGACCGGGTGTTGGTGGTCTGTTTCCTGGACTCGGTCTGGGTGGTATGGGAGGTAATGGTGGTGGCATGTTTGGAGGTGGACTTCCAGATTTGGAACAAATGCAACAGCAGTTGACTCAAAACCCTAACATGTTGCTTGAAATCATGGATCTGCCTCTATTTCAAAATCTGTTAAACAACCCGGAGATCATGCGCAACATGATGATGAATAATCCTCAAATGCGTGACCTCATCGATAGGAATCCAGAACTTGGTCATATGCTTAATGATCCTGCAATTCTTCGTCAAACTATGGAGGCTGCAAGAAACCCTGAACTCATGCGTGAAATGATGCGTAACACAGACAGAGCAATGAGCAATATTGAATCGTCTCCTGAAGGGTTTAATATGCTCAGGAGAATGTATGAAAATGTTCAAGAGCCGTTTCTGAATGCGACCACAATGGGCGGTGGCGGTGGTGATGCAACCAATGATTTGAACTCAAATCCATTTGCAGCTCTTTTGGGAGGTGGTCAGGAGGGTCAACCACGTGGCCAGGTAGCTAACCCTACCACCACTGGTGCTGACACTACTACTGGTTCTCCTGCTCCAAATACCAATCCACTTCCTAATCCTTGGGCTGCTGGTGGTGGTAAACTTCCAAACCTTTTCTGACATATATATATGGGCTTACTATATTATGATGAACTAAATACGAGTTCGCAGGTGGAGCTAACCAAACAAATGCTGCTGCAACGAACACTGGTGGGGCCGGTAGGCCACCACCGCCAGTTGGCGGTCTAGGTGGACTTGGTCTTCCAGGTCTCGAGGGATTGCTTGGTGGCATGACCCCTGATCCTAATTCAATGAGTCAACTTATGCAAAACCCTGCTATTTCTCAGATGATGCAAAGTCTACTTTCAAACCCACAGTATATGAATCAGGTGATTGTTGTTTTTTTTTCTTTTAACTTAGATTTTGTTGGGTTGTGTACTTAGTAAACAATCATATTGTCTAGATACTTGGTCTCAATCCACAAATGCGAAGCATGCTTGACGCAAACCCTCAATTGAGAGAGATGATGCAAAATCCGGACTTCATTCGTCAGCTAACTTCTCCGGAGACCATGCAGGTAAATCAGTTACTAAAATGGTAATAAAGTATAACTATGAAATATATTTTGAATGGTAGTTTTTTTTCCTTATAACTTGAAGGGTTCTGTTAAATATAACTGCCCATTTTTAGTTCGTAAACTAAAGAAATAAGTTGGTCGTATGGAACATTATTGAGAATAGAAGTAGTGAAATTTATTTGAAAGCCCAAGTGCAGAAAAAAGAAGATCCAGTGAAATTGCCTTATATGGTTTCATGTCTTTGTTTGATTTTGTTGGTCAAACTACCATTAGGGTTCATAACTGTTGGTGTAAGAACACAATTGTCACGATCAAGAGAAGAAATATAAGAGAAAATGGTTCACGTGAATTCATTATCAGTAAATGCATGAACAGGAAATAGAAAGACTCTTAAATAGGGAAAAAAAATAACATAGCAACAGAATAATCCAGGATACTCGGACTAACAAAGTAACAAACTACATTGTCGAAGGCTTCATTCAAAATAATTCAAATACCAATGTGATGAACCAGATCGACTTCACATGCATGCAACATGTTGAAGGATGATTCTAGACTTGGTCTCAGCATGCACATGGGTCTGAAGGCTTGGAGCATGTTGCATGCATGTGGAGTCAATCTGCTTTATCACATTAGTATTTTAATTATTTTGAATTAAGCCTTTGGCTAAGTAATTTTTTAAAGTCTAGAGTCTCTTGGATTAATATGCTGCTTTGTTATCTGCCTTCCCTGTTTAAGAGTCTTTCTATTTTCTATTCATGCATCCATTTTCTGATATTGAATCCAAGTGAAACACTTGCTCTTTAATTTTTGTTGTTGATTGCGACAATTGTGCTCTGATACCAACAGTTGAAAACCAAGCAGAACTTCTAAGGCACTCATCATATGATTATGGTTTGTTAACCCCTTAACCTAATTTAATCTTGTTGATGGTCCTAAAACTGTATTCAGTCTGATATAACTGCCCAAGTGTAGTGATCAGTTTTGTTTAGACCTATGCAGATAGTCGTTAAATTTATATAAGTCATGGGTCATATATTTCAGAGTCAGAGAGGGCTATATATTTTAATATCATTACTCTTATGAGTGGAGGTACAGCTGAAATTTGAGGATTTCGAGTCATTAGTCAACAGTCAATAATATCCATTAGAGTTTTTATATTCTTTCATGTATTTCTGTTAGTACCACGCAGGGGGCTTGTATCTCAAATATAAAACATATCACTCAAGCTTTTAATTTGTCATCTTATGTTATTTTAGTTCACTTATTTCCTTAATCCTATCATGTATATTCCTGTTACAGCAAATGATGACTCTGCAACAATCTCTTTTCTCTGGACTTGGTCAACAACCCACCAGGTAAATCACGCTCAATTTTGGATCTCATTTGTTTGGTCAGCAAAGCTTATTTATGAACTTAGATTTAAGCTTTAAATGCGTGGATAAGAGTTTCAGGTATGTGCAACATATAACGTAAAGCAATGAATAAAAAACCTTATGTTTAAAATGCCCAGAATACAGCATAAAGCCGGCTACAAGTCTTTTCTCATATAACTTCACTTTGAAGTTTAAAATGGTCTTTTTTTTTAACTTTGTTTGGTACGTTTGGAATAACTCCACCTTATGTTTGATTAATACATGCCTTTTAATATTTTACTGGAATATCTGTTATGCAGGGATGCAGGTCAAAATGGTGGAGGGACAGGTATCTTTTTGTTCATAATTTCATGCCTTTAAATTTACTTAATTTATAGTTAAAAAATCTTTTAGAATTATTATTACTAGTCGTATCAGCGAGTTTGGATCGATATTTTTCCAGAAAGGGAAATAATGTAATTTTTGAACATTCTTGAAAAGCCGCCCTTACATGTATTTCTAATTTCTGATAGCAGGTGCTCCCAATAACCCAAATCCTAACATGAATATGGAGATGCTTATGAACATGTTTGGTAACCTTGGAGCTGGCGGCTTTACAGCACCAACCAATTCAAATGGTAACATCTCACCTCAGTTATCCACCATTATTTTGTCTTATCTTTGTTCATTTACCCATAAACTCACAATGTTCATGCTTTTTTTTCAAATACTAGTGCCACCCGAGGAACTGTATGCTACCCAACTCGCGCAGCTTCAAGAGATGGGATTTTTCGATACGCGTGAGAATCTTCAGGCCCTGGCCGCCACCCGAGGTAATGTTCATGCAGCTGTTGAGCGGCTATTGGGAAATCTTGGTCCATAAGAATCTGTAACCGCATATATATAATATGATATATTACATATATACCGTATCAGTGAACAAATGTGGAATTGGTCTGTTTGGATCGGAGCCAAATATGTTGAATTATGTGCATGAATGTTTTTTTCTGTATGGTTTTGGAAATTGCCTTATCTGTTATCCTTATTATGTTGCTCATGTGGTTAACTTGACTTGGTATGATTTAATACCTGAAAAAACATTTTGGTTGTACTGACAGTGTCATCTCTAAAATTTGTTACACTTTAAAACAATACAAAGCCGCTTTAGAAAGATTTTTAACCGGATTTCTTTCCAAAACCAATTTTGTTCATATATTTATAGCCTGGTGGTTACTAGACATCGAAATTTATTATTTTACTGTTTTAAGTTGGTTTATTTGATTGCTTTTCTGGGTTATAAATATTTAGATTATATTAAAATGCAATTTGATTAGTTCTTTTCTTTACTTTTTCCCCTTAATTTGTTATTCTGATTAATCCCACAAAAGTTCGTTAAAAATTAACTTGATAAGTTTTGGTTTTTTATACTCTGACCATAATTTTTGCCTTTTATACTTGTGAATTTTTGCCTTAAAATTTTTTGTCAACTCTTTGGCTATCAAACTTTCAGCTTTTCACAATACATATTTTTTTTTGATGATTTTTAACGAACCAAACCAATACCGACTGAGTTTCTGTCGCTTCCCTACCGCAACACGCCGGTTTGAAGTGGCTATAGAAAGTGGGTTTTGAATTTTTCGGGTTTTCAGTTGGGTAATCGGTGGAGGCATTAGGGTTCTTTGCAAATCAAGTTTTGAATAATTATGGACAAAATACAATAACAAGAAATTCGTAGGTTGGGTTTAGTGTGTATATTGGTTTTGTTTATGTGGGTTGAATCCATGGACATGCTTAGCTGCACAAGTCGGGTTAATCTAGATGTTCGTTGGTTTTACCTTGTTTTTTTTCTTGGTATATTCGTGAGGGATATGTTATGTTAGAAGTTAAACTAGTTGCGTAATTTGTTTAAAGAAATGGCGTCATTTATGTTTTTGGGTGTCAATACGTAATATTAGATTAATATTATAAACGAAATAAAAGTTGTGGGGCCATATGTTTTATTAATTTCTCCTTTCTTACTCTATGTAATTATGTATATACTTTTGACAATTCTTGGATTGTTATGTTCGCTTAACCCTGCCTAACATAGTATAAGAAAAATGTTTTAAGTCAATTAACTTGACTATAAGGCCATGTGTAGTGGAGGGGTTACAATTGGTGGCGAATTGTGACACGTGGCGCCCAGTCAGCATGGAGTGGAAATTTGTTTTTGGGTGTAATGGTATAGGGGCTACAAGTTGGGCCCACAATGTGTTTTTTTATTATATTCTTTTTATAACTAAACTAATTAAATAAAAACCAATTTATTTAAATAATTAAATAAAAATGCATTAAAATTAAAAAGAAATACAAAAAAAATAAAAAAACATAACTAATAATACATTAAAATTAAAAAAAATACATAACTAAAAATATTAAAAAACATAACTAAATAACATACTAATATTCATAATATTTGCGAATTTTTTCAATTCGTTGTCTTTGCAATAATGTGGCCTCTTCGTGTGACCCGGCCGCTTTGAGGGATTCGTATTTTTCACTCAATTCCCGCAATTCCAACATTTGGTCAATCTTTTCGTGTTGTTTGTTTGTTTCGTTCATGACATCGTTGAGTTCCTCGACACTTTTTTTTTGTTTTTTGATGATTTCTCTCATGGTAGCGGCGACTTCCACGAGTGTCGGTTGGCTCGGGTTGTTTGTAGGATTCATTTTACTAAATTTTTTGAAGAAGGTTTATGTTTATATAGATGTGAAATGAAGAAGAAGGATATGAAATGGAGAAGAAGGTATATGTTTATATAGATATATAATATATTGTTTTAATTTTTTTTTATTTTGTACCGTTGTCAAACGGTCAAAATAATAAAATATTATTATTTTCTCAAAGTTCAGGCGACAAATATATCCCGCCCCCGCCCCAAATCGCCCAATTATCGCCGGGGGGGGGGGGGGGGTGTTCCTCCAAAAAATCGCCCCAAAATTGCGTGTTTTCTCGCCCACTACGTTTAGCCTAAACAAACTTCCAATTTCTTTAAATCCAATATTCTATTTGACTTACTAGGTTTTAGGGGAAGGTTCATGTACATTTTTTATCTTAACATGAGTACATAGGAAATAATGCCAATTTATTTAAAAATGCGAACGTAAGAAACAATACCAACTACAATACCAATCTACATAAACAATGACTTATACTAACAAAGAAAATAACCTAAAAACTACAACAAAATAAACAAAATCAAGAACACAATAATAACAGCATATACCAGCAAATACTTATAACAGCAAAAGAAAACATCTAATAATAACAATAAAATATAAATAAGCAAATACTTATAACGTCTCATAATCGAAAATTAGCAAATACGAACAAAAAGTAGCAGCAAACACCTATAAAAATAAACTTAATCATAACAACGAATTGATTCTCACCGTTTTCATGTTAAAAATAAAATGTATTTAATCATGTTTCCTAGTTTTTAACCTTAAAATCAAACTACTCTTTTGACTTTGTTGTATCTCATTTTTTTAAAAATTTATTTTAATACCTTTCCATGCCATAATCAAGTATCCTATTTGGAATTTGAATGAAATTTGGAGGAGTCTGGTCCAATGGGTCTTATTATTGTGACTTGTTTGACCAACTAGGAATGACTCGGTCACAACTCACTACTTAGTTCTTTTTGTTCTGTAGTTCCCTTTTTTATTCTTTACATACCAAGTAAATAATCATATTTCCATTTCACTAATATATATGACCAACAAGCAAAATTCATTAACAGGCAGGACACAACAAACACGAAATTATGGAGACCGGTCTCCTTACCCGTCATGATATTAGATCAAGTGGAAATGAAGCCGCGTTGTTGCTCTTATTATCTTTATAGGTGAAAAGCGTACAAATGGTTCGTCTTAGTACTAACAATAGATAATGGAACAATAAATAAAAAGCATATATAAGTGAACAACAAAAGTAACATATTATTACAAGGTGATATATATTCTTGATCAAGGATTATGGTTTAGAAGATGCATAAGGAGGCCAATAAAGATGAAACTCAATCTTGTAAGTAACGGTTAACCCAACCAGATTAACCGGAGATGACGTCACATAGCCTTGAACAAACAGAAAATCATCGGTCCCACCTACAACCGGATGGTTTGAAGGCTTAATGTTATTTGTGACACCAACAATAGAGATTGAGCCTTTGTGTTTCTTCACATTCAAATTGATTTGAGCAATAGAGATGCTTTGAAGACCATCTAGTCCGGAAGTGATCGAGGTTCCTTGGGCGGTTCCAACAAGTTTTGAAGTACGGTTTGCTTTAAGAGTTAAGGGATCTTGAAAGACAAACAAGGTCCCAAACGGAGTCGTGGTCTGGCTGACAGGCGGACCAGCGACTCCAGGTACGACAAAGTAACCGGTTTTGTTTATGGTTTCGTGTTGGTAGAGTGCAAAGTGGAGAGATTTGAGTCCATGGTGGTGGTGGTGGTGAGTGGTGGCCACAAGTGGAACTAGGAGAAATAGAAGAGGGGTTAATATATGCATTAAGGAAGCCATTGCAAATGTATATGTGAAGACCAATGTATATTGTAGGTTAAAATATAAATAATGTTATGTGGTGAAGGCCAGTCTATTTTTATCGTCAATGGGAAATTGGAAATTAGACTAAGTTGTTGGCGTGTCATTCTCGTGCTCATGACTTTTCTTACACTTTCATTTGTTTATTCAACACACTAAAAATGGCAAAGGATTGTATCAATATTTTAGAGTGTAATACTAAATTATTGCATAAACATAAAGAACATACCTAAGTCACTGAAATTTTAATCAGTGATTCTGATTCATATTTTTGTATTCCCTAAATACAAATGTGTTTGTTATGTGATAATAATAGTATTTTTCTTAATTTTTAACGATTTACCTACACATGTATAGATTATGTGTAGCTAATATAATCTATGCCTAAGAGCATTCACATTCTTTAGTCAAAATCTATGGGTAAGGTTTTTATAATTTAGAGAGTGTTTTAGGTCGTTCTGACTTGTGACTTGTGAGTGGAAGAGAGACAATGTAGTGATTTTTAATATTTTTTGAGAGTGGTTGTGAGTAAAGAAGAGAAAAAATGTATGAACGTATTGTATAATTGAAACTTAGAGAGAAAATGTATTGACTTTTTAGTGTAATTTTATGTTTACTAATATAATATTCACTTTAATATTATCGAATAAGAGTTTTGTACAAACTGAGTTATGTCATTTTTAATTTGTAAATCCAACAGGTTTAATTCAAGTATTCAAGTATAAATAACGTTAAGCGGTGAAGGCCTTTTCTATTTTATTGTCAATGAAAAATTAGACTAAAGTTGTTGGCGTGTCTTCCTCGTGCTCGAGACTTTTGTTACTATTTTATTTCTCAATTCAAAACATTCGAAATTGACATATTATTGTATTTATTTTGTATTCCTTAAATACAAATGTGTATGTTAATAATAATAATAATAATAATAATAATAATAGTTTGTTCATGTTTTTTTTCCGTACCTATAACCGTTTACCTAAAATTATAGATAACTAGCTTTAGAACTCGTGTGATAGACAAGATACTTAAAGAAATACAATTAAACTATATAAATTAATGAACAATTTTTTTTAAAAAAAAAACCCTTATATTTTATCAAATTAAATAGTTTATAAATTCAATTTATATTTTCTAATGAAATATTCATATGAATACATGATGCATTTTTACGAAATTTTCTTTATTGTCACGAAAAAATATACACGCAGTGAATTTATAAGTTGTAATTATATTTTTTAATGCAATAACGAATTTTAACAAAAGATGATAAGATGTTTCATTATGAATGACATAAAAACGTCATATATAAAATTAGCATAAATAAAACACCAAGGTTTACATATTAATCAAATACGTGAATCATATTACATAATTCGAATTACATAAATTGCATTACGAAGATTGATCAATTAGGTAGCGTTTGGTATGTAAGAATGACAGGGGGGGATGGAATAATTCATTATGTGGGAATGAAAAAAGTGGTGTTTGGTTGCTCAATAGAATGGAATCATCCATTACATATAGAATCTTATTCCATCAAAACCAATCCTCCCACCTCCATTCTTTTTTTTTCATTTCATTCCTCCCTCACCCTACCTTCTCAACACCACCACTTAACAACAACCACCACCACTACCATCGCCACCACCACCTAACGTCCTGACCGCCACCGTCGCCACCACCTTCACCACCACTTTACCACCAGCGCTGCCACCGCCACCTGACCATAACCACCACCATTACTGTCGTTGCCTGACCACCACCTCTGTCACCGCCACCCTACCATCACTACCAATACTACCACCGCCACCCCTAGCACCACACCACCACCATTTTCGTCGCCGGAGCTACCACCACCAACGTCGCATTTCAGTTTTATTTTTTTAGTAAAATATATATATTTTAGGATAGGAATATTTTTATTATTTCTATTTCATTCCTACAATTTTTTTTAGATACAAAACAACATAAAGTAATTATTCATTTTATTCACATAGGTTAACCAAACAAGATAAAGGGATAGTAATGATCCATTCCATTCCCTTGTTTATTTCATTCCTTCTCTCATTCCATTTTCTCTTCATTCTATTACTTCCAACCAAACATGCATGTGAAAATTATTACAAAGATTGATCGATTGAACCTGTGAATCAATTTAAACCAATTGAAGTTGTGAACTCGAGTGAATCTGTTTAGGTAATACGATTGAACATGTGAATCAGATTACAAAGGTTTGATAGTTACTTGGAATTTTGATGGATTTGAATGCAACAAACAGATGGTGATTGTTAGGGTTAGAACCTTTCAATTGGTTGCTGATAAAATGTAATATGAACATGATAGCATGATATTGATTTGAATTAGAATTAAAAAAATTTAAAAAATATTTAGGCAATTTTATGTGACACTTTAAAAACATTTGGTTAAATATAAAAGGGGAATTGGTGAAAAACCAATTGTTTTAGAATAAACTACGGGTTTCGTCCCTGTGGTTTGTCCAAATCTGCGGTTTAGTTTAATAGTTTCAAATTTGCGATTTTCGTCCCTTTGGTTTCATTTCACTTGCAATTAAACTCGACCCCACTAACGACGTTAAGTCTGAAACCCCATCAGTGTGCCCCTCACATGAAGGTCAGTTTTGTCCCTTTTTCCCCCGAATACACCCCAACCCCTCCCGTAAGGGGGCTTGCGAATTAGGGTTGGGGTTTATTTGGGGAGAAAAATGACAAAACTGCCCCTCACGTGATGGGCATAGTGGGACACTAATGAGTTTAACGACCATACTTACGAGGTTAGGGGGATCGGGTTTAATTGCAAGTGAAATGATACTCTATGAATGAAAATCACAAATTTAAAGCTATTAGACTAAAACCACATATTTAGACAAACCACATAGACAAAAATCGTAGTTCGCCCATTGTTTTATTGTAAGAAAGTTGGTTTTAAATAATCTCAACTATGCCCTATTAGTAAATAACTGTCCAAACTTCAGACTTGTCTGGTGACGGTACCAACTAAAAGGGTATTTGTTTATAATGGACCCACGACTAACGGATGTTAACTCCGTTAGTCGGTTGCTTACGTGGCATGCCTACTTGTCAAAAACTTCATTATGTGGCATAAAGTGTGTGACATTCGTCAAATTTGAGTTTCGATTTATATTTCGTTTGTAAACTTTCATATTGTAAAAACCGACACAACACCCTTTGTTCTTTATTTTATTTATTTTTTTATTTTTTTTATTTAAATCGAAGTTTTATATAATTTACTATAAAACGATTACAATAAAGTGGCAGGCAAACGGGCAACAAGCTGCGCCGCAACCCCCTTTTGAACAGCAAAGCCAATCCTGCTAAAAACGAAGCTTTGAGACCTAGAAGCTGAAGAAGTTCTTTATTTATTTATTATATAATATTATAATATACCTCGACCGTAAATAAACCAATGTTTGTCGTAATGTAGTGTCGTTAAGAAAAACTTATGATGGTCCAAACTTATTTTCGTAAAGTGTTATAAGCATTAGAAGCCTTCAAACTCGTTTCAAACAACCATTAGAACTTGAGGGGCCTGTTGTGTAAATACGTATTATATAAACCTAACTAAAAACAAACCCTAACATTAACTTAAACATTCCCAGCCATCTTCTTCTTCTAGCCGTTTTCCGGCCGCCGCCTTCCGGCGAGCCCAACTCCGGCCACCACCATCTTGCACCACCATCACCACTAAACCACCACCATCGCAGCCCACACCACCACTTCCATCACCTCCACCTCCTTCTCTATAAAACGCAGCCGCCGCCGCCACAGCCGACGCCACCCCTGCCGGCCAACACCACCAACGAACACCTTCACCCAGCCGCCACCCACCCCCCTACCGTTTTCCGGCAAACCTCCATTTCCGACGAGTCCCGTAACTCCAACGAGTGTCGGTTGGTTCGGGTTGTTTGTAGGATTCATTTTACTAAATTTTTTGAAGAAAGTTTATGTTTATATAGATGTGAAATGAAGAAGAAGGATATGAAATGGAGAAGAAGGTATATGTTTATATAGATATATAATATATTGTTTTAATTTTTTTTTATTTTGTACCGTTGTCAAACGGTCAAAATAATAAAATATTATTATTTTCTCAAAGTTCAGGCGACAAATATATCCCGCCCCCGCCCCAAATCGCCCAATTATCGCCGGGGGGGGGGGGGGGTGTTCCTCCAAAAAATCGCCCCAAAATTGCGTGTTTTCTCGCCCACTACGTTTAGCCTAAACAAACTTCCAATTTCTTTAAATCCAATATTCTATTTGACTTACTAGTTTTTAGGGGAAGGTTCATGTACATTTTTTATCTTAACATGAGTACATAGAAAATAATGCCAATTTATTTAAAAATGCGAACGTAAGAAACAATACCAACTACAATACCAATCTACATAAACAATGACTTATAATAACAAAGAAAATAACCTAAAAACTACAACAAAATAAACAAAATCAAGAACACAATAATAACAGCATATACCAGCAAATACTTATAACAGCAAAAGAAAACATCTAATAATAACAATAAAATATAAATAAGCAAATACTTATAACGTCTCATAATCGAAAATTAGCAAATACGAACAAAAAGTAGCAGCAAACACCTATAAAAATAAACTTAATCATAACAACGAATTGATTCTCACCGTTTTCATGTTAAAAATAAAATGTATTTAAAAATAAAATGTATTTAATCATGTTTCCTAGTTTTTAACCTTAAAATCAAACTACTCTTTTGACTTTGTTGTATCTCATTTTTTTAAAAATTTATTTTAATACCTTTCCTTGCCATAATCAAGTATCCTATTTGGAATTTGAATGAAATTTGGAGGAAGTCTGATCCAGTGGGTCTTATTATTGTGACTTGTTTGACCAACTAGGAATGACTCGGTCACAACTCACTACTTAGTTCTTTTTGTTCTGTAGTTCCCTTTTTTATTCTTTACATACCAAGTAAATAATCATATTTCCATTTCACTAATATATATGACCAACAAGCAAAATTCATTAACAGGCAGGACACAACAAACACGAAATTATGGAGACCGGTCTCCTTACCCGTCATGATATTAGATCAAGTGGAAATGAAGCCGCGTTGTTGCTCTTATTATCTTTATAGGTGAAAAGCGTACAAATGGTTCGTCTTAGTACTAACAATAGATAATGGAACAATAAATAAAAAGCATATATAAGCGAACAACAAAAGTAACATATTATTACAAGGTGATATATATTCTTGATCAAGGATTATGGTTTAAAAGATGCATAAGGAGGCCAATAAAGATGAAACTCAATCTTGTAAGTAACGGTTAACCCAACCAGATTAACCGGAGATGACGTCACATAGCCTTGAACAAACAGAAAATCATCGGTCCCACCTACAACCGGATGGTTTGAAGGCTTAATGTTATTTGTGACACCAACAATAGAGATTGAGCCTTTGTGTTTCTTCACATTCAAATTGATTTGAGCAATAGAGATGCTTTGAAGACCATCTAGTCCGGAAGTGATCGAGGTTCCTTGGGCGGTTCCAACAAGTTTTGAAGTACGGTTTGCTTTAAGAGTTAAGGGATCTTGAAAGACAAACAAGGTCCCAAACGGAGTCGTGGTCTGGCTGACAGGCGGACCAGCGACTCCAGGTACGACAAAGTAACCGGTTTTGTTTATGGTTTCGTGTTGGTAGAGTGCAAAGTGGAGAGATTTGAGTCCATGGTGGTGGTGGTGGTGAGTGGTGGCCACAAGTGGAACTAGGAGAAATAGAAGAGGGGTTAATATATGCATTAAGGAAGCCATTGCAAATGTATATGTGAAGACCAATGTATATTGTAGGTTAAAATATAAATAATGTTATGTGGTGAAGGCCAGTCTATTTTTATCGTCAATGGGAAATTGGAAATTAGACTAAGTTGTTGGCGTGTCATTCTCGTGCTCATGACTTTTCTTACACTTTCATTTGTTTATTCAACACACTAAAAATGGCAAAGGATTGTATCAATATTTTAGAGTGTAATACTAAATTATTGCATAAACATAAAGAACATACCTAAGTCACTGAAATTTTAATCAGTGATTCTGATTCATATTTTTGTATTCCCTAAATACAAATGTGTTTGTTATGTGATAATAATAGTATTTTTCTTAATTTTTAACGATTTACCTACACATGTATAGATTATGTGTAGCTAATATAATCTATGCCTAAGAGCATTCACATTCTTTAGTCAAAATCTATGGGTAAGGTTTTTATAATTTAGAGAGTGTTTTAGGTCGTTCTGACTTGTGACTTGTGAGTGGAAGAGAGACAATGTAGTGATTTTTAATATTTTTTGAAAGCGGTTATGAGTAAAGAAGAGAAAAAATGTATGAACGTATTGTATAATTGAAACTTAGAGAGAAAATGTATTGACTTTTTAGTGTAATTTTATGTTTACTAATATAATATTCACTTTAATATTATCGAATAAGAATTTTGTACAAACTGAGTTATGTCATTTTTAATTTGTAAATCCAACAGGTTTAATTCAAGTATTCAAGTATAAATAACGTTAAGCGGTGAAGGCCTTTTCTATTTTATTGTCAATGAAAAATTAGACTAAAGTTGTTGGCGTGTCTTCCTCGTGCTCGAGACTTTTGTTACTATTTTATTTCTCAATTCAAAACATTCGAAATTGACATATTATTGTATTTATTTTGTATTCCTTAAATACAAATGTGTATGTTAATAATAATAATAATAATAATAATAATAATAATAATAATAATAATTTGTTCATGTTTTTTTTCCGTACCTATAATCGTTTACCTAAAATTATAGATAACTAGCTTTAGAACTCGTGTGATAGACAAGATACTTAAAGAAATACAATTAAACTATATAAATTAATGAACAATTTTTTTTAAAAAAAAACCCGTATATTTTATCAAATTAAATAGTTTATAAATTCAATTTATATTTTCTAATGAAATATTCATATGAATACATGATGCATTTTTACGAAATTTTCTTTATTGTCACGAAAAAATATACACGCAGTGAATTTATAAGTTGTAATTATATTTTGTAATGCAATAACGAAATTTAACAAAAGATGATAAGATGTTTCATTATGAATGACATAAAAACGTCATATATAAAATTAGCATAAATAAAACACCAAGGTTTACATATTAATCAAATACGTGAATCATATTACATAATTCGAATTACATAAATTGCATTACGAAGATTGATCAATTAGGTAGCGTTTGGTATGTAGGAATGACAGGGAGGGATGGAATGATTCATTATGTGGGAATGAAAAAAGTGATATTTGGTTGCTCAATAGAATGGAATCATCCATTACACATAGAATCTTATTCCATCAAAACCAATCCTCCCATCTCCATTTTTTTTTCATTTCATTCCTCCCTCACCCTACTTTCTCAACACCACCACTTAACAACAACCACCACCACTACCATCGCCACCACCACCTAACGTCCTGACCGCCACCGTCGCCACCACCTTCACCACCACTTTACCACCAGCGCTGCCACCGCCACCTGACCATAACCACCACCATTACTGTCGTTGCCTGACCACCACCTCTGTCACCGCCACCCTACCATCACTACCAATACTACCACCGCCACCCCTAGCACCACACCACCACCATTTTCGTCGCCGGAGCTACCACCACCACCGTCGCATTTCAGTTTTATTTTTTTAGTAAAATATATATATTTTAGGATAGGAATATTTTTATTATTTCTATTTCATTCCTACAATTTTTTTTAGATACAAAACAACATAAAGTAATTATTCATTTTATTCACATAGGTTAACCAAACAAGATAAAGGGATAGTAATGATCCATTCCATTCCCTTGTTTATTTCATTCCTTCTCTCATTCCATTTCCTCTTCATTCTATTACTTCCAACCAAACATGCATGTGAAAAGAATTACAAAGATTGATCGATTGAACCTGTGAATCAATTTAAACCAATTGAAGTTGTGAATTCGAGTGAATCTGTTTAGGTAATACGATTGAACATGTGAATCAGATTACAAAGGTTTGATAGTTACTTGGAATTTTGATGGATTTGAATGCAACAAAAAGATGGTGATTGTTAGGGTTAGAACCTTTCAATTGGTTGCTGATAAAATGTAATATGAACATGATAGCATGATATTGATTTGAATTAGAATTAAAAAAATTTAAAAAATATTTAGGCAATTTTATATGACACTTTAAAAACATTTGGTTATTTATAAAAGGGGAATTGGTGAAAAACCAATTGTTTTAGAATAAACTACGGGTTTCGTCCCTGTGGTTTGTCCAAATCTGCGGTTTAGTTTAATAGTTTCAAATTTGCGATTTTCGTCCCTTTGGTTTCATTTCACTTGCAATTAAACTCGACCCCACTAACGACGTTAAGTCTGAAACCCCATCAGTGTGCCCCTCACATGAAGGTCAGTTTTGTCCCTTTTCCCCCCAAATACACCCCAACCCCTCCTGTAAGGGGGCTTGCGAATTAGGGTTGGGGTTTATTTGGGGAGAAAAATGACAAAACTGCCCCTTACGTGATGGGCATAGTGGGACACTAATGAGTTTAACGACCATACTTACGAGGTTAGTGGGATCGGGTTTAATTGCAAGTGAAATGATACTCTATGAATGAAAATCACAAATTTAAAGCTATTAGACTAAAACCACATATTTAGACAAACCACATAGACAAAAATCGTAGTTCGCCCATTGTTTTATTGTAGGAAAATTGGTTTTAAATAATCTCAACTATGCCCTATTGGTAAATAACTGTCCAAACTTCAGACTTGTCTAATGACGGTACCAACTAAAAGGGTATTTGTTTATAATGGACCCACGACTAACGGATGTTAACTCCGTTAGTCGGTTGCTTACGTGGCATGCCTACTTGTCAAAAACTTCATTATGTGGCATAAAGTGTGTGACATTCGTCAAATTTGAGTTTCGATTTATATTTCATTTGTAAACTTTCATATTGTAAAAACCGACACAACACCCTTTGTTCTTTATTTATTTATTATATAATATTATAATATACCTCGACCGTAAATAAACCAATGTTTGTCGTAATGTAGTGTCGTTAAGAAAAACTTATGATGGTCCAAACTTATTTTCGTAAAGTGTTATAAGCATTAGAAGCCTTCAAACTCGTTTCAAACAACCATTAAAACTTGAGGGGCCTGTTGTGTAAATATGTATTATATAAACCTAACTAAAAACAAACCCTAACATTAACTTAAACATTCCCAGCCATCTTCTTCTTCTAGCCGTTTTCCGGCTGCCGCCTTCCGGCGAGCCCAACTCCGGCCACCACCATCACCACTAAACCACAACCATCGCAGCCCACACCACCACTTCCATCACCTCCACCTCCTTCTCTATAAAACGCAGCCGCCGCCGCCACAGCCGACGCCACCCCTGCCGGCCAACACCACCAACGAACACCTTCACCCAGCCGCCACCCACCCCCCTGCCGTTTTCCGGCGAACCTCCATTTCCGGCGAGTCCCGTAACTCCGACGCACGCCCAGCCACCACTTTCCACCTCCTTTTGGTCCATAACTCCGCCAACACCCTCTCCTTCCCTCCCTCACGTTTCCGGCAGCCCTTACCCCTTTCTCCTCGGTTTTCATTTTTCTGGCGACCGGAATTCCGGCCGCCATGGCTGCTGTCACTCCCTCTCTATCTCTCACTCAGTCTCTCTCTAGCTCTCTTCTCTCCCTCTGTTTGGTTTCCATCTTCGGCAGTTTTTTCGACTCGGGAATATGTGATAGGTAAATAAATTTCAGTTTTTGTATTATTAGTTTCATATATTGATTTCCGGGTTTAAGTAGTTAATAATTGGTTTGTGTATCGGTTATAGTTTTGAAGCGAGATTGATGGGTATGGAGTTGGTTTGTTTTGGGTAAAAGATAAACGAGCGGGAAATGAATACATGATGTTCTTATGGGTTTAATTATTTTGGTTCGGTTGGTTTGTACATAAGTTGTTGAACAAGAGGTCTCGGGTTCGTGTCTCAACCTAGACCGGTTTCGATATAATATTTTTAGACTTAACAAATTGTTAACCATTAGTATTAATATCAATATATAAAATTTATTATTAGTATTATTACGTATAACTTACTAATATATTTATTTATCATTATTATTATCAAATAGATAATTATTAGTATTATCATTATTATTATTAACAAGATTATTAATATTTTTTTTATTACTATTATCTTTTAACAAAATGATTATTATTATCACTATTATTATAAATATTAAAGTTGTTATTAATATTATTAAAGATCATATTATTATCTATTGAAATCATATTTTTATCATTTATTTATTAACAATAATATTATTATATTTATTTTGTGAACTCGTTTAGAAATCGAACCGACATCGAGTATAGTATCATTATTTACTATCAATATCATTACTTATTATTATTACTATGTTTATCAACAACACCTTAAAATTAATACCAAGATTTTATTCTTTAACTATCATTATTAGTATTATTATAAACTTTATTATCAATTCCTTCTTTTTATAAAAAGCGAACCCTTGATTTAAAACCCGTCTTGTTTATATTTAATATTGGTTTGGTTGTTTAAAAGCCCAAATAAAATAATATCATTTTCATATTAATTATCATTTAAGTATGAGTCCCTAATTATTAACAAATTAACCGACAATCCGATTTACTACCGAACCGTCCTATTTATATATTTTACTTTACGGTGTCAAGTTCATTAATATATATTACATTATTTATTCTAGCTAAGGTGTTTATCATTCAAGTTGGATCTTTCGTTTACGTTCAGCTTCATTTACTTGTCTATTTAATTCTCGGTTCATCAGTCGAGGTGAGTACTTTCATACCCCTTTTTCCATCTTTCGTTTTGGGGTGACATTTCATACTTATCAAACTAAATGCTTTAATTACTTGCATCTTAAACCCACAAACGTGATTGTATACCTTATTTGAATAATTGCTCGATTTGGTGTTCTATGCTTATTTGACTATGTGTTTACAGCTTTTGGATAGTGAAACTATAAATCCTATACCATTTGGCAATGGCAAGGTGTCGTTAACGTATGCTATTAACGATAACTATAAATCCTAGACTACTCGGCATCCCCTTGTAGTTAGGTGGTGCTAATGTAAGCTTATTAGCAACTGTCATAAAATCCTAGACTAATTGCCAATAGCTAGGTGTCGCTAACTTGTTAGCGATAACTATTTATTCCAGTTTATAGCTCTTATTTATTGTTTTGTATACAAGTTTTGTGGATTTTCATACTATACACTTATATGCTCAAACTTATGAATTGCTCACCAACCTTTGTGTTGACAAACTTTATTTTATGAAATGTTACAGGTTTGACTTTTGTTGACTCGAGTGCTTGACGGAAAACGTTACCAAGACCTTTAGGATATTAGCAAAACGAACAATATAATTATTACTTGTATTCAGTTTGTTTGTGTAGACGAGAAGTGTTGTTTATCGATTTGTTGAAATAAAATGAGTTAAATGAATATTGTCACTTCAAATAGTGTCTTGTGTATTTGTCCAATCACGTTGCATCCCGGCATGTTCCGCCTTTGGTCGGGGTGTGACAAAGTGGGCCCCAATCCTCACCCTTCTTCTTCATCCCAATTCCCATACCCGCATTGTTGACCTGTATTGAAGAGTCCTTCATTGGCATCAATCTCGCTGGCGGCTACATGGCAAGAACAATTCCGGAGCGATGACAAGCACAACCAATCCCCAAATACCAACCTCTCAACACCCAATTTATTGGACGAAAGAAATCAAAACCATTCCTATCTTTAGTCAGCAATCCACCGCCGAAACCCTAAATCCAACAACCACGCAGCCGTCACTCGTGGTTGCCGGAATCCTAAATCCAACTACCACACTAGCGCCATCCGCCACTCGTGATCTGAACGTCACAGCAACGGCACCCGTCACTATTGATGGAAGTTGCAGGTCGATGGTGGTACGTGAGGTTGGTGGTGGTGGTGGTAGGTGTGTTGGTCGGAGTTGAGAGAGAGGTGGTGTCTGGAAGTGTGGAACGAGGGAGATGGGGTGAAGTGAGGGTTTGATTATTGGGGAAGTGATAGAGATTAGAGAGTGAGCTGATAGATGATAGGGAGAGATAGTTAGAGAGATGAGATGAGATGTATTTGCCACGTATTCGCCACATTAGCAATTTTTGGCAAGTATGCATGCCACGTAAGCAATAGACTAACGGAGTTAACATCTGTTAGTCGTGGATCCGTTATAAACAAATACCCTTTTAGTTGGTATCGCCACCATACAAGTTTAAAGTTGGGACTGGTATTTACCAATAGAGCATAATTGGGATTATTTAAAACCAATTTTTCTTTATCGTATAAGAGAGATAACTTACACATGATATTTAGACATATGTGAACTTTATGTATGAACAAAATTTATTCATCGAATTTTTCTTTATTTTGAAATAGAAAAAATGAATAAATATTATATTTAAACCATTTTCTTGTAGTTTAAAATTTTAAGGATTGAAAAATGAATGTTACGTTTTGTTTTGTTTTGTTTTGTGTACACACGTATACATTGGGAGGGTTCTATGCAAATATTGCAAGAATATATAAAATAATATAAATTATTTATTTTTTCAATCTTAAAAATAAAAAATTACAAATTTTGTCCTTTTGAGTATCTAAAATTATAGATTGGGTCCTTTGCGAAAATGAGTTTCACTTTATGTCCTTTATTTGGAATTTTGTCTCGTTTTTAGTCCTTTACACTAACGAAGATCAAGTTTCTCAGTTAAGTTGCACATGAGGGTATTTTAGTCTTTTTACCATATAAAGGGCTATTTGTGTAATTAAATTAAATTTTTGATTCTCCTACAATTTAAAATAATTAAATTAAATAATATTAAAAAAACTAAAAAATATATTAGGCTGCCCTGGATGTAGTTTTCTTTCCGGTCGACCAGATTACTAAACCAACATATTGTCACCAATGTTCGCCACCACCGCTGCCGATAAGTTTTCTTTTAGAATATTGGTTCTTGTTCAACCTCTATAGCTGGAATACCGTCACAAATCGCCACCGGTTTCGTTCTTTAGCTGCCACCTCCCATCCAGATCTAAACATCCATATTAGTTAACAATGAAGCCAATGGGATTAATAAGATAAGGGTTACAGATTGAAACCCTAACCGTCCTATGTTCAATTTGGGGCGAGGATGGTGATGGTCGAGGCGTTGGTGTGGTGGCGCTTGGTAGTCGCTGGTTGGGTCATAGATCTAGCTTTTTATCAATATACCCCTTGCGGTAAGTAACAAGCCTCATAATTCCGGTTCAATACGGGTCGACCCGATCCTTTATCAGTTACCACATGAGCGAAAATCACAAAACCGATTAGCTGAAAAACATGAACCAAAGGTAAGGTACATGAGGAAGGTGTACCGGTAATACGCTCCGGCGAGTAAGACCACTATGATTGCAACTCAGTTGGTGTTGTGGCGCGCGTGCTCAGCTAAATTCCGCCTTGAGGATCAGAATTGATAGCAGGAACATGATGAAGTTCAATAAATCGATTAGATCATTACTCGTTTGTGTGAATTTGATTTTAGGATGATTGTGTGTTGCAGGTGGGTGTGTTTTGAGGATGATTGTGTGAATTTGGAATGACGAAAATGGGTTTCTTGGGAAACTGTGGAAGGAAGAGGATGGAGGGTAGTTGTGTAAATATACAGTGGAATGAAAATGTAATTATTTAAGTGACCAAAAAGACTAAAATGCCCTTGTAGACAATGCATATGGTGTGTCTTAACTAAGAAACATAGTGTAAAGGACGAAAACCAAGGTGAAATTTCAAATAAAGGATATAGAGTGAAACTTATTTTCGCAAAGGACCCAATCTATAAATTTAGATATTCAAAATGACAAAATTTGTAATTTTTTTCTCTTAAAAATAATGAAATATGATCGGAGGTTATTCCGGCCTTTTTATTTGTTTATCAAAACATAAAATGACGGAGAAGTGTGTATAATAAATTAATAATAATAAAAATTTATTTAGAAAGTAACAACAACAGTATAAACGCTATAACGAACAATACAACAACATTTCCTTATACGTGTTAATTAAGGAGACTAATTTTAATTAGAAGATAGATACTTTATAGTTTTACACTAAAAAACGTAAGAAAAACATAAAAAGAATTATATATTATGCAGTGCAAAGGTGAAGGCCGTGTATGACGGGTCCAAACACGAATAGAAAGAAAAAAGATATTAAAAACTAATTTGTATCTTCGTGAGTCAATGACAAATTATACTACGTTGTTTGTGCGTCTTTCTAGTACCCTCGTTACTTTTCTTGTTTTTTAGTTGCTTATTCAAACACGAATTCGAAATAGATGATGGACAAGCGTTGTGTGATTGATGTAAGAATACATTTAATTGTATTACGCAATAAAATGACTTTTATTAGAGTTTCTATGCTCTAAATAAATTCTTGCAATTAAACTATAACATCTGTTTAGAAGGTGACTATTTAAATCAATGTTTAAATACACAAAGAATGTCAAACTTGTAGAACAGAACACTTAGAACACACTCAATGTTAAAGTAAATAAGTTTTTATAACATTTCTAGTTTAAAACACAAAAGGAAAAAAAGTAATCAAACAAGAACATGTACATTAAAACATTTTATTGCATGCAATTCAATTTAAGGGTAAAGTTAAAATATAAAGAGAGACAAAAATGACAAAGATTTGTTACCACACAAAAAACCTTTTAAAATTAAATTAAAAAAAAATCATAACTCAAAATATAAATAAAAAACAAAAACAACAATCGATAAAAAATTTTTAAAATTTAAATCATATAATATAATTATATAATATATGGTTCCCGGTGGGGGTAAACCATATTTTGGATGCATATCAACCGTCAGATTAGAATGAGGTGAAATCGTGACCGTAATAAGTGAGTAAATAGCTTCTAGAAGAGGAGGTTGGGGGTGGTTATCATTGCCTCCGTTTTCACCTCCACGTCGCGAGGGTGGTTTTTGATATGCAGTTTCATTCACTTAAAAACCGTCATATATATATATATATACACACAGAGAAGGGAAGAGAGAGTCAGAGAGGAGAGGCAGAGGGAGAGAAAGTGGTTGTTCAAATCGAAACCCATTCGATCGATCACAAGAGGTGTTTTTCAATCGCTTTGTTTCACCAGGTTTGTGTTATATTGGTATATTTTCTCCGTTATGTTTCTAAGATTTTAGGGTTCTTCAAATCAATTTTTCTAACCTCTGAATGGCATGCTTCGTAGGTAGCTCCAACTCTGATTAATTATCAGCAGCAGCAGCAGCAGCTTGGGATATCGGCCAAGATTCGTATTTGGAATGAAAACAGTGGACAATGATGTGCGAGAGCGAGTTTCTTGCTGAACAGGTTAATATTATAAATACTTAATCCTTCCGCTTATAATGCTTCTGATAATATATTCATCTAATCAAAGGTTGAGGCTATTTAGAAGATATCCGAGTATGTTGCTCAACTAAGAAGAGTCGGCAAAGGGTAATTACTTTATCATCTGAATTTCATTTAACTTTATAAATGTGACTGTACTTGTAAATTTAAAGTGTTTGACATCATGATCATTTGTTATTTGAGATACCAATACCATATCTACCAAAAATAGTAATCCATATTTCAATTTCAGGTGCTTGGCACTTTGATCAGATGCTCCAGAATGAAGATGCTGCTGTTTGATGGAGTGAAGTGGATGGAGCCATGACAGGCCGGTTATACACCCCAAGGATATGCAAGTTTCCCTATAAACTGGTAAACTACTGATGACATGTACACACACGGTCACACAAACACACTTATATATATATATATATATATATATATATATATATATATATATCTGTATGTTCGTTTAATATATTTGTAATTATATTTTTTTTTGATGGTTCAGACGAAGATGAATTCTAGAGGTTTCGGATGGTAAGATTGAGTTTAATCGTTGGTGTTGGAGAGCACATAATCCTAACATGATGGTGTTCAGTTCAATTTTCTTTCCATGAGTGTTTGGCCACTTAGTAAGTTCCAACTTACTTTGTACAATTTTTTTCAACCTACTGTGAGATGAGATGATAGGGGAATGGAACTATGCATAAGTTATACGGTCTTAGATACAGGTAACATGTTTTACACATAAACACATTTTTATCTAGGAGGCATGTTGTTGTTGTTATTATTATTAAAATGGGTTCTGGTGCAATTCCAATGTCCATGCCTTTTTCTTGCTTCTTTCATCAATGACACCAACAAAAGTATATCATGAATATAATATGTTAATTATTAATATTAATACTTTTTCTGCAATTTATTTTCTTTGTAGAGACACTATGCATGGATTTATGCATCTGTTCGTGGTTGGTTTTGCATATTTATATTTTCTGCTGCAAGGTAAGTGATTTGAATTTTGATGTAAATTTATCTTCAAGTAAGACAGATAGTACTATGCAATATTTCATGTTTGACATTTGAAGTCAAACTCACCGAGAACTGAATATATTTGCGAAAATTCTACAGCTTAATGTGACCGGGGTGCTATTGGTTTTGCTTGCTACATTCGCTGGCTTCAGTAGTGCAGTGTGCTATACTTCGTTTATTTATGAACTTTAAAATTGAGGGACAATTGGCGAAACCAAAGGTCAAACTCAAGACTTGGGTCAACAATCTGGAGTTCTGGACCATTGTGAGGTTCATTTGTTATAAAATATTGTAGCTGTGCTTGCTTAGTAACAGCCAAAATTAAGATTGTATAGTAATCCCGCTTATGGTTTATGCTAATTAATGAAATCTTGAGTTTGAGTTGAATGAAATTTGTAACTTTATACCCACAGGAGGGCAATTTGGTTGTTTCTTGAAAACTTGTATGCCGCAACTATTTCGCTATCTAATTTGTGTATTTGTGTTAAAGCTTTGATTAAGTCCAAATTTATTTTTTCATAAAAAATATAAATCGGTTAACCGGATTAATCAAACATAAAACTGTCCCATATGTTAACCAAAAACCATTAACCGATAACCGTTCGGTTAATAAAACCTAATAAAAGAAGGTTAGAGCTCAAAACTAAACCGAACAGTACACACCCTTATGCAACAACATTCAAGTATTTTGTTGGGCATGTCAAGGTAACTATTGTTATTCAAATATTTTGTTGGGCATGTCAAGGTAACTATTGTTACTTGATGAAATGTTGTACACATATCGGCTCTTTTTAAACTAATGATGTTTCTTTATTAGAATGCAAAGAAAAAGTACTTATTTCATTATGACATAAAAACACCCGTCCAACGGACGGGTATAAAACTAGTTAATTCTTAGTCTTACAATATGTACGATTACCAAGATTCTCATTAACATAGCAAAGTAATAAATTCTAAAAACTTGTTGGGTCGATATGCCAAATGGGCCAGGGTGGGCATATTTTTCCCTAGAGTTATGCACAAAAAACCAGTGCCCGAAACCGGACCCGAGAAAAATACCCGGAACCGGTTTTTTTTATACCCGGGTATTCTATACCGGAAACCGGAACCGACCCTACCCGTAGGGTATGGATAGGGTATGCATTTTGAGGTCAATACCCGTACCCGAAACCGTACCCGATTTATACCCGTAAATACCCGGACCCGGTCATACCCTATACCCGATACCCGGCTATACCCGATACCAATTTTCTAATACCCGAAATAATACATGAGTTTTTATAGTATATTTTTATGTTTACTTCACAACTTTTATGTTTACGTTTTTGTAAAATGCATATTACTAAGTAAATAATTTGTATTAAGTGGATTTATGGTTTTTGTAATATAGTTTAATTATTTTTATACATTAATAAGCAAATTTAAATTTTAAACAAATTAAAAATGTATAAAAAATTACAAATTCAAAACCGGGTATTAATACCCGGTCGTACCCGGACAGATACCCGGTTCCAATACCCGAACCCGATCATACCCTACCCGGGTACATAGGGTTGAGTTTTTCTCCTCAATACCCTACCCGAACCCTACCCGATTTCTCTCAATACCCGATTTTCCAATCCCGATCATACCCAAAACTGGTCCATACCTGAATCCGGGTATTAGAAAAAACCCGATTTATGCACCTCTACCTAGAGTTACTAAGTTTCTTTTTTTTTTTAATAAACAACTAGTACATAGATATGATTTTAATTATTATCTTAATGATAATCTGACTTTCAAATTCATAAGGTTTGATCCATATATCTATCAATTCTAATAAAATAAAATAAAATAACTATAAAGACATGTCAGTTTGTGGTTAATTTTTCAGATAGTAGTAGCTAATTCAAAACCATAAACAAGATTGAACATAAAAATATATAGAAAATATAATGGATTTTTAAACAAATGACCTATTAGTAACCTAGCGATACTCAAAAGTATAAGTTGTATAACCACTAGGATAATCATTAAATTGTGATAATCAACTTTTCCATGCATGCTATTAACAAAAAGATTATATGCTTTCGCTATAACTTGGTATTAATGTTCGGCAAAACTAGCTGGTAGTTGGTGGCTGGTAACTATTAGCCGTAGCTTTTTAGAAATATTTAGGTGTTTGGCAGAGAAGCTGGAACTTTTAATAAAATTAGTTAGGTGCTCGCGCGGTGCATCATTCTAATCCGAAACCTATTCTGACTTGACCCCTTTCGACTCAAAACCGTACCGACACGAACCAAACTAAATTAGCCATTTTTTGCATTGACTCGTTCTGACCCTAATTTGGTTTTACACATGACCCGGGCTTGCCTGACTCGACTTGTTGCCGATCCTAACATGTAATCACATAATATGTAAATTTTTTAAAGTTAAAAAAAGTATAACAATATGATCATCAAATTAAAGAGAATAAAATGCTCGTTTTTATGATGCAATTTAAATAAAAAAAATAACGTGTGAAAAGGTTATGGCTTTTTAAAAAGTCATGGGGTTGTTAGTTTTGAACAAGAATTAAATATGTAATTATTATGTAAATTAACTGAAAGTGATGTAAATTCAAGTACCAAAATTGTAAAATTTTCTAAGGCTATGTGTAGTGGGGGGCTACAAAATGAGGTGTTTTGCGCCATGTGACACCCCGCTAGCAAATGATTGGTTTTTGTTTTAGGGGTGTAATGCTTTTGTAGCATATATATATACATGTATATATATCACACACACTCAAATATAATAATAATAAACTCCACTCACAAGCAGGCGAGAAACAGTCCTCGCCCCCATCTTGTCACCAAGGAGAGGCAGTGTTCTCGCCCCCTTTCGCCCTGGCCGCCCTTCTTTGCCGCCCAGTACACATAACCTAAAAGCTTTTAGCTTTTTATAAACGGTATTAGTTTGACATTTTAGCTTCAAGCTTTTTCATCTAACCTAAAAGTTTTTAACTACTCTAGCTAAACAAGACTTTTTATTAAATATTAGTTTTTTTTAAGTTTGTAGCTAAAAGCTTCTAAAAACTCTTTATTAGGCATACCCCTAATGTTATACAGAACCCCAATAACGCCCTCACCCTTCATATGGATTCATTTGATTGGGTTGTAGGCTTTGGTGCTCGGTGCTCCCTTCTTGTCGTTGTTACTCTGGTATTTTAGCCGTTGGTAAAAAACATACAACTGTAATTTAACAAATCTTTGTCTTTTAAGATGTGAACGCTTAGAAGATTCTTTTTTAATAGGTACAAACATGCAAAATTCTATACACGTTGACGTTGACGTTGACGTTGACTTTAAAAAGTTGAATCTTATATAAGTCATGGAACAAATTTATGTCCAGTTGATCACACAACGCAACTCACGGCCTTTCATTTTACATTCAATCATACATATTACATAATAATATTAATAATAATAGTTGCTAGCTCCTTCTGTCACAGAGGTATTTTCAGTTGTATCACACAACTAAGTTTACAGTTTACTTATTGTTATATGTCGGTAACAGATGGCGAAGGAAACAGGTGCTCAGTTAACCTCAATAGACGAACGGAGTCCCTTAAACCATCAACAACAACTCAACAATCGGGCTGCTGCTTCCTTTACCAGAACAAGAAGATTAAAATCGAATAGACGGAATCTACCCAATTGGTCTTTAATTGCTGGTAATTTCTGCATACTTACATTGTGCTTGACTATACTTATGTTGTGATATAAATCTAGTAAACGAACCGAACATGCACACATGTTGATTCTCGTTTATGTTAACGTGTTTACATTCATTTAAGTTCCTTAGTTTACGCTTGTTAATATAGTCATTTAAACATTTAGTCTAGTTTAATGAAATTAAAATATCATATGTTACAATTTAGTCTAGTTTTATTAAGTTTTTAGCCGTGACAGTTTGAAGTTCACGTTTACTTTTAATTGGTGTTCGCTTGATTATGTTCCTCTATCTAATTTCAGTTATGTTTGTTTGCTTTTTTGTGGCATTTTACCTTCATGCATGAACCGTTCGTTTATGCTATTAACAAATGAAAATTAAAACACTCATTTTCTTAATGAACAAACATGAACAAGAAAACCCCATTTGTTTTATGGTTCGTGTTTAGTAATATTTTAGTTTTGATATCAGTGATGCGTAAGTTAACTATTGCCCGTGTTCATCTGAATTGAATCTAGTTAGTTTTAGGGAAAATAATATTGGCATGAAAAGGGTACTGATTAAGCACTGTTTGCATTGAAACTTCATCAAAGCCCAAAGAGAAATGTACTTCAAGTTTTGTGTCCCTCTATACGAGGCATCGGTTAAATGTGATTGGAAAGCTGCAAAAGCCATTTTTGACAAGGACCCGGGGTTAGTAAGGTATAGCATCACGGAAAATGGAGAAACAGCACTTCACGTTGCAGCATCGGTGAAAACAAACAAACACGTAGAGAAGTTTGTGAAAAATTTGGTGGATATGATGAAAGAGGAAGACTTGGAACTTGTCAATGAAAATTCCAACACCGCACTCTATTTAGCAGCTGCAGCTGGAAACATTAAAACGATGAGGATTATGGTGGAAAAGAACCGGGGCTTGTTGTCAATCCCTGGTGCAAGGGGACAAATGATGCCACTGTATTCGGCTGCTTTGTACGGAAACTATGAAGTGGTGAAGTATCTTTATGAAAATTCAAACGAGTTGAGTGATGATGGTTGGAACCCTCAGAATCAGGGTTGGCTTCTTGAGAAATGTGTGGAGGCTGATATGTTCGGTAAGTATTTCGGCTACTATATCTATGTAGATATTACACATTTTCATATACATAGATTTTGTTCACTATGATCAGTGTAATATATAATAATAAACATAAGTTGCTTTGCTTTTGTTCAAACTCTTTTCCACACATAGTGATTGTGGGACTTTTTTAGATGTCGCTCTGGAGATAGTGAAAACGAATCCAAAGCTAGAAACTGGGAATCTACTTGGAATTTTGGCTCGAAAGCCTGATGCGTTTTCGGAAACAAAATCTAATATCATCGAAAGAAGCCTTAATTCAGGTGAACATCTCCACTCCTTGTGGATTCTCTTTACTCTGTTAGTTTTAGACCTTTATATCAACACACACACATGACATGCATAATTGAGAATAATGTAATCCTAGAGAAGTAGATATTGATGGTCATATTATAAATCAATTTGACTTTTTTTTTCTCGTTATTACTTTCAGTTTTTGCGTTAATCGGTTTAACGATTGGAGTTTATGAAAAGGAAAGTGAAGCATTGCAGCTACTAAAAATTGTTTGGGAAGATATTGCCAAAAAGCCAAGGACAGAAATTGATGGAATACTCCAAGGTTCGCCTGATTCGACTAAACAAGAGGAGAAGTTGACTTCAGAAAAGGTCGTTCAAACTCTGCAGTTACAAAAACTCATTTCTGAACTTCTTGACAAACTGGAGGCAGAAACCCAAAACATAATGGGAGGGCCGCCAAATGCGATTAAGAAAAACACCGAGTCAGATTCTAGAAAGCTTGATCAAGCTCTACAATTACAAAAACTAATTTCTGATCATCTTGTGAACATGCATGTTGAAACTCAAAACATGATTAAGCAAGACAATAAGTCAGTTTCTGGTAAGGGAGATCACGCTCTGGAACTACAAAAACTCATTTCTAAACATATTGTTAGCATGCATGTTAACACCCAAAACATAGTTAAGCGAGAATCTGCAAAGGAGAATCAAGCGTGGTACCTACAAAAGCTAGTTTCCAAACATATTACCAAAATGCGCGTTGCATCAACTTTAAAAGAAACACACTCTTCTCGGGTACTGTTTATTGCTGCAGAAATGGGCAATGCTAAATTTTTAGTTGAGCTCATCCGTCGATATCCTGATCTAATGTGGAAGGTAAACGATTACAATCATACTATATTTCATATTGCCGTCAAAGATCGTCATGAGGGTATCTACAATCTATTATACGAGATAGGCTCATGAAGGATTTGATAACTCCTCTCAGAGATGCAGACGAGAACAACATGTTGCACTTGGCTGGAAAGAGTGCCATGAAAGAGCGACTTGCAGATGTGTCTGGAGCTGCTTTACAGATGCAGAGATAACTATTATGGTTCAAGGTACATATATTCCTATCAAAGTTGTTGCTTCCTTTTTCTCTATAATAATAAGAGTGTGTGTTCTGTATTAGTATTGCCATAAAGTATTGTATAATTATTCTTATTTGTTTATGTTGTAGGAGGTAAGGAATATGATCCCCCCTTCTTATAGAGAACGAAAGAACAAAGACGGTCTGACACCACGCGAGTTATTCACCGAGGAACACAAAGAACTTATTGTAGAAGGTGAGAAGTGGATGAAAGGAACCGCTAGTCAATGTATGGTCGTTGCAGCACTTATTGCCACGATAGTATTTGCAGCAGCTTTTACAGTTCCAGGTGGATATAGTCAAAACTATGGTATTCCTATCTTCTATCGGAGACCAATATTTGTTGTATTTGTAGTGGCAGATGCCATATCCTTGTTCTTATCATCAGCTTCCATACTCACCTTCTTGTCCATCCTCACATCTCGTTACGCCGAACGTGATTTTGTGGACTCATTACCCACAAAGCTGATGTTAGGTCTGGTAACTCTTTTCCTATCCATAACAACTATGATGATCACTTTCAGCGTCAGCTTCTTTATACTATACCATACGGAAATGAAATGGATACCCATCTTTATTAGTGTGTTTGCTGTCACACCAGTCCTCCTATATGTTTTGTTGCACTATCATCTGTTAGTCGATGTAATCCGCTCAACATATGGTTCTAAGTATCTTTTTAAGCCAGGTAAACAATTTCTCTACTATGTAAACCCGAGGATCTAACCACTGTTGTCTTCAGTTTGTGATGAGTTTGATTTGAAAAGGCGCTAGATGTAAGTACTAAGCTGCAAAAGTTGTTTAGTTCATTTGTAAAAGTATTGTACATGGGAAGGAGTTCACAATATATTTTGTGTACTTACTATTATTGAATTCATATCATGATGTTACATTATTACTTCAAGGTTAAAATACGTTTTGAGATCTTAATTCATGCGAATACATTTTATGGGATTATCAACCCTAACATACTATTAATCAGCACATGAATGCATCCGAATAGCTGGATTTTAGAAAGTACGATTGGCCAAAAAATCAAACAAATGTTGGTGAAGCCAATAGGCAAATGCAGATTGCAGACTACAAGCATTTCAGATTGTGTACACAACCTGAGGATTTGAGCACAAATTATTGAAAATTTAAACACCAAATTATTTGTCCTAAACTTATAAGAGTTTTCAGCTGCTAATTTCGCATTCTCATCAACATGTTCCTATTAATTGTTTACACACTGGATTGTTTGGTCCAGTTTTACTTAAATTGTGCCATGTATGACTAGGTGTCACTTTCAGTCAACTTTTGTTTTTGACCCATCAATCTCACATTTAGTTAAATCATTAGATTTCACTCATTTACCTACTATTTTGTTGAAGATAAATCACGTTAAAAGCAAATTCAAATGACTATGAAGGGATTTCATGTGTAACTTTTGCATTTCCAAGGTGTTTAGAAACTCCAGAATTAGTTGCACTGCTATTTTTGTGGAGATACATAGCAAAGATTTAGTCAAGGAAGCTACAAAGGGTGTAAACAAGCCAAGTCGTCAGTGAGCTACTCGAGATCAGCTCGTTAAAAGCTCAAATCGAGCCAAGCTTAAACGAGCACGCGCCTAAATATTAAGCTTGTTTAATAAACGAACCCGAACCCGAGCTTCACTTGTCATTGGGTGGTGGTTACACTTACAAAAGTCAAATCAATACACCGCAAGATTATAAATATATATATTTGAATATCAATTTTATAATATTATCGATCTCATGAGTATCATACTAAATATTTTAAATCAAGTCACCTTTTCAAAAAAATACAAAAACATCTTAAGTCATACGAAATTTTCTTAACCCCACTAAGCAAGAAAAAGAAAATATTAAAAGTGAAATTAACACTAATATTAATATATATAGACTTTAAATAGCAAACAATACATCTTTAACTAACTGTCTACAAGCCAGTCGTCGTAACACGACCAATTATTCGAAAGATGTAGTTAGGGACTTAGGGTACCTCATTATTGGTTGGTTGGTGTCACAAACAAGTCGTCGTAACACGGTCAACTATTCGAAAGATCAAGCCTGCTTCTTTTTCTTCTCCAAATACTTATAACTCCTCTGAAACTTCAAGACCCCCCAAACCACCTCCCACAGCCCCATCTCCAGCCACAAAGCCTTTGGTGAATACAGCACACTGTTAACAGTTTGCCACAACAGAAAGTTACTCAGCCTCGTCTCACCAGAACTCCGGACCAGCACATCAGGATCCGGAGCCACTGCCATATACATATGTTTATCAAGATCCACCACTTTAATTTTAGCCCCCGTCTCATGATTTCCACAGAGAATGGAATTGCAGGGAAATGGAATAGAGAAATGGAATTGCAGAGAAAGGGAATTGGTCTGGAGAATGAGAATTGACTGTTCTGTTTGGTGGTACAGAGATTTCAGTAGAGAAATATAGCTGAGAATCATTTCTCTTGTTTGGTACATAGGAAATAAACAGAGAATTATATCAACTTTATCATTAGCACAAGTATTTTTTTCATAACAAATATTTATTAAAAAATAAAAAACATATAAAAAGATGCATAAATTCCAACCAAAATATGCATTGATCAAACCAATTCACATACAAAACATAGTTTTTAAGCAAAAAACATCAACCATAGTTAAAACCAATTCACATACAAAACATACTTCAACCATACACAACTATCCCATTGAACCATCGGTATACAACTCGACCATCTCAATTTTCTCTTCTATTGTCAACGCAAGAAAAGAACGTCCTAGATCCACATCTTTACCAATCAAATGAGCTGCTTTGAACCGTTTTTTCGTAGTGATACCTGGGAAAGCTTTCAACTCATCACTAACCTTTTCATAGATTTCACGAGCCTCCATACCTTCTTTGCTAAGTTGTTCACCCACCATCTCCCCAAATCGAAGCAAAACTTCCTTGATATCTTTGCAAGACTCTCGATATATCTCATCTGCATCCGTGCTTCTACCTCTTTTGCGCTTGCTTGTTACACTTCCTGTTTGTCCTTCAGATCTATCAACATTTGGAACGGCTTCATCAACAAAATCAAAGTCTTCAATATCAACAGGTGAGCTTTTTTGCGTCTCTTGAACAACATCTTCTTCTCCAAGGTCAACTGCTTTACTACCAGTAGCTCTATCAACAGGTTTTTACCAAGTTTAAGACCTTAAATATGTACACTTAACTTCTGGAAATTTTGTTAAATTTTCAAAAGTTAATAGAGTCGCATGTCGGGTTGGTTTTTGAGTTAGTTTTCACTTAAACGGGTTACCAAACGCCAGCAAGTTTGGCTTCGGTTTTAAGGGCTGCACGTTGTAAGTTTTAAGAGGTTCATAGTCTAATTTTTCTGTTATAAACTTATACTTTTTTTTTCAAACTTGTAAGTTTATACCCAACTCACTTTATTACCGAAAATGCCCTTTGCCTTTTTATATATGTTTAGAAATTGGTTTTAGTTGCGAAACATGTCGGGACCTGTTAAAATACGTGGTAATAATTTACAAAAAAAGTTTAATACCGATATTAGGCTGCCCGGAACCGAAATATGGCTTTGTTTCGGTTTAGGCCCGTTAGCACATTTATGGTGCATTTCTAACAAAACTCATCTTTGGTTAACAAGTGTGTTACGACCTGTATTAGTACATAAAAATAAGTTGTTTTACATTACGTAGGTTTTAAAAATATTTTAAAGCTGCACTAACGAGTACGAGTCCGGTTTTTGGCCCGTTCGGGTTCTAGTTTGGCTTTAATACGATGTTTCACTTAGAGTAGTTTTAGATCAGATTATATATAATCAAAATAGTATATTTAAGGCTGCAAAAATATGTCATAATATCATGTAGGCTGCAGGTGTCGTTTCTTATTAAAACGGGTTACCAAAGTGCCGGTTCGGATGCTTTTTAACACACGGTTTATAGGTATCTTTCAGGGCTGATTTATACAAAGTTCAGGGTTCAAAATAAACACGTTTAACTTACAGCTTTCTGTTTTAAAATCAATATTTTCTGTTTTGTAGTTTTAGTTATATACCTGTCATATTTTTATTCCAAGAATGCCCTTTGCCACATTTATTGACTAAAACTGGTTCCTCACCACAACACGGTCCTGGGCCAGTTATAATATATTGCAAATGACTTAATAAAAGTTTCATACTGATAATAGGGTTCTCGGAACCTTAATAGTGGCTTTGGTTCGTTTGGGCCCGTTAGGCCTTTTGTTCGGTTTTAAAATGTATGTTTTCACATCAAACAAGTTCGGGTCAGATTATATGTTTAAAATAATATATGTGGGCTGTTAAAATGATATCATAACGGTACTTAGACTATAGGGTTCAGTTCTTGATCAAACGAGCCACTTAACTGTCGTTTCAGGGTATTTTAAGGCGCGGTTTTTATAATACTTTTATAGCTTCGTCAAAATACTTTTATACAAACAAAAAAGGATACCTAGTTGCTGGAAAATATGTGATAAAGTTCCAGGGTTCAATGGTTGCAAGAAGAGTTGTTTTTCAAACTATTTCACATGGAAAATATTAACAGATTGGCCATGAGAGTGGCCACTGTTTTGAGGGCTGTTATAATACGAACTTAGCACATTAATATTCTTGATTATATCAGCATTTAGACTGTATATTTCTTGGTTAGTTCATGATTTTGTTTAGGTTACAATGATGTAACCGGTTTTTAAGCTTTATTTCATTAGGTAGTTGTTAGGATACCGGTTTGGGCTGTTAACACACGGGTTCGGGCCTTGGATTTGTTAACATGTAATGAGCATAAAAAAACGAATTGATACCTTCAATATGCAGACTCACACAAGATCAGAGGAGTAGAGAAAGAGAGCGTACCAGAGAAGGGGTGCCTTGGATTGGATTGGGATTCCAGTGGAGGTCAGAAGAGGCTGGAGAAAGAAGATGATTCCAGTGGAGGTATGCGATCGTTGAAGAGGCTGGAGAAATGGGAGAAATGAAAAGGAGGAAAATGGAGAAATGAAACCCTAGAGAAATCAATTCTCCGCTTTTTTTAGAGAAAAGGAAATGGAGAAATGGAAATGGTTTATTTCCATTTCTCACATCTTTCTTTCGTAAACAAACAAGAGAATTGTTTCCATTTCCATTTCTCACCCTCCAATTCTCTGTACCAAACACCCCCTTAGTGTAATCTCCATTACTATAATCTCCATTAACACTCCCATTTTCATTCATCATAACTTGTGTTCCACTTCCACCACTCTTTTCTTCACAAGCTTCATAAATGGCCCTCGGGATTTCGTGTGAGGAAGTATAAGCAACACACACCAAAAGATAAGTGTGCGTGTTATTAGCAGTGGCTTCCATTGCTTTCTCGGCTGCAATCCTAACCGGCTCGTATAACCTTTTAAGATCGCCTATAAACAACACTCTAACACCATACTTGTTAACAATTGTTAACTCATTCAAAAACCCTTCAATCTTTTCTTGCATCAAGTCCATTACATACTGAACTTCATCCGGGCGTCTATTGAAGTTATCAAGACTGAATGCGTAAACAGTCACATACTTCACACCTATTTCGTAGCAGTACTTTAGCACCGACATGAGCGCCAAGAATCCGGCTTTGTGGCCCCCGCCTTCAGTAAGCTGCCATTTTTTGGCGAACCGTCGGTTTCCATCCATGATGAATGCCATGTGTTGTGGGAGCGGGCCGGTGGATATGACCCTGAAAAGGAGTTTTCTTGCGGTTACATTTAAGCCTCCCAAGAACCTGGTGATGATGTTTTCGGGTATTTCTAGTTTGGTTTGTTTCCTGAAATTATCAATTGAAAGCTTTAGATGACAGTTGAATTGAATTAGATGTAAATGTTACTATGATTGTGTAACATCCGGCCTTTCGTACCACCAATATCGCCCGCTTTGCCCACAAAGGGCCCACATATTAGTTTTTGGTTGCCTCGGTGAAGACTTCCCAGGAGGTCACCCATCCTGGTAATACTTTCACCTGAGCACGCTTAACTGTGGAGCTCTCCTCTCGTCCATTAGCGTTAAGCCCAAAACGCGTTGGTGATTTAAGAGGCGGGACATTTACTTATGAACCAAGGATCTCTCATGTTCACGGCCGATGTGGGTTTCGCCTAGGATGTTACAATTTGTTTCGGAAACAAAATGTGTGAAAAGTTGGTTGGGGCATTTTATCGAACACCTAGTGTGCAACTCAAAAACTAAGTAAAATGTTAAGTGCTTACAGCGAATGATCTGTTGTAGTGATTGGATTGGCTTCCATCTGGGTTCAAGAAAGAAGCCTGCAAGTCCTGTTTATGTAAACAATATAATTGGTCAAAGTGTAAGCAAGAAGTTTATTATTAGTATAAAGAAATATATGAATTAGAAGTTCATACTTAAGAGCAAGATTGGTGGATGTGAGGGTGATTCTGTTTGTGTACAAGAGCATCTTTTTATAGTAATGGAGACCAATGCAATATATTTACACAGTACGTGTTCTAATTCATTTTCTTCACAAGAAAATGAATATTATATATTACGTTCAAATTAAAAATAAATAACATTTCATTTTATGATATACGATTAAAACATGTAAGGCTGACCGTTTAGTGAGTGCATTATAAATTAAAAAAATATATAGTAATTAAACAACACTTTATTCAATAAAAAATAGATAAAATTTTCTTAATTCCGTCGGTTTTGACTTTTTATGACTTGCAAGCGCTAATTTGTCTGACTATATGTCGTCATTTCGATTTTCGAACACACTTGGTGCTTTGTACGATCGTTTAAACAAATAGTTCTAAACTCGTGGCCAAAAACCCAACGTTCGTTGCTCCATGGGGTCTATGTCTTCGGAAACATAGACCTAAGCCTTAGCTAACAGTACTTCTTCATGATTCCATCTTCGTGACGCAATCCGTTGGGGACTTGGTTGCTTCGTATAAGAAGAATATAAAATAGTTTACGAGTATGAGTAGATGAGTGTGTAAAGTTGTTAAAAAATGTATTAATAAAAAAAGAGAGAAGAAATAAGAATAGATTCAAATTTAATAATTCAGAAAGTGTAACTACAATTTAAAAATGGATGGGAGCTTTAAAGTTTAAACTTTAATCGGACCCTTAATTTAAGGGGCTAGTACCATTTCTACTTTTATGTTTAGCGTAAATCTGTTGACTATTCATCAAAATTAAGTAATACATCAAATTTCAAACTACATTTTGGTTCATTCTACATTGTCAAAATATCACAACTATAAAATAAACAACATTTTATCATATGTTTAACTATTATATTCGCAACTATAAAATAAACAACATTTTATCATATGTTTAACTATTATATTCGAATCGAATTCTTTATTTTACGTATAAAATATAAAATAAAAATTGAACGACTTAAAATTTTAGACATCGACAGTCATAAAACTCCTTTATACCAATATATATATATACACACACTATTACCGACTTCAATGCATTGTGCTTTGTTAATATATTTTTGTTTTTCATTTTTTTTTGTTAATTTTAATCCCTATATTTTATATTTTTTTCATCTTTTTTAAATTTGTGACTTTTTTTATTTTAAACCCAACATGTTTTCACTTTTAAGTTTGATTTCCTATACTTTTCATTATTTTAATTTTTTAGTTAACGTTTTGGTTTAAATTTTGCAAGTTAACACGTTGCAACGTGTGTATGTAGCTCAATGTTTTACATATATTTTCCCTCAATTTATAGCCATGTCGCAACACACGGATTCTAAGTCGACTTAGTTATTATTTTCGATGTTTTACATTTATGTCAAATGTTTGTGTGTTAACACGCCACAGCGAGCGTGCGTGGTTCAACAATTTTAAGTAGACTTTTCGTTCGGTTAACTTAATGGTTTATGAAAGTTATTGATGGTGACTTCATGCTTACAAGTGTTAGAAAGGTTGTTATATCTGTTTCATTAAAAACAATTAGTTGAGTGTTCCACTAGAATATGTAATAGAATTATAGAACATTTTATTAAAAAAAAAAAAAACTAGCGGAGAATTGTCATGAGTACATTATAATTTTATGTATGTCTTAAAGAATTTGATATTTTTTTAAACGACCCTATCCAAAAGAAATGTATATCAATGATAGATATAGAATACAAAATCAGTTATACAAGTAAAAAAATTAAAAAAATTCATCCATGTCTATATTCAAATGTAGTGTTTTTCTTATTATTAAAAGTTGTTGTGTAGATGTATAATAATTTTTTTCTGATCAATGGCTTCCACGTTTTTCTCCTTCTAAATGTTTTATGACTTGTTTTTTTATGATTATTTTTTTATTATAAAATATTTGTGCATGGTCACTAAAATTATAGCGAATATTAAATATATTTATAAAAAGCTATTTGATTTGATTTCTAGAAGTTACATGATTTTGTGTTATGTTACCGATCGTATTTTAGTTTTTAACAATTCAGGGTCAAAATGTTTTTAATAAATAAAATAACTTTTCTTTGAACGATCAACAACAGAAAATTGCATATGTATTCCGTAAAGGTTAATCTAATGCAAAAGGCCACCGTCAGTTGACCCAACCTAATCGTACTGTTGTACAAAACCCTTAAGCGCCTCCAAACTATCTTCAGTTTTGGATAAAACTCACCCGCTTTAAGATCCACTTGCTGGTTTTATCCTGAAATTTGCATGAAAATAACTAGACACTATACGTGAAAAGTGAGCAAAAGTACTTGATATTTGCGCTTTTATCCTGCCCCCTATTTCTAGGTTGGTCTCAAGTTTTCTAAAGGCAATGGTTATTCACACACCCTTTTTGATATTCACACACCCTTTTAACACACATTTTATCTATTATGTACACCTTCTCTAAAGAGAGAGAGGGTGTATAAATTATCTTTTATGTACATCCTATAAAGGGTGTATGAATAACACATCTCACATGCCCTTTTTTGATATTCATACACCCTTTTAACACACATTTATCTTTTATGTACACCCCTATAAAGGGTGTATGAATAACACATCCCTTTCTAAACCATCATATTCATATGTTGACGAAGGAATTGTCAATTTTGTCACATATTAGACCGAATTAAAAAAAAATTATGCATGTATATATATAACAAACCACAAAATAAATAAAATAAAAAAGTAAGGAAATGAGAAAGGAGAAAAATCCATACCATATTGGTGGAGGAAAGAAAATGAAAAGCTTTCACCATGATATAAATAGGAGTGTAAGTACTTGTCCAACATCGCTAGATTATAAAACTAGTGAGTTTTTTATAAGAAGGAAAATTCATATGATAATGTTCTTATAAGACATATCACACTCAGTGGTCCTAGCGGAGGGTGCAAAGCACCTGCACGCGCACGGGTTCGGGCGAAGTGCGATGGGCGCAATGTGACGCTTTGATGGCGCACTTTGCATTCACACACACATATAATTATATATTAAGAGTATAATATACGAGTGTCGTAACGATATCCTATCCGATCGAAAGAAGCTTATATAAACGAATCCAAAAGCTCTGTCTGTTAAAGTAAGACATTGTGTCATTGTGTAAAGTTTCTACTCTCGTGATTATCGTTATGATTATTGGTTTTATACTAATCTAGATATACTACATTGTGTTTATCCTAGGTGCTTAATACCAAGAGGTGTTATTTAATTGTAAACTGACAAGATGAGACATTCGAGTTTTTGTACTACTCACATTTGCGTGAGACAACTATTTTCCGACATTGTCATGATAATTTTAAAACCTATAACATTCATGGAATGGTCTAAATGTTTTCAAATATATTTTAAAAGTATTTTTAAATGCATTACAGTGATTAAGTCTCTGTAGACTTACGGGATGGTTACTACTGGTATTGTGGGGTTTTGTATACAAGGCTTGCCTACTGTGCTATTACACGTTACTTATTGGACAAGTGTTAGCCAATAAGTAATATGACCACAGTCATAGATACGGTCGAGTGACAAGTACCTTTCGGTAATTTGTAAGCAGGCGGGTGTAAAAACATCTTAATGCTGTAACTGTAAAATGTGTCATTTACAAATTAATGTACTCACCAGTATTTCTTGCTGACCAAATATTTTAAACATGTTTCAGGTGACTTGTTGGAAACAAAGGAATGATGTCTGCGGGCTTCCAGCTTAAATAAGTGGCTTGTTACCAGAATAAAGAAACGTGTTTTGTAAATTAGGGTTTATCCCTATAAAGTTTATGTTTGTATCAAAATGAGTTAAATTCCCAGTTTATAATAAAAATAAACATGGTGTTTTTATAACTCTGATAATTTTTCCTAACTACGGTTCTAATGAAATATTCCGCTGCAAAATAATTTAATAAACACCGACACTACCGATCAATGTTCACGACTTCCCTCCCGAGGTAAAGGGGTCGGGGGCTGTGACAATATAATTACATACGACTATTGCCTCACTTCCTTTAACTTTTAAATGAAAATTAACCAGTAATTTTGTAGCATTTAATCAAAAATCATTTAAAAAATCTTTACTTTGTAACACACTGATCACCTGTATTACAAATGCATTATATTGATAGCATTAGAACTCAACGGCTTAAATAACTATAATACCATTCGATATAAAATACCAGTAGTAGTTAATCACTTAATCTTGCATATTTTAAAGAGCCTTTACTCATTCTATATCACTTTTTTGAGTTGTTATTAGCTATTGTTTAAATATATGCATGTAATTGTCTTAGATTGAGTAAATTCTAATGCATGACCTAACAACTCCTTGTCTCCTACCAACATAATCCCACTTTGGACGGTTTTAAGATCAAAGCTACTAGGGGTAAATTGAAAAAAAAATGTAGTAAATATGATGTGATAAACTTGTGAGTATATATCTTGTATGGGAAAGTTAACGTACAAATAATATTTTTATGTGCTAATTGTGATAATCAAGTAGAGTAATTATATATATAAGTAGAGTAATTAATTAATTAAAATGACGCTCCTCTGGCCACATCCGCCATTCCTATAACCTTCACAATTGTCCCTTTATTGATTTCCTCTTTTGAATCCATCCGGGAGTCTGATCAATCCCAATTTGAAGGTTTTTTTTCTTTCTGTTTTGTCAAAAAATGCACTTCGAATATCATGATTATCTGATTGTTCATAGTTTGATTGATTATTTGATTGCTTATAGACTAAGTGGTTGATAGTAAAAGTTTGAAATTAATCGCTTGGTATACTGATTGCTTTGTGTTTAGACTGAATGTTGATTAGTCATATATATAGATGAAACTTCTTGGTTGAATTGAGCTTAAATTTTCAATATTAGGGAATATGGAAAGATATAACCAAAGAAAACTTGATTCGTCATCTTCTAGCACTATTGAACAAAGTAATGTTGATGAACTCTTGTGTTTATAATAGGTAAATGAATTTATCAAAAGACGAGTCTGACTCCTTTAAGTAGACAGTGTTCAAAACCTCATTTTAGGTCTTGTGTGTCTTGCTCATGAATAAAGTTATATGTTTCATCTCAGCTTGAGTTCACTTTGTTTGGTTTATTGTATCATGGAAATCAAATGGATTGAATTAGGTTATGTTTAATCTCTAATTGGTCAAATTGGTGAATTTTATACATACTTCTTTGTCTTTATTTTAATACAAAACTAGGTTAGGAACCCGTGTATTGCACGGGTTGGACAATGAAAACGATATAATTGATAAATTTTAAATACGTTATATGATTAAAACTACGTATTACATATAATATTGAAAAATGAAAAGCTCATAAATCTCTAAATTACAAATAAGTTGCAATTTTATATATGTTAATAAATTGCTACATTTTTACCGAAACATTAACAAACCATACGTTATATAGCAACAAAACATATACAAATATTGCTTCTAGTTTTCTAACTATTGATGAAATTAGTCACTTTGGCATACGAAATTAGTTACTTTGGCATTCTACCTAACCCGCTTATGTTTTTGATATTGTAAATAAGGTTTTTTGGTTAAAATAACCTAGAATAATATGATCAATTGGTTTCTACCCAACTCGCTAATGTTTCTGATCATGTTTTTATCATGGTAACATCCAAATTTGTCATTGACAAAGGGGATCTATTGCACGCAACTTGGAAAAAAATATAAACCAAGAGTCAATATGCTTCAGGTTTGTGAGAAGAGTAATAAGTCATTTGGGCAATCATAATTAATAAAAGGGGTGGTGCAATAAACATGACTTTATAATATGAATCAAACTCTCTTGGTTGTAATCCACAATAAGGCTAGATAACGAATGGATGAGATAATGATAAGCTTAAATAAGAAATGTTTTAAATCTTAATTAAATTTTAGTTTTAAATTAATAAATTTAATTAGAAATTATAGGTTAATACATGAAAGTGCCACTTGGCAAACTATTAGGCCAACTAAGGGGTTTGTGGTCCAACAAACATTTTTATTTATTATAATACTAGGATGTAACACGGGTTGACATTAGATATGTAACAAAATGTATATAAACTACCATACAATATCATATGTATAGAACTATATATAAACATTCAAAAACATTAAAAAAAGCAGGAAATAAGAATAAAACCCTAGAAATTAGATTCCAAAGAGTTTGAAAGATCATCAAAATTTGACTCATAATTCTCACACTCTAACAACCATTTTACCTTCTCATTAATTTCATTTTCCAAATCGAAATGCGCCCTTTCTTTTATAACATTAGCAAGCTTCAAGTGATCCAAATCTCTTAAAAGAAACAGATTTTTAGATTCCAATATTGATTTAGGATAGTACTCGTGTTACATACGGTGGAACATATTAAAAAACATAATATATGTGTAACATCATATAAATTTAATGAAATGCAAATATTGTATTTATAAATAAATGATACTTTTACATGAATTATAAGACATCATAACTTATTTGAATCAAATACAAAAACATTCAAAGACTAACAAAGATAAATGAAAATTTAAAATATTTTATAACTTATATCATTATTACAATAATAAGCAAACATAGGAAATTAGTCTCCAAATTAATAAAACAATTCAACAATGTCGATTTAACAAAACTTTTATCTCAATGTTGATTCAATAACTGTAATATTTGTTACTCTAAGATAGTACCCTTTGCACATCAATTTAAAACATTTATTACAAAACATGTTTGAATTAAATATTATCATCTTGAAAAACATTTATCACTAACTTCATTTTCCAAATCTAAATGTGTCCTTTCTTTTATAGCATTAGCAAGCTTCAAGTGATCCAAATATCTTAAAAGAAACATATAATTGGATTTCAACATTGATTTAGGATAGTACCCGTGTTACACAAGGTGAAACATATTTAAAACCATAATATATATGTAACATCATATAAATTTAATGAAATGCAAATATTGTACTTATAAATAAATGATATTTTTGCATGAATTATAAGACATTATAACTTATTTGAATCAAATACAAAAACATACAAAAACTATCTAAGACATTTATTATACATCAGTAATTGTAATATTTGTTACTCTAAGATAGTACCCGTGTTTATTTTCACATCATTTTAAAACATTTATTACAAACCATGTTTGAATTAAATATTACCATCTTGAAAAATTTATAGTTAGTAACCTACCATCTTAAAAAAAAAACCATGTTTGAATTAAAAGGTTTAACTTTTAATTTTAAAATGTCATATTTTGACTTCAAATTGTCAACATAATATATATGCATTTTTTTAAAAATCCAAAATATGTCCACTGTCTTTTCTTTTGCTTGAAGCAAAGTTAATGGAAATAATACAAATTAATTATTTGATTTCGGTCAAAACATAATTGAATTCCAATTTATTATTATTGATAAACACACAATTATATGTATAAACATGCATAAATTATGCTTCACTTAAAGACCATTAAAAAATTTACGGTTACTATTTTAAAAATTATTAGTAACTCTTAATAATATAACAATGGATTTTAAGAGAATATTTAATTAAAAGCGTTACAATAGTCAAAACAAATGTATGTTAATTTTTATATGGACATAATTTGTAAGTGTAAATATTTAATATGAATGGTCAAAAATATTTAATATGAATGGTCAAATACTTAAATCGGTCGGAAATTTATTTATGTTATAACTTATTCATTTGTTTTTTTTAACAAATAAGGAAAGTCAAAAGATATAAATTGTAATAATGAGATAATTAGGTTATTATTTCGGTCAAACCACAAATTAAATAATGAGTTTATAAAAATGGAAAAAATTAAAAACATAAAAAAGGGTTGTTCGATCATTCGGTTTTTTAAAAAAATAAGGAATGTTAAACTTTATAAATTTCCATAATGGGATTCTTAAATGTGTATAAATCTAAAAATGTAAACTAATATGAATTTTTTAAATAAAAAAACGGTTTAAATATGAGACATGTTGATATATATTCCATGTAAATGTTGGTTAAACCATTATTATGGACATTAATTAGAAATTCAAATTTAAATCATATACCAAAAATGCAGAGAAATAACATAGACAAATTCGAGACTTCTATTTACTTATTTATGTAAATTTGTTAACTTATTAGTGAACTTATTATTATCTATCGATTATGGACCATTAAGTTTAGTGAACTTATTATTATGTAAATTATGCATAATTAATTTCAAATTAAGTTGTTATGATATACCAAAACTATATACAATTACGGTAAACTCATATTAAATTTGACTTGGGTGAAATGAAGTTAATTTTTAAAATCGGTTTCTTTAAAAATGAAGGAAAGTAAATATATACAAAATGTGATAATGGGATAATTAAATTATATAAACTAATATATTATAGTCAAATCATAGTTATTATTATGGACAATTATTTATAAGGAAATTCAATATTCAATATTGATGTTAATTAAAGTGTGATAATGGGATAATTAAAGTATATTAAATATTGATGTGTTATTTAAACAAGAAAGTTAAACTAAATAAATTGTATTAATGAAATAATTAAATATGTATTTTATTAACGCACGTCGGAAAAAAAATAAATCCGGAAGATCATCCGTAAATTATAATATATTGTAAAATTGTAATATAAATACAAATCATATAGTTTCCTATTATGTAAAATATGAATACTTATTTTCAAATTAACTTGTACCAATAATATACAAAATTAACTTATTTAATTGATGGTCAAAAAACATTTAAATTAAGTTTAATTTGAAAATAGGTAAATTTTCAAATACCAAATTAACACTCTTCAATCTCGTTTAATTTTAAATTTTCGAATACCAAATTAAGATTTTCACGTTGACTATAAAGTAACTAATTTCAAATAATTCAACCTACTTTAAAATAGGTTTGTTTATAAATTAAGGAAAGTCAAAGTATATACTTTAATATGTTAATGGGATAATTAAATTACAATATTCATGTTAATTAAGTTATTTAAAACAATAAGGAAAGTCAAACTAAATAAATAGTATTAATAGGATAATTCATATCGAATAAATTAAAACACGCCAGAAAAAAAAGATAGATCAAAATTATCTCGGATCTCCGATGTACAATCATATTTTATTTTTTATAAACACAAGAAGATGAATATACATGAATATTAACAAAATAAAATATACATCAACATTAAAATTAAAATAAATACATATTATAAACTCATAATCATTCCGTGAAATTAAATTATATGAGTCGGCAATTACCTGCAAATAATAAAAACGAATATTAATATTGATATTATGGATTATTTTAATTATAACTAATAACCGGAAAATTTTAACGGTGTTAACGGAAAAACGAAATTTAAAGATGTTACCGGAAAAAAGATTGTATAAGCCGTGACACTCACATGAAATTATAAACTAAAATATTAATGTTGATATTATGCAACAATTGTTATAGGAAAAACACATATACGGAAAATGTTACCCAAAAAACTTACCGGAAAAACGCAACAATGGAATTTAAGATTTTGATTAACAAACTAAAATGAAATCTTCAGCAAATTAATCGGGTAAATAACCTGAAATAATGTAAAGCAACCATTGGTATAGGTATAAAACATAGCTGGAAAAAACTTAACGGAAAATCTTACCGGAAATACTTAATGGAAAACTTAAAACGTCCACATATCACCTTCATGCCCGTTTATGATTTACAACCTAAACTAATTTTAATAAAATCAGTTAACAATGAAAATAAACATAAAAAGGTTAGAAGAAACAATAACCGGAAAAAATAATAAGGTTGCCGGAAATAAATAGATAAACAATCGGAAGTTTATTATAAAATACAAACTTACCGGAAAATTGATACAAATCTTGAATGATATTTGCCAGAATATATTAATAGGTGAAAGAGAGAGAAATCTTAATAGGGTAATGTAAGGCCCCGTTACCGGTAGCCCTACTTTCGTGTTGGATTTACTCATAAACGCAGTTCTAAATATCAGAGTTAATTAAAACATTCGCGGAATATAAAAGCTTTCATAAAACATTTCATAACAAAACACGTCTTGTCTTAAAACATCATTTTGTCTTTCAAAATTAACGAAACATTAAACTTAAACGTCTTGAGTCTTCCGATGCTAGCCTCTTATTCGGTGCCACGTGTCTCCTCAAGCGAGCTGCCTCATCCTACTCACCTGCGTGCATACTAAAAGTCAGCTACGCTGAGTGAGTTCTAGTTAATCACATAATCATACAATACCTTCTTACATTTCATACTTAACCTCTTAACTTTCTTTCATACACACATATTTGTATATACTTTCATTCTTACCTTCATACTTTCTTTACATACATAATCATACGTTTTAAAGAGCCTTTCGCCCTATAACCTCACAGATATTATAAGGGTCTGGTCCCTAACATCACAGATATTATAAGGGTCTGGTCCCTAACATCACAGATATTATAAGGGTCTGGTCCCTCTTCGTTACCATACAACCATACATCATACCTCGAGTATTATTAGGGCTCGGTACCCTCCTTCCTCGAGTATTATTAGGGCTCGGTACCCTCCTTCCTCGAGTATTATTAGGGCTCTGTCCCTCTTTCCTCGAATATTAGTAGGGTTCGGTTCCCTAGTTCTTGAATATTAGTAGGGTTCGATTCCCTCTTCGTTACCGTACATCCATCCTTTCCTGCTTTTATTAACTTTATCACATTCATACACATAAGCATACATATCATACTTACCTTATACTTAGCGTTACAACCTGACAGTACGTGCAATATCCAAAGATCGTTCACGTACCGTCAAGCCATCATTCATACATATCACATCATTCACATAAGGCATACACTTATCTCTTAGGATAAGCGTATTAACAAACATATCGAGTATGCACACAGCCCCGAAAACATAACACATAAATGGGGCTAGAAACTCACCTGAACACGGTTACGTTCACCGTTAATCGTAATCCCTTTCCTCAGTTGTGCACGGCTGACTGTATAACAAGTATACATATCAATTAACTATCACTACTTATATCATCTTTCTAATCTTAATTACTACCCACAACGAACGGGGGTCCGGGGGCAGTCATCAGGCGAACTTTGCTTTAGGCGAAGTTAAACCTTAGGCGAACTTAGCTTTAGGCGAAGTTAAACCTTAGGCGAACTTAGCTTTGCAGGCGAAGTTGTCATCAGGCGAACTTAGCTTTAGGCGAAGTTAAACCTTAGGCGAACTTAGCTTTAGGCGAAGTTAAACCTTATGCGAACTTAGCTTTGCAGGCGAAGTTGTCATCAGGCGAACTTAGCTTTAGGCGAAGTTAAACCTTAGGCGAACTTAGCTTTAGGCGAAGTTAAACCTAAGGCGAACTTAGCTTTAGGCGAAGTTGTCATCAGGCGAACTTAGCTTGCAGGCGAAGTTGTCGGCTGCAGCTACTGTTCGTCCTTAATCGTCTTCGTTTCTTAACCAAATAACTCGATTTAGGTATCCACGGAATCGTCTGACCAGCGCCTACAAACCCCAACCATCAAATCGACCTAACATCGATGTTTAAGGGGTGCGATTTAGGCATATAGGTTACGGGTTCTTTTATCAATCGATTAACCCATCAAATCTTAACCATTTTCAGTAAGTTTAGCTTTGTAGGATTCGTTTTTACCATACAAACACAGATCTATCATTTCTATACTAATCCAAACCTAAACGAACATGTTCTCGATATAAACGTACCGTAAATGAGTCGAACTACGAACACGAGCTGGTCTTGTTGCTTTGGTTCGTCACGACGATCTAGCACCAACAAGCTCGGGTCCTTGCCTTTGGATCTTGGTTCGGGTTGTGTGTTTTGGAGTGTGTATAGATTAGGATGGATAAATGGATGGAATGGAAATGATTGGGGTTTAAGGGGGTATTTATACTCCCTCAAGCCCATGGACCGAATGCCCATATTTCCTTTTGGTCCATATCTAATCCCATCTAATTATCCTACTAAGTCTTCATATTTTGCTATTATTATTATCGTTCCACTAACTCGTTTATTTCACCCGACAAATAATATGTTAAATATTACTTTAAAAATTTCGGGATGTTACAGGTAAAAAATTAAGAAATGTTATGGTTTAAATATAAGTTAATTGATGTGTTGGCATACTTAAGAAAGGTAATGGGTGACATCCTATGTGGACACCCTAGAATGGTGACATGTGGAAATTGCTCCTTGCTTTAATAGTATGTATAAATATATTTTGATGATTTAAATTAAGAAAGAATTATTGCTAAACAAACGCACAAAATTCAAATCATTTCCTTGTAAATGTACAACTTTTCATATTATATATTTTTTCAGCCCATGTATCACACGGACAAATAACCTAGTTTATGTATATATAACAATGAGATACAATGACATGTACATCCATGATAAGATAACTTGAAAAAAAAACCTAATTTATATTATATATTGATAACCACAATAACATGTATTTATAATAAATTTTACAATTATGAAGAACCAACAATTACTATTTGAATAGCAACAGACTGAAAGTTTGTTATAATTGGTCAAATTTCATATTTAATCGTGTTTAAATATGTTATGAATATTAAGCATAAATGAAGAAACATAGGTATTGTAATTTAAGTAACACTTTAAAGAAAATTATAATGATTATCTCTATTTGAAATTTAAATATAAATTTGAAATCATTCATTTGTATCTTAAAAGGGAATTCAGTAATAAAGTTGGAAAATAAGTTATGCAAAAAAAAAAATTATAAAAAAAGCATTTAGGCGTGTGCTAACAACTGATAGAAATTTTCAATAAAATTCACACATGCTAACAGTCAAGACAAAGATTGATCATATAAAAATGCATTAATTTACCTGAATTGTGTTAGCTACATATATAAATAATCATAAGTTAATAACTAAGACACATTTGTCATGACCAAAACAAACTCATTCATATAATAACAAAGTCATAGACCGGCAAATACTCCTTCAAAACAATTAGCTAGTCTACCAAGTTGGACCGCCATATAATATTTTTATAATATATATGCTAAATCAAAAAATAAAAATGTATATTTTGGTTTAGTAAGAATTATGAATGGTTATAACCGGAATAATTTAAAAGAATAATTCCGATAACCACCTACATCAACCATATTTAAGACAGTAATTGTAATCACCACCTAAATCAACCCTGGGAAGATGGAGCAGTTACAGAAATTTCAACATGTCCATTAAATCTTATATTCTGATGTAGAACCTAAATAATACGAACATCAGATTAAGCAATGGTGTAAAAAAATATTTAAGACTCAAATAGAAGGAAAAGATATAATACTTTAACCCTTAATTGGACAATTAATTACAAACAATAAAGTGTGAAGAAAATGAAAATAATCTATAATAAATAAGAATAGAATATTAGTGTAGAAGAAATATTATACCGTTAAAAGGGAAGAGAGGGAGAGAGGGGGGGGGGGGAAATAAAAATGTTTATTAGGGTTTTTAATGTTAATGTGTATATCATATGAAGAGGATGAGAGTTGACATTAGTATGATAGGAAACATGTGACATGACATCTAGTTGACATTTAGATGGATACCCTTAAATTATGCCATATGAATTTCTTGCTTCCTTTAATAGTATAGTAAGATTTAATAACCAGATTTTGTTAGTGCATTTTAAGAGGGTAAAAATAATTTAATCGTGTTAACCCGAGCATGACCCGTTTTAATTAAAAAAAATGATCGTATCAGCCAACCTAAAAAATATATTTTTTGTTTTGAGTTCGGGTCGTGTCAAAATTTTCAGATATTTTGAAGTTTGCAAAGATTTAAGTTTAAGGTTAAAATAATTATTGTATCAGAAAATTTATATATATTATTTGAAAACCTTAAATCAACAACAAAATCGGATCACTGTATCACCAGTAGGGGTGTTCAAAATAATCTGTATCCGAATATTGAAATATATTTTATTAATTATATATTATATATGGCTTTTTATTTATAAACGCTACCTACCACTAAAACTCAAAACACACCACTGACCAACCATGATGGCCTACGGTGCTTCAATTCCAAGCAAGCTAACGAATAAAAGTCATCCTTGACCAACATCATATTTGTGGATTCCTATCTTCCAAGATACAAGATAGAAAGCAGATGCGATGCGTCTTTCATTTGAGAACGCAAAAGGTAACCGTACGATTCCTCCTCCTCCTATAATATGAAGCCTCTTTCATACATTCCTTCTCCAATCCACCACCAGAGCCAAACTTCAAACTCCTAATCAGGTTTGCTTTCTATTATCTGTGTTCTGAATTGGACTGGCTCAATTTAAGGGTTAATGAATTTAATATTTTTGTTTGCTGAATAAACATGGAATGAATCTGGGTCGGATCCATGTCCAAGTTCCCCGGTCTTCAAGATGAACGAACTACCGCCTTGATCTCCTTCTCCGGTTGCTTAGATATGCCATAGAAAAGTGGGGGAGTGGAGATGACTGCTAAGAGAATGAACTCTTGTTCAAAGACACAAAAATATGTGGGAACCAAGAGTCCAAGAGAAGTCCTTTCAATGAATGATGAAGGCTCCTTATATAGGGACTCCATGGCTACCATCATGAACCCTAACTTTTATTGGGCTAGGCCCGGTTAGGGGTTTACCTCCACAAACCCCCAGCCCAATGGACCTAATTAGTAGACAATAATAATAATGTAGTAAAGGTAATACACAATATAATAAATAAAAAGTCGTACCGGGTTTAACGTACCTACACCTACAAGTCCCCCCAGTCCATGTTTCTCCTGGGCGTGCAAGCGGTTTGGTGAAGTTCTTGACTTATGAGGAATGTTCGGGAGTGAGGAGTAGTGCTTTTTTGACCCAATTCTGACCTTTGGCATGTGCGTTTACTTTGCTTCGGGTTGCAAGAGATTTTAAACAATGATGGTGAGTTTGGCACGCGGACCTTTTTATCATAAGATGACACGCATGTCATTAATTCGGCGTGTGGCCATAATGGTTTTTTATAAGGTTCACATCCTCAATTTAGCACTGGCGTTGGCATTAGCTTGTAGCACTGGCGTTGGCATTAGCCTGTAGCCGTGGCATTGGCATTGGCATTGGCATTAGCCTGTCATTTGGGCGTCCTCCATCCAAAGATGACACGCATGTCACTTTCGGCACACACACCGGGTATAATAGGATGTCTTCGCATTAGCCTGTAGCCGTGGCGTTGGCATTAGCCTGTAGCACTGGCGTTGGCATTAGCCTGTAACCGTGGCATTGGCATTGGCATTAGCCTGTCATTTGGACGTCCTCCATCCAAAGATGACACGCATGTTACTTTCAGCACACACACCGGGTATAATAGGATGTCTTCCATCCTCGGGCGAATTATGAGGTGTGCCCAACCTTATATTTGGATGTCTTCCACCGTGCTAATGTAGTGGTGATATACCATGATAGTCCCCCAGTTCAGTGTTGCTAAATAATGTTAATAGCATTGAACTTGTAATAATAAACTTTGTTAATAATGTTTCAATCCTGTGCGCGGACGAGTGTAAACAAAAATCAAATAAAAATGATAGTTGTTTTAAGATGCCATATGAGAGTAAATAATTTCTCATAGTCATATTTACTAATAATCGCCCCAAAGATTTGATAATACTTTTATGTTTATTAGTAAAGTCTATGACATCTCCATTTCATTTCATAAACTAGTATGTAATATTAGTTTATTAATAAAAATGAAAATTGTGTCAAGACGTGACTTGAGTATCCGCGTGTTTCATAACGATATGTTATTAAAAACTTGTGAAGAAACTCACTTACTTTTCTGGTAACTTGCACCATATGAATAAGGCTATTTCATAATTGAAATCACCTTTTATTTATCTTGCTGCACGATAAGAGGGGCGGAGTGTAAATAACTCAACTCTATATTTTGTTCCATGATAAATATGATATAATAGTTGAGGGGCCTCTTGTGAAAATTGGAAATTAATTCTCTTTAAAGAATTTGTGGCCATGTGCTGCTGATTCATTGATCGGGATGGCGGAACCGGCCAGAGACCAATTCATCTATTCGGAAAAATTATGAACTTATGAGAGAACTGAAATAGAAATGGAAAGAGTAAATATTCGCCCGCGAAAACTTTATTTTCTTGGATTGCTAAAATTGGGTCAATCCAATACGATAAAGAGTAAACAAAAGAAAGATTTGTTTTAACATTATAAAACATTCTAAAATAGATAAATAAAAAATAGATAAAAAAAAGAAAAAATAGTTATTTAATATATTTAGATTTAGTTATCGATAAAAAAAGATATACAAATTAATATTATATTTGATCTAGATTAAAAGAAATCTGGGTTATTCTATTCCACCTCTTAGAAAGAAAAGAACTTAAATCAAAATACTTAATAGCATGGCGATACATTTATACAAAACTTCTACCCCGAGCACACGCAATGGAACCGTAGACAGTCAAGTGAAATCCAATCCACGAAATAATTTGATCTATAGACAGCATCATTGTGGTAAAGGTCGTAATGCCAGAGGAATCATTACTGCAGGGCATAGAGGGGGAGATCATAAGCGTCTATACCGTAAAATAGATTTTCGACGGAATGAAAAAGACATATATGGTAGAATCGTAACCATAGAATACGACCCGAATCGAAATGCATACATTTTTCTCATACACTATAGGGATGGTGTGAAGAGATATATTTTACATCCCAGGGGGGCTATAATTGGAGATACCATTGTTTCTGGTACAGAAGTTCCTATAAAAATGGGAAATGCCCTACCTTTGAGTGCGGTTTGAACTATTGATTTACGTAATACTGACAATGTTTACGTTAAAGGTGTTTGAATGGAGTACCAGTTCACCACCATAATAATATATCCACCATCTTCTGCTTTCATTTCCACATATATCTTCACTTTCTTTTTGTTAGCTTGAAGCAGAGTATCCATGGCCATTATTTCAGTGGGAGAATTATAATTTCGTCGGAGCTCGGAGCACAGTAAAGACATGTGGTGACTGACGGTTAGTCCACCGTCGCACATACGTGACCCGCATGATTCATATATGGCCCGCATGGAGTTTCGCGGAAGCCGCGGCTGACTATCCGAAGCTTTCCTCGCTGTCCGAGGAAGCTCGAATTGGCCCGCCATAAATTTTGTGTGATCTGCGAGAACCAAAATTGACCCGTAATTGTTCCGCTATAGTTCACTTGACATGCGGAAGCTTTGCTTGTGGCCCGCGGTCTTAGTTGTTAGTTGGTTCAAGGGAACGTTTGGTCCGCAGGAGTCATAATTGACCCGCCATAACTTTTCCCGGGGCTTTTGCATGATCCGCGGAAGCTAAAAGTTATGACCGCGTAATCCGGAAATGACCCGTCTTGTTTTGATCGGAGCTTTCACGGGTCCGCGGGAGCTATGGCGCCGAAGTTGAAAACGACTCGCCATTGTCTTGGTCGGAGTTTTTTAGGTGATCCGCGAAAGCTAGGAGCTATGACCGCGGAAGCTGGAAATGACCTGCCAAAGGTTTTTCGCGGCCGCGGAAGCCGTGTTTGATCCACCATTGCTTTGTTTGAAGCTTTTTAGGTGATCCGCGGAAGCTAGGATTGAGTTGTAAGCAAGTCAATGGAGCTTTCGTGATCAACCCGCGGAAGCTTTTTTGCGGCTCGCGGAAGACAGAAAATGAGCCGTAGAAGCTACACATGTGGCCTGCGGATGCCAAAATTTTCCCTCAAGAAAGTTTGCGGGAGGCGGAAATGACCCGCCTTAGCTTTGCCCAGAGTTTTTACATGATCCGCGGAAGCCGCGATTGGTCCGTCTGAAGCATGCTTCTGACCCGCGGAGGCCGAATTTGATCCGCATGAACTGTATTTGCGGCCTGCGGAAGCCGAAATTGACCCTCAAAAGTTATTCGTGCGGTCGCGGAAAGCGAAAATGATGCGAGGGAACTTTGCTGGCCGCGGAAGATGTATTTAACCCTCGTGGTTGTCTTGTAAGAAATTTCTCTTGACCCGCGGTTTTCCCACAAGAACTTTCAATTGACCCGCGGATGTTCAGCTATAGTTTATCTTTGATCCAAGGAAAAATTTTACAAAATAGGAAAAGGTCTTAGGTTAAGATGGATTATAGGAGAGATAAGAAGTATTAGAAAATTATGAGATCCGTCATTTGAAATGACGGATCTCGACAGACATGTAGGGCCTGCTAGATATTGTCTGGTGAGGTGGACGAGAACCCTGACATCCGCCATTTGAAATGGCGGATCATGAATATTTAATTCGTGTTCCGCCATTTGAAATGGCGGATGTCAACAATGTTGATCCATTATTTTGACTGGCAAGTCACATATCCCAAAGTAGCCTACCCCTATTGGTAAAAGTGAATTTTGTTGGACATTCGCCATTTGAAATGGAAGATGTCATCCTGACATCTTCCATTTCAAATGACGGATGTTAATAGTGACTTTGATTGACTGACATGACAACACACTCTTTTTCCTTTTTATATTATTTACTTTTTTTTATTATTTACTTATAATAACCAATAACCTTATTTAACAAATAAAAACATTATTTTTATCGTTTTTAAAAATATGTTTTGCCTCTTTATTATTTTTTAGTTTTTGTAAATGACATTATTTAAAAAATAAAAAATTTAATATTAATTTTTTTTAATAAATATTTGATGGACGTACGCCATTTGAAATGGAAGATGTCATCCTGACATCCGTCATTTCAAATAGCGGATGTTAATAGTGACTTTGACTGACTGACATGACAACACACTCCTTTTCCTTTTTATATTATTTACTTTTTTTTTATTTACTTATAATAACCAATAACCTTATTTAACAAATAAAAAATATTATTTTTAACATTTTTTAAATTATGTTTTGCCTCTTTATTATTTTTTAATTTTTGTAAATATCATTATTTAAAAAATACAAAATTTAATATTTTTAATAAAAAACACCATTTGATGGACATTCGCCATTTGAAATGGAAGATGTCAACTTGACATCCGCCATTTCAAATGGCGGATGTGAATAGTGATTTTGACTGACCTGACATGACAACACACCAATCCCTGAATGCCTTGTTTTTGGCAAACTGCTCCCATCCATTAATATCATATTCTTTACTATGTCTACTTTATACACAAACATCTGATTCCATTTTTTTAATGGACAACCAAACTTTTATTCCCGACATACTAGCAAGACGCTAGCATACAAGATTATACAACCGAGAAGACATCAACCGAGTACATATACAACATCAACGAACAGCCCCACAAAGAGGCAATACAAAACAGAAAACCTGCACTAAGGCCGTGTACCAGATATGTCCATCTTGCACGTGTCGAATCTCCGCCAAGCTTCCTATGTCATGTTTCCCATAGTCGCCCGATTTCGAATCCACAAGAAGCTCATAACCTTTACCTCTTCTACGATCGCCTGAACCGAAGGCTCTTTGTGATTGAAAACAGCCTCGTTTCTGGCCCGCCAAACGCTCCAGAAGGTAGTTAAAACCACCGCATACAAAGTCTCTCTTTGCCATTGTCATGACATGGCTGACTTATGAATCCCCAACAAGTCACTGACGTGGAAAATAACTTGAGCCAGTATATTGCACCACCTCCAAACCTGTTGCCACACTTCGGAAACAAACGGACAGCCCGTGAAGACATGTTCGGTACATTCCATTTGCAAATGACAGAAGTTACACAGATCATTCACAATAGGTATACTTCGCCTTTGTAGTGCAGCCGCCGTAGGAAGTCGAACGAGGTTCGCTCGCCACGCCACTACGCAAACCTTTTTTGGAACCCATCTAGACCATACGAAACGTGACTGCAGCTGGTACTGTCTGTTTTCAGAGATCAGTAGTTTGACTGTACCTACAGAGAAGCCGCAGAACCCATTAGGAGTGAAAACCCATCTATCCTTTGACCCATTCAGCGCCACACCCCCCAGAAAAATCAACATTTCACACAATTCAGCAGCTTCATCATCGGACAACCCAACCCGCTTCCAGTTCCACGAAAAGTCCACACCCGCAGGGCCTATCCAAACCCGGTCTGCGACAGTGCAGCGCTGGTTTCTTTCTAGTGCGAATAAGTCAGGGAACGATGTGGATAATAATTCATCACTAATCTAATAATCCAACCAGAACATTATACTAGAGCCGCACCCAATTCTCCCTTTGAACCAAAGACGGGTATCGACATTTAAGCGCTCGAGGATCCCTGGGATAGCAGCGATTTTTTTCCACAGACCGCTAATAGACACCTCTGCTGGAATATTATTCCAGGCTCTAGATCCCCCATGAACTGCCCAAATAACCTTCTGCCACATACCGGAGTCGTCAACTTTGAACCTCCACCACCATTTAGAAAGAAGACTAAGATTAGCGTCTCTAAGCGAACCAAGACCGGCTCCGCCATACTCCGTTGGGGCAATAACGTTTTCCCAAACAATCCAACTCAATTTATTCGCATCGATGTTACCACCCCAAAAAAATGTCCTACGAATCCTTTCCAAGCTCTTGATAACTTGTAAAGGCGCCCGGAAAATTGAGAAGTAATAAAGGGGCAAAGAATTGAGTACCGACTTTAGTAACGTGATCCTACCCCCATATGATAACGACTTTGACTTCCACAAGGACAGCCGATCCTTAAACTTGTCAATGATCGGGGTCCAGTTTCGGACAAGGTTCAAGTTTGCGCCTATTGGGATACCAAGATGTAAAAAAGGAAAGGAGCCCGCACTGCAGCCAAGGATACTTGCCATATCTTGCACCTCACCATCCCCAACACCCACTCCATAAACAAAGCATTTACGGAGGTTAATCTTCAACCCGGAGACTAGGAACAAACAACGGAGAATTCTCTTAATATTTTTTGCATTAAAGGCGGACCATTCACCACAAAAAACCACGTCGTCCGCATAAATGAAGTGTGATAAGATTGGCCCATTTCCGTTTACCCGCAAACCGTGAAAAACCCCTAAGAAAATTGCCTGATTTATAATAGATGTTAGCGCCTCCATAGCAAGGATAAAAAGGAACGGGGAGATAGGATCTCCTTGCCGAAGGGCCCGTTGACAGTCAAATTCATACGTTGGTGACCCGTTAACAAGGACCGAGGTGCGAGCATTCTTCACAATCGACATAATCCAGCCCCTCCACTTGCTCGAGAAGTTCATTTGGTTCAACATGTCATCAAGAAAGTCCAATTAAGCGAATCGTATGCTTTTTCGATATCAACTTTAAAGAACATTCCTTGCGATTTATTTTTTTTCATGCACGCAATGGTTTCGTTTAGCATAATGGGACCGTCTAATATGTTTCTGTTGCCTAGGAAAGCCGTTTGTTCGTCCGAAATAAGCTTTGGCATGACCGATTTTAAGCGAGCGACAAGTACCTTGGACAACACCTTGTTAATACACCCCACCAAGCTAATCGGCTGGTAATCTGCAAACGATAAACGATATTTAACATCTGATTCCATTAATAATAAAAAAAAACTCTTTATTTTTAAAATATTTAATAATATGATTGACTTGTTTCACTCATTTTTCATGAGCTGCAATGGCGTCTGAAAAGAATCGTTTCATGATGCTGGGCCCATGCTTGTCACCAACTGCATGAAGCCTTTAAATAATAAAGGAAAAAAAACCATGGCCAAAACAAAGAAGTATTGAATAAAGATCTTGCTTAAATATGTCGTGGCGGGAAAAAGTTTAAAACATCTTATTTTGAAATTGATTTGGATTGTAAAATGATACATGATCGAGCAAAATAAAAAAGTATGCTCGCTCGCTCGTTGACTCACTTAATTATTTAAAGGCTTCAAAGCATCTGACTGATTTGACCAAATAAGGTATTTTAATAAAAATATTAATAATTTTTTTCTAAATATCAATATTTAAAAAATACAAAATTTAATATTATAAACATTTTTTTTAATAAAAAACATCTGGTATATTTTGAGGACATCCTCTTGACATCCGCCCTTTGAAATAGCGGAGGTGAATAGTGACTGATTTGACCACACCAGTCCCTTTTTCTTTATTATTATTAATTTATTTTTTTCTTTTAATATATTAACGTTTTTTTATATAAAGTGTGTATTATTATGTTTTAAAAAAATGATTTTTCTTTTTATTATTTAGTAGTTTTCTAAATATCAATATTTAAAAAAATACAAAATTTAATATTAAAAATGTTGTTTTTAATAAAAAACATCTTGTTTTGATGGACATCCGCCATTTGAAATGGAAGATGTCATCTTAACATCCATCATTTCAAATGGCGGATGTGAATAATGTACTTTCTGTCTGATTTAACAACACACTGCATTTTTTCTTTTTATTTTTACTTATTTTCCTAAATAAATAAATAAAAAGTTAATATTAAGAAATATTATTTTTTATTAAAATCACTTAATATATGTAATTTAAAAATACATTTTTTATTATTTATTATTTTCAAAATAACATTATATAAAAAAATAAAAAATTTAGTATTAAACATCCGCCATTTGAAATGGAAGATGTCATACTGATATCTGCCATTTCAAATGGCGGATGTATTCACCATTTCAAATGACGGATGTGAATAGTATATTTTCTGGCTGATTTGACCACTCACTACTCTTTTCTTTTCATTTTTATTTATACCCGAAATAACTATGTTTATAAAACGAAAAAGTTTTAATATTAAGAACGGTTTTTTAAATATTAAAAACAATAATTTTCAAAAAAATACATTTTTTTTGTTTTTCTTATTTATTATTTTTCTGGTAATGCTACTGCCACAAATTGAATGTTAGTGTTCACGACTTGCCATTCCCACAAATTAATGTTAAAGGTGGATAAGTGCAAAAAAGGGAAGATGGGTACATGTAGATGGAGTGGTTATGTGTTTGATAATAATAATAATAATAATAATAATAACTAGAACATCCCAACATTAAATATCTACATACTGCGTCTAGCATATAGTTCGTCCGCCATAAAACGTCTAAACCTCAAGCACACATCTTGTAAATTTACTTCTTCCCATGACAATGACCCAGACTGAACCAACCTACGCAATAACATACAAATTACAACACCTGAATCTGGACCAATATGATCACCATTATAAGGCCACATCGTTTCCCCAGACACCGTTAGTTCATTGACCTCTTCTATGCATGAATGTTTCCAATATGATATATGTCCTAGAAACCATGTGAAGAATGACTCAACTTCCACAAAAATTCGGTGAACTAATCGATGAATGCATGATAAACTTCTAGTGTCACAATCACATGTATTTGGGCGACATTCATAAGGTACAAATAGATGAACTTCTAGTGTCACCATACAAATTTTAAAAAGATACCAATTTTCATCGTCGATAGATAAAGGTATGTATACCTGTCAAAACCAAGAAAAAGTTTTATATTTGGTGTATAGAAAAAAATAAATAAATTTATTTACAATATGCTACCGTGTCAACCTCCCACAAAGGAGGGTATAGTTCGTTCGTCCCGTCACCATACCGTCGAACATCATATGACCCATCAATAATCAGTTTTGAAAAGTCACATGGGAGTATTGTCCAACGATCATGGCTCGGTGAAGCCGCCATACTTCGTATTTCTTCTGTCCGCCAAAACATTAGTTTGTTTGTCCAGGCCCGAATATGCTGCAACAATGAATTAAACAAAAAATTGATAGTATTTGATGCACATCAACATTCTTTGCATAAAATTTATGAATATTACTTACAATTGACCCTAAATGACAGTTTCCACGAAACCCTAGGAGAGTACCCCAAAAATCTTGGTCAAGTGATGTAAGACCCATATAATGAATCCTACAAAATGTGGCATCTCCATTATATAAAAACTGCACAACATTTCGAGACCATTGCTGACGGTCCTGCAAAAGCCAACCATGGTTGTCTATTGGTGAGGGAATGTTGTCGGCCACCACATGTGAACTAGAAGATGACTTGTTGTGTTGCCTTGAATTTGGTTTGCCTCTTCATTTTCCTCTATTAAGTGACATCTTAATTGTGTTTGATGATGGAGATACATCCTTGTATTTATAGCATGGCCGGCTCCGAGAAAGCAAAAAAAGTTTTGAACCGGAGGCGAAATTTTTTTGGGCCTTAAGCAAAAGGAGTAAAATGAGTATTTTGTTGGGTTTAAACAATTTCATTTTTATATGAGTTTACTTGGTTATAATTTGTGTTGTGTAAAAAACTTTTGTATAAAAAAATATTAAACATGTTTCAAATGAGACTAGAACCCATAACCCCTTATGGTTGAAAGTAGGGCATGTGGCCGTCGATTTATAGCATAAAAAATGATGTGCTTATACCTTTTATATTTATTACATATTTAATTTAATTTATACTAGTACTAGTACAAACTTGTTTTATTTCATATATATATATATATATATACTAGCTTTTGAATCCGTGTATTACACGGGATTTGTCAAATAACCGAAATTTAGGTATTTAATCATACGTAATTTAGGGGTTTTCTTTTGAATTTATAGATTAGTTTTAATATTATCACACACTTTAAATGTTACATATTTAAATTAAATATTTTCTTAATATTGAAATAATGTTTCAATATGATATAAAATCAATTATTGGTACCTAAATATATTAAAGATGTTTTATATGATCAATACAAATGTAAGTTAAATAGTGTTTTACAAATTGTAAGATTATAAATATTGTATTTATTCAACGAAATTTGATGTACACACGTAACTAAATATCTATTATACGATAATGGTTCATAAATCATTACTTCACTAATTTAATAATTCACTATTTGATTTTAAACTTATTATATATATTCAATGGTTTATAGTTTATATGTTTTTTTTTTAATTATGGAAAACTTTATATATCTTCCTATAATACCTAACGCTTCTCGATACCCCAACATCATCATTCTCTGGTAATTCGTTTTATGTTTACAACCCTATTTTGAGCCAATTTTCTAGATTTCTGTTTGTTTTGTTTAATTAATATAATTCAATTGCAAATGCTTTCAATTCAATTATGATTGTCATTCAGTGATAGGTTTCAATTATGATTGATGTTCAATGACAGGTTTCACTTGACTCCCCAATCATCAAACACAGCCAATCTGAACTGCTTATGGTGGTTTCTGTACCTAAACATTGGTCGACCCAAATTTGCTAAAAGTAAGTGACATTTTTTCTGGTTTTTTTGTTTGTAACTGCTGAAATAAGGTATGCATATATATGATTTAAATAAATTGCATGTTGTGCTTGATATACCCGTTGAGTGGATAAAAGGCTATCAATTCTGATGTAAATGTAAGTGCGAAAGTATCAATTCGGATGATTGGATAACAGGCTATCATTGAAGCATATCTTTTGATTAGAAAAACTATTTATCAAGGTAATATAAGGTGTTTCTTTGATTTGCAGAAACGTTGTTAGATGGTTTTGTAACTTCTTTTTTTTTTTAAATTGGTGAGTATGAGGTATCTTCTTGCTATTTAGGAAGCCAATCGGTCTACAGCTAATTAAGAGGGTTGGGAAGCAATGAGATGTGAACTCTCACTTATTTACAATCAGTTATGTAAGTACTTCTTTTTACAACTATCTCCTCTCTTCATAAAGTTTGTCACAAATTTACTTTAAAATTAGCTTATGCCAATTGTTTTCTTATCAAAGTTAGCTATTCCATTATCATTATCAGTTTTCTGTAAATATATGTTTTTAGTGAATTAATAACAATTATATATGGACTAATAGACCAACCTTTGCATTCTGGTTTTCGGATTGAGTGTGGCCTGTGTTTAATTTGCAAGTGTAATAATGGGTTTTGTTGCCTTTTGGAATAAAAATTGTTCTTTTTATGGTCTTTTAAGGTTTTTAGTATTTGGTTTTTTAGTACACTTGTTAATACATTTGTTTATCAATATGGAACCGTAGTTCCACCACCATCTCGACCAACCTATTTCTGGTCTCCACAACGACGGTGATGGTTGAAAATAATTAAACGTCGAGATATGGTCAGCTATTTCCGTTTTAGTTGTTGCTTTTGTTAAATCTAAGTTAGATTTAGATATTTTAGCACTTATTTTTCTGTTTTAGGTTTCTTCTCTGTCTGCGGGTTTCGACAACTTTGTGACAGAATATTACACCATTTGGATTCCTATCGGCTTTGACTGTTGAAAATGGTGAATAGTTTTGACTTTCGTTTGTTTCAACTTCTGGTTTGATTTATTACCTTTGAAGTTGTTAATATTATTGTGATTATTAAATGGCATGTATTAGGGGGAGAGTTATAATCAGGAGCAATTGTTGAATTCATATTTGAAAGGGATGCTTCAAGAGCAATAATCGTACACTCTAAAGAGGTAAAATTGAGCCATTGAAACTGTATTAATAGCTAATAATAATACTTGGATCAATACATTTTACATTACCTTATGCATGCGCATTTATGATTAGGTTGATGTTTACTTTCAATGGGTTGATGCTGTAGTGCTGTACATCCAGTTGGTTTTATCAGTCAAAGAAATCAAATAAGGTCCATATATTCAATCTCAAATCCCAACTCATGATCATTAACAGCTGTTAGTGTGGCAAGGCCTTTTATATATCATTGGTAAGCTCACTTTCCGATTCTAAATTCTATGCATTATGTCTCCATTTATTATTAGATTTTGAATGTCAATCAAGTTATTAAAGTCAAAGTATCATAAGAAAACTACAGGCTGCATGTTATAGAGTTGCAGAAGATTACATAGTAGGTTACAAGCAATCTTTTATATGATAAGTTTGAAATTTGGAACATTAATAATTATAATAATTTAGTTAGTTTTTAAAATATTGAGTATAGGATTGACACATGGGCATTTTAGGGTGAATTTACGCGATTTTGTCCGAAAATTATTACAGGTATGTATCTGTGCATTTATACATATGCATCTAAATTGACATACGTGCATATAATTATGGCTATCTTCTCCAATAAATTCTTATTTGTAGTTTAATGGTGGTATTGTAGTTTCTTTTGTATTACATGGACTTCTTGCTTGAAGTTCCTTTTTTCTATAAATATGGCCTTTCAAAAAAAAAAATAAAAAAAATAGAAGTCACTTGAAGCTAAAAGATATGCTAAATAGTCAACTGAAAGATAGCAGTTTATTGTTTATTTTTGTGCTTTTTAAGCGGAATTCACTCGTGATTAACACTGCTTAAAATCTGATGTTTATAAACATTTTGTTGTGGTCTCTTTTGGATGTTAATACCATCTGTGTTTTTAAGGGGTCGTTGACTACAGAATCATTTTTAAATCAAGTGAAAAAATTTTCCCTTTGATACAAATTTTTTTTTTCTTTTTTGCTTTTTATTCATTTTATGTTTTACCACTTTGTTTTTCATAAGAATTTCTTTTAAATCGTCATCATCATCATCATCATCGTACTCAATAAATCCCACCAATAGCAAAGCTATGGTAGGGTCTGAGGGGGGTTAGTATTAATCTTTGAAAAACATTGGTTATGCATCTCAGCATCTCAAATTCTCAATAAATCACCATCGTACTCAATAAATGAATTTCTTTTATTCATTTTAAAGCTTGTTTTAGTATTAATCTTTGGTTATGCAGGGTTGGGATTCTATGACCTTCAAATGTCAGTTGTTGTAACTGGTATCTTTTAGTGTAGGCTGTGTAGCTCTAAACAGCTCAGGTATGTATTTGGCTTGTAATCAATCTTTATTAATATGTTTTTACTTTGAATAAAAGTGTAGATTAATTAGGTGTATATGTACAACTATATGTACTGTGCACTGATGGGTTAAAATGAAAAAAATCTTTGACACAAGTAGAGCTGAGTCAGGTTGGTTAAAAATCGTCTTAGGCTAAAATTTTGCTTTTTAAGAAATAATTTAGTGTCAAATTACTAAAAGTTATATCATAAGATATATTATGTATTAAAATAATACTCTTTGTGTGATTGTCAACCTGTTTGACCTGCTTCATCCATTTTCTTTTTGAATTATTTTCTACTTGACCTATATGAGATGTAACATAACTCTAATCAATTTGTATTTGTTGAATTATTTTCTTAAATGGTTATGGGTCGGTTTGATTTGTCTATCATAATTGTTTACTTTCTATATAGCATTTGACTTTGATTTCTTGAATATTATCTTACTGGATGTGACTTTGCTTTCAAACGTTATCTGAGTGTATGGTATTATGTTCTAAATCCCAATTGATGATTTTCATCATTATTGAAGTGAATCGCTAAACACTTCAGATTTCGTACTTCATCCATTTCATTATATATACCATTATACCATCTCTTTTTACCTTACACATGCAGGATGTTTACTTTGATTGTGAATCTGCTGAAGTGGTTGTATCTTCACTTTGACATGGAGATGATCAAGAAAGGTATGCTATTTATTGAGTTTGCTGCAGCAAATTGTCCTATGTGGTCACTAATTATAGATCATTGCACATCAATAGTCACATTGTTAATGACTAAGTTGTTGAAAAGATTTGTTTTTTCATGGAAATATGGAACGCACGATTAAGACACAGGTCTCGAGCTACTCTCTTACTTTGTGTTGTAAATTTTCAGTTGTAGTTTTTTCTTATTCAACTCTAATTAGAATAGATTCGTTTCTTACTTAACTTAATAGTCATGTCCTCATTTAGACGGCCACGAGTCTAATCAAGCATGACCAAATTTTCATTGCCTCACCCCGCATCGCAAACCAAGTTCATACCGAACACATCCTCATTGCGTCTTTGCCGCAACGCGCGGGCACACCTACTAGTATATATATATATATATATTATTGTTAGACAAGTATAAATATGCCTCATCCTCTTACACACATTCACCTTCACATTTGTTAGCATCCTCAACATATATATATATAATTTACTCTAATCCTAGTACACCTCCGGAGGATCTGTTAGAAAACCTTCGATATTTCGAACCAAATAATCCCATGGTTGAAGTTCCAGCTAACAATATGGTAGTACCTCCTAATCACCCAACAATACCGGCTATTGATCTGATTGAACCTGTTAACCCTCCTAATGTTTACCCGGATGGTGAAAATGATAATCAGCCACTATTAGATGAGTATCCACCTCCTTCTCCTCCTCCTCTTCGTCCCACACAAGAAGTGCCAGATTGGGCGGAAGGGTACGAAACTGACCCCGAAAACAAGGATCGCAGCAGCATGTTGTACGTGGTCAAAGCGGGGTGTGTTGAGATCTTCAAATCTGTCAAAAAAGTTAATACAAAAAACAGTTTTTTTTTAAACTTTGGTTGTAAATATTTGTTGACGTACGCCGTGTTTTGCCCATAGTTTTTTCTTTTCTAACATTTATCACGTATAAGCTTCCCAAGCAAACTGACCGCGTCCGAAAAAGAGGATCGCAGCAGCATGTTGTACGTGGTCAAAGCGGGGTGTTTGAGATCTTCAAATCTGTCAAAAAAGTTAATACAAAAAACAGTTTTTTTGAAACTTTGGCTGTAAATATTTGTTGGCATACGCCGTGTTTTGCCCATGAATTTTTCTTTTCTGACATTTATCACGTATACGCTTCCCAAACAAACTGATCGCGTCCAAAAACGAGGATCGCAGTAGCATGTTGTACGTGGTCAAAGCGGGGTGTTTGAGATTTTCAAATTTGTCAAAAAAGTTAATACAAAAAACAGTTTTTTTGAAACTTTGGTTGTAAATATTTGTTGACATACGCCGTGTTTTGTCCATGGTTTTTTCTTTTCTGACATTTATCACGTATACGCTTCCCAAACAAACTGACCGCGTCCGAAAACGAGGATCGCAGCAGCATTTTGTACGTGGTCAAAGCGGGGTGTTTGAGATCTTCAAATCTGTCAAAAAAAGTTAATACAAAAAACAGTGTTTTTTAAACTTTGGTTGTAAATATTTGTTGACATACGCCGTGTTTTGCCCATGGTTTTTTCTTTTCTGACATTTATCATGTATACGCTTCCCAAACAGACTGACCGCGTTCGAAAACGAGGATCGCAGCAGCATTTTGTACGTGGTCAAAGCGGGGTGTTTGAGATCTTCAAATCTGTCAAAAAAGTTATACAAAAAACAGTTTTTTTGAAATTTTGGTTGTAAATATTTGTTGACACACGCCGTGTTTTGCCCATGGTTTTTTCTTTTCTGACATTTTTCACGTATACGCTTCCCAAACAAACTGACCGTGCCCGAAAACGAGGATCGCAACAACATTTTGTACGTGGTCAAAGCGGGGTGTTTGAGATCTTCAAATATGTCAAAAAAAGTACAAAAACAGTTTTTTTGAAACATTGGTTGTAAATATTTGTTGACATACGCCGTGTTTTGCCCATGGTTTTTTATTTTCTAACATTTATCACGTATACAATTCCCAAAACCGCGTCCGAAACGAGGATCGCATTACTATACGTTGTCAATATACGTTGTCAATATATATCATCCACATAATTTTAACTCACGACACACCATCCACATCCATTTCCATAACATAAACATACAATAAGCAAATACATTCATGAGAAACGAGATATTACACAATAATTGAAACACACTCAATAATCAAAACATACAATAGAGCTGTTTTAGGAAACTACAAACAAATGTCACTGATAAAGATTGGGACACTTACTTTTATTATGACCGACTTCTCTGCATATGCCACATTTACGAACTGTAGGTTCGTCATCATAACACGTCTCCTCCCTCGTTTCACGGTAATTTGAGAGGAGTCACCTCGAATTGTCCAACTCAGGTCCTTCCAATAATCACGGTGTCCGACGGGGTACCAGTGGCCTTCATATTGTTGACGGTATGTTGCTGTGTGGAATCGAACATCCACAACATCGTGAGGTTATTCACGTCTCCGGTGGCAAACTGCAATGGCGTGGAAACATGGAAATTTATTTAGTTGCCACTTACCACATGTGCATTTTCGTTTCGTATACTCAACCGTATATTCATTTCCACAATCATCGATTGTTTGAAGCCTTGAGTCAACTCGATACCGTCTCCCTGTAACATCAAAAAGAAACACTGTATGTTCCATTGAACAAACCCCATAAGCGTGGGGGTAACGCCGTATTGCAACTCCATGCAATTTGAGTGTGCAATACATACTGGGCTACATCTCTATTAAACGTGTAGTCAATGCATGCCTTTATGGGCAACAATCTAGCAAAGCGTAGAACATTATTTAAACTTTCAGAGATGTTGGTAGTTAGGTTACCCCACCGACGATTATTCTTATCATGCATCACGGTCCATTTACTTTTATCAATGGAATTTAAGTAATCCCAAGCTTTTTGATTGATAGCCTTCATTTGCCTAACCGAATGCAAGTACTTTCTGCGGTGCGTTGTGCTACCAATTGCCCAACATAACCTCTTCAAGGTTGCGCTCTTGAATTTTTGCGCAAAGTTGCTTATAATATGACGAAGACAAACGATGGTAAGCATTAGGCTCTTTCCAATCATCTAAAGTCTCCATCACCTTAATGATTCCTTTATGTCTGTCGGAGATAACACAGAGGCTGCCCATATTGTCATTTACAACATGCTCTCGTAACTGTTGGAAAAACCACATCCAACTTTCATTTGTTTCTTCATCAACAATTGCATAAGCCACTAGCAATATGTGATTGTTTGCATTTTTCGAAACCGCAATCAACAACTTACCCCGATATGAACCTTTTAGATGAGTCCCATCTACGGAGATAACAGGCTGGCAATAATGAAAAGCTTTAATACTCTCCCCGAACGCCCAAAAAAACGTATTTGAATACTGCACATCTTGATGACCCGTGCGGATGATGTAACCATTGTACAATAGTACCGGGTTTGCGAGTTGTAATGCTGCAATGTACTTAGGTAACTCTTCGAAGTTACTTTCCTAACTACCGTAGATACTCTCTATAGCTTTTCTTCGTGCAGTCCACGCTTTACTATACGTAATATCAACGTTCAACTTCTCCTTGATGTAAGATTGAATCTGTTTTACATCTGCACGAATTTGCGATAAGATATGTGAAGCAACATCTTTGGATCTTAATGAGCGGTTATTGTTGCGTTCTACTGTGGAGTAGCAACTATGTGCGGGTGTCCATACATTTATTCTCCATAAGTTGTTATTTTTTCTTTTGGAGGCGGTTACCGCCCAACGGCATGTTGGAGGGGGCTGGATAGGAGTACCATCTTTGTTTGGCTTTAATGCGCGGCATTTTGCTTTCCAAAAGGTTGGCTTGCTATCGGACACGTAGAGCTCTCTGTGCTTTTCAGCGTTCCACCTACGGACTGCTGAGATCACGTCATCCTTGGATTCAAATGACATACCAAGATGGATTTCCTTCATATTCTCATTCCAGAGAACAATGTCATCGTCGTCATTAAAATCAGAAAGCTGATAATCTTCTAGCGCCTCAACATGGTCCGAAAAATCAACTGGTTGTTGAGAAAATCCATTATAAATATCGGAATGGTAATGCTCTGATGATGGAGGGACAACAACATCATCTTCGGAATCAACATCTTCCGGGGTGACTTCACTTTCTTCTGTTTCTTCAGATGTGTAACCTTAAAGGAAATAATAAATGAATATAATATATACAACAAAGCATCTTCAATATATATATATATATATATATATATATATATATATATGAAAATTCTAACCTTCTGAGTCATCAAAACCCCATTATTATTATCTTGTTCACAAGATGGGTTTTCTGAACTTGTGTAGCTTGAAATACCGAGCTTCAAATTTTGAGATTGTGTATGATTGTGATGGTGTGCTTATGGCTCACCGGCTCCAAAATTATTGAATAAAGAAAAACCTCTTAAAAGATCTATGCAACTTGTATGTTTGAAAGGAACTATTGTTTCCCATTTTACGTAAATTTCAGCTATGTAATTTTCAATGGATTGAGCTAGATAGTACAACACAGGGGCGGATCTACATGTTCGGGTACGGGATCACGGGAACCCACTGAGTTTCTAATTTGATGTAAAATGTCTATATAAAAGATGAGAGTGAACCCATATATAAATTGTGAGTGAATCAATTGACAAGATGAATCATTGGTGTAGTGGTAAAATCTCCTTCTTTCTTTTGTGTGAACCTGAGTTCGAATCCCGTAATCATCATCTTGGGTTTCCCCCCTTTTTTTTTATTACATTTATCATATCCATTCAGCTTGTTTTTTCCCTTTTTTTTAATTACATTTTCATAACCACTTAATTAATCTCATCACATTTCAGCTTGGTTTTTCCCATTTTTATTACGTTTTCATAACCACTTAATTAATTAGGCCATTTGGTTTTTAACCACCTTCCTGCTCTCCACACATACACAAGAACATCACGCAATCCAGATCCACCGTTGAACTTTGATCGGCGCCACCTCCCTGCGCCCTCCGCCTCTCCTTGAGTCTTACCCTTTAGTTTTTGGAGTTCAGTCCTTCGCGGTAAGGTTATTTGTAATAGGTTGATGAGTTAGTTATTCAGTTATTGTAGTAAATACTCCCATTGTTGTGTTGGTTTTTGTTGCAAAATTTGCATTCATGGACAAAAAAGGAAGGAATTATTTTAAGTAATAGAGCATACATAATATGTTTTTTCAATCATTGTAATATACTATATAATTTTCTGTTCTAAAAAAATAGACTTTATTATAAAAGCATAACATTTTTTCGCCTACAGTAAAGTTTGATTTGGGTTTTTTCAACAAGTTTCGATCGAAGATGTAATGCAACGTTTCCAAACGTTGAAAACTCTTAGAAAACACTCGTAATTATATTATGTGTGTTTTAATTTCTAAAGACGATGTTTGTTTTTTTTGTTGTTGTATCGTATTTTTATTATGTGATGAACCTTACCCGACCCGAAACGTCGAACCGACCAAAAACTTTTTATGTCTGACCGTATAAAGTTAAAGCACCTAAAAACAGTGAACCCACTAGAAAAAAATCCTGGATCCGTCATGGTACAACATGCTCATACTATTCTCCCCAACAATAAATAAGGAATCACATGTGCCTTGAAATGTAAAATAGAGTAGCAACTGAAGGTTATTGGTTTGTTGTTCAATTTGCACGTGATTACAAATCAAAGAAACAAATTCTTCATAATTCATTTGGTATCTCATAATAAACGAAGTTGCATTGGTAGATTCATCACACCGAACAACTCCGTTTACATACGAAATATGTTCACCGCCCCAATATAGTTTTACTAGAAATGGTTTGAAAATACAAGACATTGATACCTTTCAAAGTTGGTGAATAACATATGCTATTTAAAAAATAATTTTGCATTGATAATATGAAGATGACAAGATGATAAGCAGGGCTAGTCTTGTTTAAATATAAAATACGAATATTTTTAGAATATATTAAATTAATAAGTTGTCAAATCCGGGTCAAATATGAGAGTATGGGTACTGTTAACATCTGCCAATTGAAATGGAGGATGCCTGAAAAAATGTACTTTAAAATTTCATATATTAGTGTTTTTAATAAAAAAAATTGTTTTTAATATTAAATCTTTTATTTTTTTAAATAATGTTATTAGAAAAATAATAAATAATAAAAATAAAAAATGTATTTTTTAAAATTAGTGTTTTAAGAAAATCTTTCTTAGTATTAAGACTTATTATTTTTTTAAAAAAGAGTTATGTAGGAAAATAAAAAATTAATAATAAAAAGTAGTGGTGTGGTCAAATCAGGTAGAAAAGGTACACTATTCACATCTGCCATTTGAAATGGCGGATGTCAAAATGACATCTTTCATTTCAAATGGTGGATGTCCAAATGGCATCTTCCATTTCAAATGGCGGACGTCCATAAAATATTAAAATTTAAAATTACACATGTGTTTTTAAATAAAAAATCTTTTTAATATTAATTTTTTTATTTTTTAAATAACCATATTTAAAAAACGTATTTAATCAAAATTAAGTATATTGGTGTTTAATGTTAAAAAAAACTTTCTATTTTTTTAAAAAGAGTTATTTAGAAAAGAAGTAATAATGAAAAGAAAAAGGTAGTGTGTGGTCAAATCAGGTAGAAAAGGTACACAATTCATATATGCCATTTGAAATGGCGGATGTCAAAATGACATCTTCCATTTCAAATGGCGGACGTCCATAAAATATTAAAATTTAAAATTACACATGTGGTGTTTTTAAATAAAAAATCTTTTTAATATTAGTTTTCTTGTTTCTTAAATAACCATATTTAAAAAACGTATTTTATCAAAATTAAGTATATTAGTGTTTAATGTTAAAAAACTTTCTATTATTTTAAAAAGAGTTATTTAGAAAAGAAGTAGTAATGAAAAGAAAAAGGTAGTGTGCGGTCAAATCAGCTAAAATTAAACTATTCACATCTGCCATTTGAAATAGCGGATGTCAAGCTGACAATCTTCTATTTCTAATGAATATTAAATTTTGTATTTTTTAAATAATGATATTTCGAAAACTAATGAATAAAAAGTTTAAAAAATATGTCGTGATTTCTTTTTAAACATATAAAATATCTGACTGAATTACATGATAATTACGTTTGAATACAAATATAATCTTTTGGAACAACTTCTCTAAAACAGTAACTTATGTCATCTAATATTTGGGAACAACTTCTCTAAATTACATGATAAATTACACTTGAATATACAAATATAATACACTTGAACTCTAGCAAAAACACTACCCCACCGGTAGTGATTTTCTGGGATTTAACCCTTATGGACAGTTGTCCTTATTCCAGAGGACACGCATCCTATTTCCGAGGCCACCAATTCCAACAATGAAAAGAGTGAAAGTCATAATCAGGTGGTTTTTGGGGTGGACGTGGTGTAGTAATGAAATCATCATACGAAATTAAGTAAGCATGGGGAAGCATTGCAGTATGGTTTTGATATGTCTTCTTGATTGTGAGTCTATTTATAATGATAGTAGAGTTACTGTTCACACCTGCCATTTCAAATGGCGGATGTCTGAAACATGTATTCCTTAAATTACATATATTAGTGTTTTTAATAAAAAAATCTTTTTAATAATAAATTTTTTATTTTTTACATAATGTTATTTTGAAAATAATAAATAATAAAAATTGTATTTTTAAATAACATATATTACGTGATTTTAATAAAAAAAAATATTTCTTGATAATTAACTTTGTATTTGTTAATTTAGTTTCATAAGTAAAAATAAAAAATAGGTAGTGTGTTGCAAGGCATTCAAACTTAAAGATGCTATGCAAGCTGAATTAAACTCACTAAACAATCGAAAGGTTTTTGGACCTATTGTCATTACACCAAAGTCAATGAAACCTGTAGGATATAAATGGGATTTTGTGAGAAAACGAAATGAGAAAAATGAAGTTACAAGATATAAAGCAAGACTTGTAGCTCAAGATTTTTCTCAGAGGCCAGGAATTGACTATGAAGAAACGTATTCTCCTGTTATGGATGCTATTACGTTTAGATATTTAATTAGCTTAGCAGTCTCTAAAAAGTTAGAGATGCGTCTTATGGATGTTGTCACAGCTTACTTGTATGGATCACTAGATAGTGACATCTATATGAAAATTTCCGAAGGATTTAAACTCCCCGAAGCAATAAGCTCAAAGCCTAAGGAAAGTATTCCATCAAATTACAAAGATCCTTGCATGGACTAAAACAATCTGGAAGGATGTGGTACAATCGTTTGAGTGATTATTTGATAAGCAAAGGATACACAAATAATCTTATTTGTCCATGTGTCTTCATCAAGAAGACAACATCAGGATATGTGATCATAGCTGTGTATGTTGATGATCTAAATTTAATTGGGACACAAAAATAAATTAATGAAGCAATTGCTCTTTTAAAGAAAGAATTTGAAATGAAAGACCTTGGAAAAACCAAATATTGTCTTGGTTTACAAATTGAGCATATGCATAATGGGATACTTGTGCATCAGTCAACTTATACTGAGAAACTCTTAAAGCGTTTCAATATGGACAAAGCAAATCCTTTAAGCACACCAATGGTTGTTAGATCACTCAATATTGACAATGATCCATTTCTTCCTTGTGAAGATAATGAAGAGATTCTTGGTCCCGAAATACCATACCTTAGTGCAATTGGAGCACTTATGTATCTTACTAACTGTACAAGACCTGACATTTCTTTTGCAGTTAATTTATTGGCAAGATTCAGTTCATCCCCTACTAAAAGACATTGGAATGGCATTAAACATATTTTTCGGTATTTAAAAGGAACTGCTGATTTAGGTTTATTTTATCCTAACGATTCAAAAGAAGGGTTAGTTGGTTATGCAAATGCAGGTTATTTATCTGATTCCCATAAAGCAAAATCTCAAACTGGGTACATATTTAAGAATGGAGGAACTGCGATTTCATGGCGTTCTCAAAGACAAACACTCATTGCAACATTTTCAAATCATGCTGAAGTCATTGCATTGCATGAAGCTTCAAGAGAATGTGTATGGTTAAGATCCATGTCACGACACATACTGATTTCTTGTGGACTAGAGAAAGATCGAATTCCAACTCCTATTTATGAAGATAATGCAGCTTGTGTCTCGCAAATGAAGGAAGGGTATATCAAAAGTGAAAGAACAAAGCATATACCACCAAGATACTTTGAGTATACTCGGGACCTTATTAAAGACAATCAGGTTGAGATGAGATATGCCAGTCCAGCAACAACTCAGCTGATCTTTTCACAAAAGCACTTCCCACAGCAACATTCAGGAAACATGTTCATGATATTGGCATGTGCCATGTACGGACAATGTAACGACCTGCAATTTGAGGGGGAGCTATATACTGCACTCTTTTTCCCTTAATTAAAGTTTTTTCCCACTGGGCTTTTCTTTAGCAAGGTTTTTAATGAGGTAGTACTTCAAGACCCCGAAGTTTTGAAATGGTGTCATCCAAGGGGGAGTGTTATGAATCACCACCGACAACCTTGCCGACAATATTGTATGACACCAAATTTCAAAGGCCAATTATGTGACCTTGTCTACCAATTATACAATCTTGTTTTCTAAATAGTATAGTTGTTGTAATATATATAGCATGTAAATGTAAGGGTAAAGATCATCCGAGACACATTCTCATATTTGCTATTATCATCTTTCTTTCCATAATCATATTCAATATTCTTATAATTGTGGTGATATTATAACAAAGTGTACTTTGTTTCCGGTTGAGGCACACATGCTCATAACCCTCATAATATAATAACTCTCCTCTCGGTTTATATATGGACTAGCAAAAGATGTGCTAGTATCGCTATGCTCTCAGTTTCACTCATAAACATGTATCCATCCATAAAACTTCTTTGACACAAATGCAAATCAAGAGGACTTAAAAAGGGTTGTAACGGGGCCATATGTAAGGGTATGGAAAGGAAATATTTAAGTAGCTCAAACGATCCGACCCGACTTATTACAAAACATCTAAATAACAAAACTACTATACAAACTGATTAACTTATTACAAAACCTCCAAATACGCGAAGCTAACATACATACTGCTTTCATCATCTTTTTTTTTTCACAAACGAACTACTAATTATGTAACTGAATATAAACATACATCTATTTGGCTTTTTGCTATTTTTTTTTGTTTTTTTTTTGTTTTTTTAAGCATCATAAACGTGAAGCTTAATACTGGACAAATACAAATACACGAACAAATACAAATAAACCTATTAAGCCGGATCGTCTCGTAACACAATGTCGGGGTTAATCAAATGAAAAATAGGTCTAAGAAATGTTTTCTAAGGGAACTAACCCCCCGCCCCTCACATTAACCATCCTCATATGTATAATGTATGAGGCCCCAACCCCCCAGTACCCACACTCACGCTCATCCAGACGAGGCTTAACCTAATTGTCTCTATCATTTTTGCATTTTGCCAACTACGATCCCGTAATCCATGAACATCAATGAAAGCACTCAAATGACATGTGTGTACTATATATTATATGTGTATTATATATATTTGGGTCAACTCACACACGTACCGGAGGAATAGGGTTGACGATATAAACATGTGTACCTATCCCCATGACTCGTTATCCCCGCCTAAACGACCCCAGTTTCAACTTCTCGTTATAAAAACATTTGTGAGTAAGACTAATTAGAAGCAGACAAACGAACCATGACCAGAAACCTATGACTTGGCATTAATGACAATAATTAACAGTTAAGAACTTCGGTTTCTGAACACTCTTCGAGGTACTATCGGGCTAAAATTTTTCAAATTTCCCTCATCCCCACACTTGAGGTTTACATTATCCTCAATGTAAGAATACTTAACATTATCCTCAAAGTTAAAATAGATAAAACGATTAATGAACATTTGAGGGACGGGGTTGAAATTGACTTTTTTGACTATTAAGCAATTTTAAAATTCGGGGCTCAAATGTGGCGGTTCAACGAACAATTATACAATTACACTTTTAACATTTAAAGTAAAAAAAAAAACAAAAAAAACAAAATAAATTATGAAACTGAAATCACGTGATATCAACGGGACTGGAAGAGGACCAGTCGGCTCACGAACTTTCGTAAACACACGTATACCCTCATCTCAACCAATTACCAAACTGACAATCAAACCTGCAAAATCTCGAGACGTGTAGAAGCAAACTTCTCACAAGTGTAAGACATAGGTCTTTTAAGAGTTAAGAAAATGCTTTTCTATTAATTTTATCAAAACAATTACCGAGCCGAATTAAGTCGTTTCATAATAAATTTAGTTAAACAAGTTAAAACGTTAAAATACCTAACTCACTTTCATTGTAATCACGATTGCATTTAGCATATGCAACAAGCCCTGTAAACCTCCCGGTAGCCCGGGAGGACGAGTGGGGTCTCGTGAGGGTTTATAGTGAACAACACCCACAAAGTTCAAAATACAACATAATATACACGTACCTGGATTAACCATAGCAAAAAGAACTTGAAAGCACTCTGGGTAGCTAAACTGAAACCTCGTTTTCTGACAAAAACTTTATCGAACACATCAAAATCTCAACTTTTCTCATGAAGTATCCCCACACTTAGCTTTTGCTATGATGGTACGCTTATAATACAATTAGTAATATAAAACTAAAACAAAATAGAAACTAAAAAAAATATACAAAATGTACAATTACCACCCTTTTGAAATTTGTATAGCATTCAAGGTGGGCGTCTGGTCCGCTCCCGTGCAACCTTCTCATTATAAGCACGCTTTTCTTCAATCGTTTGTTACCAGTCTTCCGATAGGCCAGGATCTGGCCCGAACATCCTCAATCTTTTGTGTGATCCTTGTCCAAGGATACACACTTGTCAACAAGAGGGTTAATAGTGTTTTCAAACAATAATAACCGTTTATCACGGTCTCCACACTTAATTCCCAAAACCCCCTTAGCACAGTCAATTACTGCATGTGCTGTGGTAAGGAATGGCCTACCCAATATGACTTGTGGTTGTGCATTATTGACACGTTTAGCGTAGTCAAGTACAAGAAAGTCAACTGGGTAGAAAAATTCATCCACCTGAACCATTATATTAGCCACCATGGCCCGAGGAAGTGTATGAGTTTGGTCCGCCAACACCACGGTGGTGTTTACCCTTTCTAATGGGCCAAATTTATACTGATCATATAAACTACCGAGCATGATACTAACACATGCTCCAAGATCTAGAAGTGCCCGATCAGTTTTAAATTTCCCAATTTGAATTGATAAAAGCGGCACTCCCGGGTCTTGAAGTTTACTTGAGGTGGTATTATTCTCCACCTCCTCATCTCCCATGTCGGTCAATTTACCATTTAAACATTTTTCACATGTGCAATTTTCACAAAAAGACATTTCATATGTTTTTGGTTCTGATTCATTTTGGAAAATTAATTCATTTTGATCGACACAATCACTCTCATCACTAACATCTTACAACACCCCCTCAACAAACTGTGGTGGTGAATCAACTTCAACACAATAAATTTCAAAATGAGGCAAAATACTTACAGCATTGATGTGCACATTGTTTCCCTTATTGGAGCTTGAGCAGTAATGGATCGGGTTGACTGTAGTATCACTCGGGAGTTGACCTGCGGTCTTTTGCAACTTTGCCATATCTTCTGCGAGGTGACCAATCTGCTTTGACATTGCCTCTGCTGACTTATCATGTAACTCAAACTGTTTCTTCGTTTCAGCCTTATGATCTGCCATAATCTTAATCAATGCATCCAACTTTGAGTGCACTGACTCATCCGCATTTCCCGAGGACCCCCTCTGTTGGTCCTGATTACCCGATGAATTTCCACCCCGGTTACCGTCTCTGTTATACCCCTGATTCTGATCATACGAACCCTGCTGACCACCTTGGCGGTAATTTCCCTGCGATATGTTCTGGCTCGATCCCTGAAAGTTCGGGTTAAACTGCGTCGACGCGTTCCCGTAATGAAAATTCGGGTGATTCCTCAGTCCCGGGTGATATGTGTTTGAATTGAACCCTTGGCCTTTGGAATCCCCATAAACATAATTAATTTCCTCGGTGTCATCCTCCTCATTATCATAATACTCGGGGCAATTTTCTGCCTTATGCTCGAGTTCACAACAATCTTCACAAACCGGGAATTTAACACCAACTTTCCTGACCTCTTTTTTCTTACCCTTTTTCAACTTAGCCAGTTCACGTTCCAACTCAGTAATTCTTTCATACTCACTCGCAAATGACTTAACTGACCTTGATGAATTACCACGTCTTCGTCTTTCAGCTGCTGCTTCAGATTTCGAGTCTTCACACATAAAATCTAGAAAATCCCAATCATCTTCCTTAGGCTGATTCAACAACTGACAATTACACGAGGCCTTAAGATGCTTTCGGTCCTCGTATGTCAACCCATCAACAAAACACTTTACCAGTTCCCACAGTTCGATTTGGTGGTGTGGGCATTTCCTGATCATGTCTTTATACCTGGTAAAGGCTTCATGAAATAACTCACCAGATAAATGTGAAAAGTTGCGAATGTCTGAACGGGCCTCGGTAGTCTTCAACTGTGAATAAAACTCGTTTAGAAACACCTGTTGCATCTCGGCCCAATTTTCTGATACTGTGCATCGGTAGCAAATTAAACCAGAGTTTTGCTTTGTCTTTTAGAGAGAACTGGAATAATCGCCACCGGACTTCGTCCTGATCAAATGTGTCACACCAATAGACCCACAAATAGCCGAAAAATCGGTCAAGTGCGAATACGGGCCTTCCGAAGCCATTCCATGGAAATGAGGAACGATGTTGATGTAAGATGGCCGGGACTTGAAAGTTTGCTGTCCCGGCACTCGTTCCTGTGGGACCAACGGGGATGCTCCGTCTGAGATAGCCGGTCTGAACCGACTGTTAACCCCATGAACCGGGGCCATATAATTCCTCATTGGCCCCCCGAGGTTCGCCAAACCACCCCGGTTAACTGGAATACCATGAACTCTTTCGGGTCGTTCCGCCCGATTCACCCTTTCTCGACACCTTCCGTTTCTGTTAACTGGTTCAGCCCGTCTCCGAATGACTGGCTCTTCTACCTCTTCATCCCAATTATCATCACCCACGTCTTCCTGCTCAAAACCCTCGTTCTCGGGCTCAACTTCCCGATTACCTCTAACCCATCTGTCTACCTTGGTATCAATCTCCAAACCCTCGTTTCCATTATTATTTTCCCCTTCTTCTTAATCTTCTGTCGGAATACTCGATTGAACATCATCGATATTTATCCGAACTCGGAGGTTGGGGTTATTATTTGGAGCGGATGGTCCGGCTTGGTTTCAATTTCAGTTTTGATTTCGGGTTCTGGAGGCACGAGTTGAGTGATTTTGGTTATTTTGGTTATGGAAGTTTGGTGGGTCAGGTATGTTGTTTGGGTGAAACGCGTTATTTTGTGGGAGTGGGTCTTGGTTTTGGTTATTGTTCTGGTTCTGTTTTTCGTTCTGGTTCTGGTCTTCCATTTCTGAGTTTCTGTTTTGTACTCGGTTCTGCCGAGCTAACCTCTCAATTTCGGGTCGTAAATTAACGGAGACTGTCGGCCCGAATGGTGGGTGCGCATAAACCTGTAATCTGCCGAGCTATGGTGTTGAAAATCGCATCTATGGACTGCTGGAATCGCCTCCTGGTCGTCAGAACGGAGTTAAGGTTCTTTATGATGAAAAAGATGTTATAAACCTAATTTTCCCGTTTTTTATGTCCGTCGCGATACGCGATGGCCATATGACCATCTCATCGCGTATCGCGACCTAAGAAATTTAAATTCCTCTCGTCGAGAAAGCCAAAATTCATATATTATGGCTCTCGTAACTCATTTTCTAGCCCAGGATACGCTCGTTTTACTTCAGGGTCGCATTTTGACAACCCATCTTGTTCAGTTTTAGCATCGGCTTATGATTTCTCATCCATACTCTTCCCAAATCCTTGTAACACTTCCCAATACATCAAATCATGCTTAGGTCTTCCCGAGATATCATTCCATGCTCGTACAGGTCTCTCATTTAACATCTTTAACGATCAATGACCTAAAATATAAAAGCACGTATGAAGTGCTAAAGTTCTACCAATATACTCAATAAAACTACATAAATAATACACTAATATATATTCAAAATACCCGACCATCAATCATATTCTCATCTTTTGTTTATAAGTTTTAAACGTTTATATCTCGTCTAAAACGATAGGATTTTTGGTATTCCGTCTCGACCAACAAAGTGTTTAAATATTCCGTCTACTCCGACTATATTTCTAAAAATCCTATCATTCTAGACGAGATTTAAACTTTGTTCACAGGATTCCAGCCACCGTCGTCTATCCTCCGGCGCGTCGAAGAGTCCGATGCGCGTGTGTAACCGAAGATTTCACGAGGTTCAGTTTGTTGAGTTCGATGCAAGAGATGAGACCGATTCGTACTTTGCGACTTGTTATGAAATAATCGAACAAATTTCGTGGCGAAAACGGAGGTGTGTTTGAGGATTTCGTAAATTTTTGCGACAAACAATTTGCAACGTAAATATTGCGAGATTTGGTTCAGTTTTGAGTTCATGATGATATGAATTTATATTTTTATAGTTTTTATATTTCTTTTTTTTTGTTTAATTTTGACGTCGTGTTTGTAAGTACTTAAATTGTGAATTAATATTTGTGAGAAATATTATTATCATAATCTATTCCGTCTACTCCGACTATATTTCCAAAAATCCTAGCGTTCTAGACGGGATTCAAACTTTTAAAACTTATAAAAATAAAAGATGAGAATATGATCTCATTGGAACAAATTCATTCAAAATGCGTCTTGGAAGACGAAATTTAAAATCCCTTTTCTCAAGAAAAATAATTTGAACGGACCAGATATGAAACATAAAAACACCGTCTGGAGAGACTGCTTTTTAGGGATGGCAATGGGTCGGGTTTAGGTATTCCCAAACCCGTCGGGTTTTAATCGGGTAATTACCCGCCGGGTTTCGGGTTTCTTATCGGGTTTTGATAAAAATACTCGCGGGATATACCCGACTCAAAACTTGCTAGGTTTTTACCGGGTTTTGACAAATATAACTATTAGATTACAAAGATGGTTACCATAAACATAAAATATCTCAAATAATTGACATAAACAAGTTTGGCAAACAATATATATGGAATATAGTATATATATAATATAATAAGTTATATCGGGTATATAATCGGGTAAATGAGTTTATGTTATCGGGTAATCGGGTATAGAAATCCCAAACCCGCGAAAAATTTCAAAACTAATCCCAAACCCTAATGGGTCGGGTATTACCCGTCCCATTTATGTTGGGTTTCGGGTTTTCCCATCGGGTTCGGGTTTCATTGTCATCCCTACTGCTTTTTACAAAATCATTTAACTTAGAAATATGGACGAAAACCTCAAGATTTTTAAAAATCTCGTCGGGTTTGTCAGAGTAATGCCAAGTGTCAAGTTTTAATTGGTTCCACAATCCCGTCGTTTATAATTCCAAAGCGTCGCCTCTGTACAAGTTCGTTGGATTATTTTGAGAATCTGATTTCATTTAGGATTATTTTTTTTCTCTCTCTCTCCTCCTTTGGGTTATTTTAGAAATTTTCCCTATCATTTATCACTAGCTTTATCAAAGTCCAACTCGTAATTGAATTATTAATGAATGTTTAATGGTTGTTGTATCTGTCACATTGAAAGTAGTTGTTTATGAGTGTTTGACATGGAAGGCTATGCGTGGTGGAGGGGCTATAAATTGGGGTGAATTGCAACATATGGCGTCCAGTCAGCAAGAGGTGAAAATTTGTTTTTGTGGTATAATGGTGTAGGGGCTACAAAGTAATATAATAATAATATTATTATTACTCCTTCCGGCGACAAATATCACCCGCCCCCGCCCCTTATCCCTCAATATCGGCGGGGGGGGGGGGGGGGGTGTTCCTCCACAATTTCGTACAAAATCGCCCTCCAACGTCGCCCACTACATTTTGCCTAGCCTAATAGATCATTTTAAAAAGAAATAGCTCGTGAAGAATTGTCTTTAGTACATTATATTTTTATGTATCTTCTAAAGAATTTGATATTTTATTAAAAACGATCATACCTAAAAGAAATATATGATCCAATGATGGAAATGAGAAAATACAAAATCAGTGATGGTAAAAAATTTTCATCCATGACCACATTCAAATGTAGTTTTTTCTTATTGTTAAAGTTATTGTATAAATGTATAATACTTTTTATGTTATCTATGGTTTCCACGTTTTTCTCCTTCCGAATGATTTTTGACTTGTCATTATTATTATTATTATTATTATTATTATTATTATTATTACTACTACTACTACTTCTACTACTATATATTTTTCATAACAAAATATTTGTGCATGGTCAATAAAATTAAAATGTTTATAAATATATATATATTCTAATAAAAGACTACTCATTTTTGTCATTTGTCAATCTCTTAGTCATTCTCACCATTTTTTCAACTCATTTCAATATATGATCCTCATCTTTTACACCATTTCAATATATTAATTCAAAACATTAATTGTGAAATAAAAAAATAAGGGAATACTAAAATTAAAGTTGTAGACCTTTTAGAATAAAATTTTAAGTCACATGTAATTGCAAATTAAAGAAATAAGAATCACCACTTTCACTTTATACAACTTTAAACATTCGAATATTTTATTAACTCAGAATAATCACTGTTATTTGAACATGTTTTAAGTTTAGTATGTCTTTGTTATTTTCTGGCAATTGCATTCATATAAAATGAAACAAGTCATTTTGTTATATTTTAATTTTTGGTTTTATATGTTACTTGATTATACTATTATTAATTGTAAAATATAAAATCAATTAAAAATTTGTCACACGCGGAATATTAATGACAACAAATTTATCATGATCAATCAATTTCAAATTCTAAATATTCTAAAGATGATGATCTCATCGAAGTTCAGGTAATATGATTTTTGGGATAATCATGATTTTTGGATAAACATGAGCAGGTGATTTCAAATGACATAATATTAATTTATTAAAAGGTATGACAGTTTATGTGTATAAATATTTTTTTGATAGCTTCATGAATGCATTATCATTTATCTAAGGTTGACATGTACTTGAAGAACCTTACTTGTCACACGGAAGAGTTATAAGCAGACCTATATGGTACATTATCAAGAGTTACAAGTAGACATGCACTACAGATTTTGATTTTTTATATAAAATGTATACAAACCAATACAATCACAAATGTAGTGTATCAGGAAGGTTTTACTTATTTGTAACATAAATGATTTCAATTCAAATAAAAAAATGCGTTGCAGAATGATCTATAAAACAATTGATACCATTTCATTCAAAAGGGGATCGATTCCGTAAAAGATTGGATCAGTAACTGTAAATTTTGTGCAATCTTAGTAGTTTAATTTATGTGACTTTAATGTAAATGGTAATTGTATTAACAATATATGATCATGTTGTTGATTGTATTTCATTTAATGGTTAAAATTTAAAATTTTCATCAATCACCCGTGTAATACATGGGCCTCAAACTAGTATATTTATAAAAAGCTTTGATTTGATTTTTAGAAGTTACAAGTTACCTATCGTATTTAATATTAACATTTCACGGTCAAAATGTTTATCATAAGTAACTAGAAAAGTATATGCAATGTTTTAAAAACCAGTATTTTACTTGTATCGGATTGGGTTGAAAAATGGTACAATCAGTTGAACTAGGTTATATCGGGAGATTCAACCGATTGAATAGTTTCCCTTATAATTTCCTTTAAATGCAATTTCAACTCCAAAAATAACCTAAAACTATATGATTCCATAACAAATAATCCAAAAGTTAATCTATATTAAAAAAATAATACAAAATCACTCAATTTTAAAAAAATAGTTCTAAAGTTTACACGTTTGAATGTTAATTGTTGGAATAAAAGTAATTTTGAAAAATTATGGGCCGCAGATATCAAAACATTTAGTACTTAAAACCGGTTTGCCAGTAAAGACCGATATTTTAGAAAGAACCGCCGGTGCGATTTTCTAGCAAACCGGTCAAAAATACCGTGCTCAAAATACCGGTCTACTGTGGGAATCCGGTTTAACCAGTTCAACCGGCCGGTTTGAATCAGTTTTTAAAACACTAAGTATATGTGAAGCCAATTATTCCTAATTTAAGTGGTCGAGGTGCCAAAAATTTCAAATTAAAATAGGGAATGTCTTGGTTCAAGTCTCACATGTAATAAAAAATATAAATAAATAAGAAGTTTCAGGTTGGGTCAGAGGGTGTTTTCACCCATGATGAGTCTCTTCCTAAGACTTGAGGGTGGTCTCCAGTATTCAGAGAAGAAGATAGGCGGATAGACCAGTAACACGTCAGTGATCTAAATAACCGTTCAGAAAGGAAAATTATATGTGAAAAATGAACAAAAAGTACTTGATGTTGGCACTTTTATCATGCCCTCTATGTCTAGGTTGATTTCAAAGTTTTCTAACCATCGTATTCAGCTATTGACAAAGGAATTGCCACATGTTAGACCGAATTAAAAAATCATGTATGTATAGAATGTTAAACCAAAAGAGTTTCACAAGTGATGTCACAAAACAATATTGAAGCTCAACTGCATTTCTGCACAAACAATAAAAAGGCTTGCTTATGCTACAGAACTCAATAATTGCTATTGGTGTTGTGTGCCTCGACTTTTCAAACAAGAATAGGTTAATTGCTTTGATCTCACAAAATAATTAAGTTACACCAATCGGAACTTGACAAACAAAATAATTCAACTCTTATTAAGAAAACCAACTAATGGGACAAACTTAATAATATATCAAATACCAAAGACTTATATGGATATCCTTTGGCCTAGTTCTACTCAAAGTCAAATACTATAACAAACCATAAAATAAATTAAAAGAGAATTAAAGAAATAAAAGAAGAAAATTCCATCCTACATTAATGGAGGAAAGAATAGAAAAGGCTTCCACCATTGTATAAATAGGAATGTAAGTTCTTGTCTTACATCTATAGATTATAAAACTAATGAGCTATTTATAAGAAAGAAAACTCATATGTTAGTATTCTTATAAGACAAATCACACCCTATGGTCCTAGCGGAGGGTGCGGAGCACCTGACGCGCACGGGCTCGGGCGATGAGCGCAATGTGGCACTTTGATGGCCTTGTGGAAAATTAAAATTTTTAAAAATCCTCCCTTCGCGATACGCGACAGCTTTAGATAAATCTCATGGCGTTACGTGATGACGTGTAAATCACCCAGAAACTTTGCAACGTCGCGATACGCGATGGACTATTAAAGTAACACATCGCGATACGCGACGTGGAGATTACGTAGACAAGACATGTAACGTGCCACGTGGCCTACCTAGGGCTGACTCGGCAATGCTATAAGACTTATCGCGATACGCGACGGATTCCAAAGTCAGCTATAAATAGATTGCAGATGAGACATTCAAACCTCGTCCCACATCACTTTTCTCTCTAAATTTTCTTTCTATATTAAGAAGATGGTATAATATCCAAGTGATCGTAGCGATATCCTATCCGATCGAAAGAAACTTATATACGCGAATCCAAAAGCTCTGCCTATCAAGGTAAGACATTGTGCCATTGTGTAAAGTTTTTAATCTCATGATTATCGTTATGATTATTGGTTTTATACTAATCTAGATATACTACATTGTGTTTAACATAGGTGCTTAATACCAAGAAGCATTCTTTAATTGTAAACTTGCAAGGTGAGACATTCGAGTTTTTGTACAACTCACATTTGCGTGAGACAACTGTTTTTCCGACACTGTCATGATAATTTCAAAACCTATAAAACTCATGGCAGATAGTCTAAATGTTTTCAAATATATTTTTAAAGTATTTTAAATACATTACAGTGATTAAGTCTTTGTAGACTTACGCGATGGTTAGTACTGTTATTGTGGGGTTTTGTATACAAGGCTTGCCTACTGGTTTAGTACACGTTACTTATTGGACTAGTGTTAGCCAATAAGTAATATAACCACAGTCATAGATACAGTCGAGTGACAAGTACCTTTCGGTAATTTGTAACAGGTAGATGTAAAAACATCTTCATGCTGTAAATGTAAAATGTTAATTTACAAATGAATTTACTCACTAGTATTTCTTACTGATCAAATATTTTAAACATGTATCAGGTGACTTGTTAGAGACAAAGGAATGATGTATGCGGGCTTCCAGCTTAAATAAGTGGCTTGTCACCCGAATAAAGAAACGTGTTTTGTAAATTAGGGTTTATCCCTATAAAATTTATGTTTGCATCAAAATAGGTTAAATTTCCAGTTTATAATAATAACAATTATAGTGTTTTTATAACTCTGATCATTTTTCCTAACTACGGTTCCAGCTTAATAAGTGGCTTGTCACCCGAATAAAGAAACGTGTTTTGTAAATTAGGGTTTATCCCTATAAAATTTATGTTTGCATCAAAATAGGTTAAATTTCCAGTTTATAATAATAACAATTATAGTGTTTTTATAACTCTGATCATTTTTCCTAACTACGGTTCTGATGAAATATTCCACTGCAAAATAATTTAATAAACACCGATACCACCAATCAATGTTCACGGCTTCCCTCCCGGAGTATAGGGGTCGGGGGCTGTGACAAATACACAATTTGATACCAACAAATATGTTTTAGGATAAAACTAACTTCATTAAATAAGAGAAACTTATTAATAAATGATAAACGAATTATTATTTAAAATCTCCTTCATGCCACCCCATGAGATTTACCGAACCGCCCTTAAATGTTGTCTCGTTTAGCATAGAATTACGCATGACTATTGTCTCACTTGCTTTTAAGTTTTAAATGAAAATTAACCGGTAATTTTGTGGCAGTTAACCAAAAATCATTAAATTCTATACTTTAGAACACATTGATCAGTTGTATTATTACAAATGCATTATACTGATAACATTGGAACACAACAGCCAAATAAAATACCAATTGATATGAGAAGTTGTACAATAATATGAATCAAAATAAAGTGGAAAATTATAATAATACTAGTAGTGGTTAATCTAGCATTTTTTAAAGAGCATTTAGCTCATTCTATATCACTTATTTGAGTTATTATTATTCAGGGAATAAAAATACAGTGCCGTCACATTTAAGTTTAGACGAAAATCTATTTAAAACTTCATCGTTTTAATTAATTAAAGAGGTAGGTCCTCGCAAAGCCCAGTTGGACCCGCAAGACTCACCTTAAAGAGGTACATCTACGCAAAAGACCAACTGGATCCGCAGGACCCACCATGCTCAGAGAGATGAAGACCTTACACGCAGTAAGCCAGCTGTTCCCGCAGGAAAGCCTCCCTTGGTACAGTACCCTGCCTGTCCCCGCAGCTGTGGGTACAAGCCAAGAAGGAAGGCTAACCGCACTAACAGTAAGGCTACACGCATAAGGCACTAACTCTTATTCTTCAGCAATGTCACCTGAAATGAGCAGGGCGGGAATATTCCCGCCCAAAAGAGCCAGTCCGTACGCTTCTAGAAGATCTTTTGTACTATACCTACCAAGGTATGGACAAATGGACAAGATCTGACAAAAGCAACCCATAAACCAATCACAGGGTGACAGCTCACTGACAATAGTACGAGGAGGAGCACGCTCCAGTACAAAATGTCACTATCAGCCGCTGCCTACCCACCAACTCCCATCGTGGCACGAACGTAGCCCATAGTTGGTGGAAAAGGAATATTATATACACCTGGCCGTACCTGCTTGGAAACCTACCTTCGGCTATAAATACTCCAACACCTTGGAACGGTATCATCATCTTCTCTCTAGCTATTTCTCTCTATATACACTTATATTCAGAGCAACCTAGTCTGATTCTCACGCCGGAGGGTGGTCACAAGGAGGAACCCCCCCCCCCCTTCTCAGTGACGAGCTTACAGTGTCTGTTTTGCAGGGTGAGAAGAATAACCATCTTTGCCGGACCTAACCCTCGTGGGAAACATCTACTTAACCCTAAGATTGTCCTTAATCTGCCGGGGTCACTTAGTGTTTCTTCATTGGCGCCATCCGTGCATTAAGCTAGAACTTACTTTTCTTTCAGTTTTTTTTTCAAACTTCTGGAAAGATGGTTAAGGTTACTCCGATGCCAAAGCCACCGTGTAACCAAAAAACACCGGTAACCACAACCCCAGCTACTGGGGGGGACGCCGGTGAATACACGATTGTTACGAACACTACCCCGGTTACCCAAGCCGGAGCAAGTGCAGTAAACAATCCTCCCCTGGGATTCATTGATACCCAGTTGGGGAAACAACGGACGAGACTTCCCCGACAAACACCAGAACAAGTTAAAGCTTGGGCGGAAGCACGTCAGAAAGAATTCCAAGCCGAGTTGGACGAACGTTTACGTTCACTCCAACAGGCCAATGACGAATTCGGAAGCACTCGACAAAAGCTCAACATGAGCAATGATTGCGAGTATGTGGATGATGAAGATTGGGAAGAATCTGACAGTGACGCAAACCCACGTCATAAGGCGAAAGGGAAGCGTAAAGAAGCAGACTTCCACTCGAGAAGAAATTTCGGAGAAGCTTTCAAACCAAAGAACACGGGGGGAAACCCACGTGACTTCTCCAAAACTTTCAGACCAACTGTTGCGAATACGGGAACGTCCAAATTTGCAAGAGACATTGCGGAAGCAATCGCTCCAAAGAGTGCCAAACAGATGTCCAACATAGGCACTTATGATAGCATATCTAACCCGGACGATCACATGAACAGATTTATAGCGGGAGCAACCGTCAGTAATTGGACGGAACCCACATGGTGTTACATGTTCCAAATGACGCTCGTCGGGGCAGCCAGAGTGTGGTTTGATCGTCTACCGGTCCACCACATCTACGATTGGGCAGCCTTCCAGCACAAATTCAGCCAGCACTTCAGTCAACAAAGAAAATATACTGAAGAGCAATGGACGATCCTCAACTGCATCCGGGAAGAAGACGAATCTTTGCTAGACTTCATCACTCGCTTCAACTCAAAGAAGCTAAGTCTGGGCACTATTAGCGAAGATCTTGTTCGCGCCGCTTTCATCCAGGGCGCTGAGTACCCAGAGCTCATCCGCACGTTGACAGGTAAAGACGGCATGCCATCCACGTGGGATGCCATCATGACGCAGCTAATCGCTTTGCCGAAACGGAGAAGCAACTGGGTAGAAATCTTCCCCAGAGCACAAACCTCTACACCCAGAGAACAAGAGAAAATAACGTCCGTACCGCCCGACAAAACAAAAAGAGGAAGCTTGGTATTTGGCAGTCAAGGGTAAACTTTGACACCTCATCCAGCTCTCGCCCTCTCTTAGGCGGAAGGGACAACATGCACTCGTCGAACCGGAATCCCAGATGGATGCCACTCACCAAAAGCGTTACCGAGATATTTGCCACCGAGAGGCTCCCATGGCCAAAGGCTCCAATAATCCGACAGCGTCAAAATGCTGATCAGAGCAAATCCTGTGACTTCCACGGGACAAAAGGCCACACCACTGAGGAATGCACATCCTTGAAGGATGTCGTCGAAACATTCGTCAAAGATGGGAAACTCACATACCTCGTGGCGTCAATCAAGAACGGAGGGAGGAAAGACAATTGGTACAAGGGCAATGGACGGAAGCCCGTCGACATCAGCATTCACATGGTTCACGGCAACATCAGAGAAAGAAAACGACGAACAACAAAGCCAAGTGCGTGGAAGGAAGCAGAAGTGCGCTTCCCGCGTGTGCCAGGGGGGCCCAACAAAGAAGGCCCCATAGTCATCAAAAGCCAGCTGGGGCACTACATCACCTCCCGCACCCTTGCCGATAATGGCGCTTCATCAACGGTCATGTATAGGCAGTTCTTCGACAAGCTAGACGACGAAGACAAAGAACGCCTAGAAACAGTTTACGTATCGATGGAAGGGTTTTACGGCAGCACAAACACCCCCTTGGGAATCCTATCTTTCCCCGTCACTCTCACGGACGGGAAGTACTCCCGCACAGAAGACGTGGACTTTGTTGTAATGAGGAAGCCACACCACACATACGACATTCTCTTCGGGAGAGATGGGATGGCAAGACTTAATGCCGTGGTGTCTTCGGTCCATGGGATGATGGGATGGCCAACAGCCGAGGGCGTTGCTATGATCACGGGCATTCCCCAGGTATGCATCGCATCTGTCTCATCTAAACCCAAACCAAAAATGGCTAAACCAACCACCTCTGAGCCAGAAGAATGAGCCTTCAATGGCAAATACCCTGACCAGGCCGTTACCATTGGCCCAACGATCACTAATCCCACACGCACCTTACTCAAACGCTTGTTGCAAAAAAATATCGACATCTTCGCGTGGACACCAGCTGACATGACTGGTGTACCTCGAAGTAAGGCGGAGCATAAGCTCAAGTGTGACCCGGCGTTTGCGCCGGTCATACAAAAGCGTCGCGTAATGGGTGCTGAGCAGGCTAACGCGTGTAGAACCCAAGTCAAGGAACTCCTTGACGCAGGCATCGTACGCGTTAGTAAATATCAAACATGGGTTGCAAATCCCGTCATGGTACCAAAATCCAACAAACAATGGCGCATGTGCATAGATTTCAAAGACCTAAACAAAGCATGCCCTAAGGATTGTTACCCGTTACCCGAAATTGACCTTAAGGTAGATTCATTAGCACCGTTTTGCCTTAAATGCTTCCTTGATGCGTATAAAGGGTACCATCAAATCCACATGGCTGTTGACGATCAGGATAAAACCGCATTTCGGACACCCGATGGCACATTTTGTTACCAAATGATGCCATTCGGACTAAAGAACGCCGGATCCACATACCAACGCCTGATGGACAAAGAGTTTCACACCCAAATCGGGAGGAACTTGGAAGTTTACATGGATGACTTGGTCATCAAAAGCCTCGAGCCAGAGGCGATGTTGAAAGATATCGAAGAAACTTTCAACACGCTCAGAAAGATAAACATGAAGCTCACCCCGAGCAAGTGTTCCTTTGGGATGGAAGATGGGAAGTTCTTAGGAGTCATCGTTACCAAAGTTGGCTTCAGAGCGAACCCTGACAAGGTTGAAGCCATTATGAAAATGGAATCACCTACTACCATCAAACAGGCTCAGACACTGAATGGACGACTAGTCGCACTAACCGCTTTTTGGCAAACCACGCGGATAGGTCGTTCCCATTCGTGTCAACATTGAGAAATTGTTTGAAGAAAACACACTTCCGCTGGACACCAGAAGCGGAAGCAGCTTTCCAAGAGATTCGGTCACGCTTGGTCGAACTCCCAACACTCACAGCACCAGAAGTGGGGGAGGAATTAATTCTCTACCTCTCCGCCACAGACAGAGCAACCGGGGCAGTCCTACTAGTAGAACGAAAGGGCATCCAGATGCCCATCTACTATGTAAGCCGCGTCTTAACAGACGTGGAAACCGGGTACTCCACGCTGGAAAAATTAGTCTTAGCGCTTGTACAGGCTTCACGCAGGCTAAGACGATATTTCCAAGGCCACCCAATCACCATTCTCACCGACTTCAAACTTGCAAACGTTCTTGGCAAACCCGAGTTGTCAGGGCGCCTAGCCAAATGGGCAATTGAGTTGGGAGAATACGCGATAAAGTACAAGCCAAGACCAGCCATAAAAGGCCAGGTCTTGGCCGACTTTATTGCAGAAGTCCCCGCTTCGCAGGAAAAAGAGTGCCAGGAAGAGGCTCAACCCTCTCCAGCACAAGACATTAACGATGTCTGGCGACTCTATACTGATGGAGCAGCCAACAACAAAGGTTCAGGCGCAGGGTTGAAACTAACTAACCCAGCAGGCCAAGATTACACTTACGCTATTCTGTTGGATTTCCCAAGTACGAATAACGAAGCGGAGTACGAAGCATTCTTGGCCGGATTAAGAATTGCGCGTAAGATGAAATTGAGAAACTTGGAAGCCCATGTGGATTCCATGCTAGTAGCCAACCAGATAAACGGGACGTACACGGTCGTGAACGACACAATGGCCCTGTACCTCGCACAAGCAAAAACCCTTATGCGCGATTTCAGCGATTGCAAAGTTTTGCATATCAAGCGAAGCGAAAACAAATCTGCGGATGCGTTAAGCAAGCTTGCATCGTTAGCCTTCACCCACTTGGGAAAGGACATCCGCGTTGAACTTCTTGGAGCACCATCAGTCCCGCACAAGGAAATTTGTGTCATCCAAACCGGCACGGAAACATGAATGACGCCAATCATAAATTACCTTGCGACGGGTGTATTACTTGAGTCAAAGACACAGGCAAGAAAGATACGCTGTAAATCACTGAACTATCAACTTGTTGATGACATACTTTACAGGCGTAATTTTCTTGGCCCACTCCTCAGATGCGTTGACGACCAAGATGCCGACTACCTCCTAAGGGAAGTACACGAAGGCATCTGTGGAGTACACGCAGGTCCACGCGCAGTTATAGCTAAGCTAAACAACGCGGGATACTTTTGGCCGGGGATGCACACGGATGCGCTGGCCTACATCAGAAAATGTAGGTCATGCCAGCTCAACGCACCCAACACGCATCGCCCGAAGAACGAACTTGTTCCAGTCACTTCTTCATGGCCATTCCAGAAGTGGGCCATCGATGTTACAGGCCCATTTCCCACAGCAGCAGGGAACGTTTAGTTCCTAGTGGTAGCCATCGACTACTTCACCAAGTGGATAGAAGCAAAACCCCTAGCCCAAACAACCGCAAAACATATCAAAAAATTTATTTGGGAATTTATTATTTGTCGTTTTGGACTTCCACAGAATTTGGTGAGCGATAACGGCACCAACTTTGCTGATCAGAAGCTACGAAAGTGGCTGAAAGAGCTTCAAATCACCCACACCTTTACCTCAGTGGCACACCCACAGGGTAATGGTGAGGTGGAAAGATCAAACAAGAGCATCGTCGACGGCATTAAGAAAAGACTCTTGGAGCATAGATCCGGCTGGGTAGACGAAGTTCCACATGTCCTTTGGGCAAACAGAACGCTGAAAAAAGCAAGCACGGGCGAAACCCCGTTCAGCCTCACCTATGGCACTGAAGCCATGGTTCCAATCGAGATTGGTCTACCCTCACCAAGAGTCATAACTCAACCAGAAGACAATGATGCGGAAAGACGGTTAGACCTTATGCTAACCGAAGAGCGCAGAGACTTAGCCGCAGCGCGTGAAGAGAACTACAAGCGACAACTGCAAAAGTACTACAACACGCGGGTGAAACTCTGCAACTTCAATGTCGGAGACTACATACTCGTAACAACGAGGCTTCGAACCAGGAGCGCCCAGGAAAGCTGGCCCCGGTCTGGGAAGGGCCATACATTATTAAAGAAGTTCTGGGAAAGGGCGCATACCGACTCGAAAGGCTCGATGGCACCCCCATCCCAAGAACATGGAATGGAGCTCAATTACGCAGATGCTAAATGTAGATCAATTCCAAACTTTTAACGAACAGGCCTAGAGCCACTTCTAATAGAAATGATTCTCCTTATCACATTGATGTTGATAGCCTTACCTTTTTACTTATGAACTGCCCACACTGATATGCCGGTATTCACTGCATAAATAAGTGAGGGAGGAAGTAAGTCGTTGCGTGTGGAAAGCGGCACAACCCGCATAAACACAAAAACGGTAAAAATTTCTAAGGGGAAGATGAGGAAAACCTTCACGCAGGTCAGATATAGATGAAGTTTGGTCATCCTACTAAGTGAAAGTGACGGTCCTACCCGCACAATCATGATAGAGGAAACAGAACATTAACCTATTATCTGACACGCGTCTAAAGCTTAACTTACTCAAAACACTTAGAAAATTGCTAAGTTAAACTAAAATATGCATGAGCAAATTATATAATGTTTACAAGGCAAGGCATTAACAAAACATTTATATTCATGATAAAAGCTGTTCAAACATTACAAAATGGCTAAGTATCTACCCACCTACAAAGAGTGCAAATCTATCCTAACAACTTGGAGGATTTTGAAGATTCAGGCTTCGGGACCACTTCCTCCAAACCCACTTGAACCCGCACCATCAGTCGGCTGCGGCGGTTCGAGGAAAGCTTTGAGAACAGCTAGCCCGTCATCAGCAGCAGCAACTTCATTAACCTTTTCCATGACCGGATGAGAGAAAGCAACATACTAGTTCACAGCTTGGTCATAGGCAGCCTCAGTATCAACATCGTGTAGAGGAAATTTGGAAGGCGAGATGCCTTTCTCTGCAAATCCTAGACCAAGTAAGAAACCAGCTTTCTCTCCATCCTCATGAGAAGCGTTGAGGGCTGTGCTCATGGCATCATCATAGGATGTGTTCGCAAAAATCCGATGCACAACCAACAAAAAAAAAAAAACTTTTCTAAGTATAAAAAGCAAAAAGAGCAAAAAGCAAAGAATAATGGAGCTATGCGTATCTGCGGCAACGCTTCTCGTAGAAGCCAATCCTTATTGGACAGAGCCCCCTGAAGGGTAGCTTGAGCTTGATCGCGGGCGCATTCGGACTCATTCTTGCTAAGGTTGGCTAGCAACACCTCCTTTGCAGCAGCCTCCTCAACGCCTTTAAGCTTACGCTCAGTGCGATCAAACACACCCTTCTGATCCAAGAGCTCCTGTAGCTTCTTGGCGTCCTCCAGAGCCAAAGCCTCATGAGCCTGCTGAAGCTTCTCCAGTTTAGCTTTTAGTTCTTCATTTTCAGCGCGTAGAGGCTCAGCAACAGCTTCAGCTTTTGAGGCCCTTTCAGTAGCATTGCGCGCAGTTTCCTTGGCCAACCTAAGTTGTTCGTTAACAGCTTGAGTAGCCTTGGAACGAGCCTCATGCCTAGCTTGCATTTCGGCCTCAAGGTCCTTGAAGGCCTTTTCTCTCTCAGTGACGGTGGCGGCAAGCTTCTTATTTTCTTCCCTCAGTGATCGCACCTGAGCCCCCTCCAATCTACGCGCAGTCCTTAACTTGTCGTTTTCACGACAAAGTAATTTGACACGCGGCTGCATCCGGGCGAGTAGAATTCGGAGCTCGGTGGACAACCGGCCTTCCTGGTAACTAACCATCGCCTCCCCCAATGCACCACTTGGAGCGGCATGGCGCGCCCAGTCGACGCAGTCTGCAGCCGTCCTGAGAGTCGTTCCTCGGCGGATATTCCACCTTGGAGCATAGACCTCATTGGAATCTGAAACTGCAACAACAAAAAACAGTTAAGAAAAAATGACTAAGGATGGATAACAGGCCAAAGTAACCCCACGCACCTGTAGGGTCGATAACAGGCCGATAGCCGCTAAACCCATCACCCGAACCTAAAGGATATCCATCCAAGAGGTCAAGGAGATGGGAAGGAGGCAAAGATTGGACCCCCTCATCAACAGAGGTAAGTCTAGAGGTCCCAACTCTAAACATACCTGAAGAACCGGCCAAGGACGAAGTAGTCGTTGACGCCGAATGTGACACTGTAGAAGCCACTGAGGTAGAGACCATCGGAGATGAACTCATTTGAGATGAACTCATAACCGTGGTAGCCGCTGCAGATGAGCTCACAGAAAAAGTAACCGCCGGTCCGGTGAATGATTTAGTAAATATGGCACTGACGGCCGGCGAAGAAGTTGAACTGCTCAACGCAGCAACGAAAGTGGACGCCATCGTCGGCACAGCAGCCATGACAGACGACGTCATAACCGGAACAGTTGCTTCAACAGTATAAGCAACTGAACCAGTACCAGAAACAGGCGCAGCCGCCTGGGTCATCGCCTCGGATAAGTTGACCAAACCTATCGTCGTGGGTCCCGAACCACTTCCTCCCACACCGCTCTCCTCAAAAACAGACAAGTCCACTCCTGCATAAAGAAACCAAAGATATAAAAAACAAAGGCGGAAGGAAATGCGGAAAAGGTACACAAAAAATATACTTACTGGTTTTTTTGATCTTGAAAGCCCTGACAGGCGGAGATGGACCCGATGAAACTGGCCTCTTCACGCCAGTTACCTTCGCAACGCTTGGTGGCTCGGAAGTGACAGTCGTCTCAACCTCTGAGACAATGGTCTCGTCACCACCACCAAGGTTCCCCGCCGCCTACTCACTTTCAGTCTCGGAATCAGACTGATTCCCCAGGTCAACAAAGGTAGCAACCTTCGTTTTGCCCTTCACGCCAGCCGCCTTCTTTTTCCTCACAATAAAAGGCCCATCTGCGGATCCCTCATCAGAAGATGACAAGATCAGAGGAATTCCAGCAGAAGTTTGAGCATGAAGAGGACGAGGATTAAATAACTCCTTACCTGGACGAGTGGCACTTAAAATGTCATGGCCTGGCGGGTAGACCTCTACGAACCTATCCGCAGTCCTCTCCAAAATGGGCAACTCGTTCTCATCAAGATCACGAGTACCCAACCACGCTGGACCACCAGTCTCCCGCGGGTGCAAGAGCGACTGTAAGTTGTTCCCTTCTGAAATAAAAACGATAAAAATGTTAGAAGGAAAACCCTAAACCAACACAAAAGACGGGGCGTACCAAAAGGAAGATAGTTCAAACCGTATTCAAGAACGATGGGTATTTGCGGCGTCCCAGACCCGGCGTCCTTCCACACGCGACTCATCCCAAGCATGACCATCCCAGACTCCGTGAAGCGATATACAGGAGTCTGAATCTGGGAAATCTTGGTGAACCATTCCGTCTCCTGGTAATTGGAAGCCGGAAGGTTAGGGAGTGCCCTCCCATTCTTGAACGTCATCGCGATGGGAATGACACGAGCGGAAATGAAGAAAAACTCGCGCTTCCAAGAACGAAGACTACGCTCAGTAGCACAGATCTTCAAACCCTTGATCCGAGTGACAAGGGTATACCAACCCTGGACGCACCTCCAGGTATAGAAGGTCATCAGGCGGTCGACTCGAGGCTCAATATCCAAAATACGGCACACCCATTCGAAATGGCGAACTTTAGCAATTGCCATTGGGTGCACCTCCGTCAAATGAACACCGTGTTTCTCCAAAACACGGTATACGAACTTCGTTAATGGGAATCTTAGATTCCCATATATGAAGAACGAAGCGTAAACCCCTATCTTGCCCTTAGGGGCATCGTACACCGTCTGGTTGGCCTCCGGAAACTCCGGCTCATAGGGCTCCAACATGAATTTCTTGACGATGTAATGGTATACATCGACAGAAAGAGTACACTGACACTCGCCAGCAGTACTCTTATCGTCCTTATCGGACGTGGACGTCGGGTTCTCGGGGAAACGTCGGACTCCTCGACGTTAACCTCTGGGTCATGAGAAGAAGACATTTTTTAATGTTGAGGAAAGAAAGCGGTTTCAGGAGAATGCTCGCCGGAAAAGATGAGTATTCGCCGGAAATCGCTTAAAAGGAAAAGGAGAGTGAAGTGAAGATAATGGACGAAATACACCCTCTCCCCCTTATATACTAATCGCAATGAATGCGATGAATTTAATGTGGATGAGAGAGAAAGCGCATGCGCAATGACACGGCGACACGTGTGGATAAAGCAAGCTGGCAACAGGTATCGGAATGGCGCGTGTCATGAAACTCGCGCCCACGCGCCTAAAAAAGCGTCCTGATTGACCACATGCTGTCACGTCGTCATAACTTCCTGCACATCCTGAAACCGTCAGAAGACGCCAACGTCCCTTCAACCGTTTGGACTGTCCTTATCCTTTCACCAACTCTCCGAATTTCAAAAAGATTCAAAAATAAGAGGGAATATACCCCCCTACCTTGGAAAGCAAGAAACCATAAGACAAGTGCGGGTACAGTGTCAAGGCGAAACCCTTCACATACTTAGCACTTGCATGGAATTGAAACCAAGAAGATCGATCTTATAGGCCATGCTTGCGGAAAGAGAAATAACACCCCCGCATGGCGGGAACGTTGAGAACTAGATTGTTTGAAGCTTCAAGGTGGAATTGGTTGTTTAACATAACTGATCACTATGTCTAAAACTACCAAAACCTCGTGGAGAATCTACACAAGTGAAACTCAACGCTCCCGACTTGCGAAGAGGTTACACATATACCCGCATCTACCCAAAGATCAGGCAGAAAAGTCGGGAATTTTCTGCAAGTGACATTAGGAAAACCGCGGGAAGAATCCCCATGGAGAACCTTAAAAAACGAAAACCCCTCTTTAAAGCCCCTTGCTTAAAGTCCAAAAGTTCCCCTCACTTATTAACAATTCATGATAAGAACAATGGACTGGGGGGGGGGGACTTGAAGAGATAGGTCCCCGCAAAGCCCAGTTGGACCCGCAAGACTCACCTTGAAGAGGTACATCTGCGCAAAAGACCAACTGGATCCGCAGGACCCACCATGCTCAGAGAGATGAAGACCTTACACACAGTAAGCCAGCTGTTCCCGCAGGAAAGCCTCCCTTGGTACAGTACCCTGCCTGTCCCCACAGCTGTGGGTACAAGCCAAGAAGGAAGGCTACCCGCACTAACAGTAAGGCTACACGCATAAGGCACTAACTCTTATACTTCAGCAATGTCACCTTAAATGAGCAGGGCGGAATATTCCCGCCCAAAAGAGCCAGTCCGTACGCTTCTAGAAGATCTTTTGTACTATACCTACCAAGGTATGGACAAATGAACAAGATCTGACAAAAGCAACCCATGAACCAATCACAGGGTGACAGCTCACTGACAATAGTACGAGGAGGAGCACGCTCCAGTACAAAATGTCACTATCAGCCGCTGCCTACCCACCAACTCCCATCGTGGCACGAACGTAGCCCATCGTTGGTGGAAAAGGAATATTATATACAGCTGGCCGTACCTGCTTGGAAACCTACCTTCGGCTATAAATACTCTAACACCTTGGAACGGTATCATCATCTTCTCTCTAGCTATTTCTCTCTATATACACTTTTATTTAGAGCAACCTTGTCTGATTCTCACGCCGGAGGGTGGTCACAAGGAGGAACCCCCCCCCCCTTTCTCAGTGACGAGCTTACGGTGTCTGTTTTGCAGGTTGAGAAGAATAACATCTTTGCCGGACCTAACCCTCGTGGGAAACATCTACTTAACCCAAAGATTATCCTTAATCTGCCGGGGTTACTTAGTGTTTCTTCATTAATAATAAATCTAAAACTCCCAAATTAGTTCTATTATTTCCTAAATAATATCCACCGACTTGAGGAATATGTGTATGTCATAATTTCCATCCATTGACTTAGGGGGTGTTTGTTTTTTCTTCAAACATCTTCAAGGGAGCTAATGTCTGCAGGCGCGCAGACATTACCCTTGAAGACTGTTTGTTTTTTTTCTTAAAACAGATCTGAAGTTATCTTCTTTCATCTTAAAAGAAAAGCAAGGAAATCTTGCTTAAAACATCTTCACAAAAAAACCTTTGCAGCCACCCTCTCATCCACTGCTCCTACCACCGTCCGCCAACACCACCACCCACCGTACGCCGCCACCACCACCCCCGTACCCCGCCGCCACCGTCCACCACCATCCACCGCCACCACCACCGTCCACCACCCACCATCCATCACCACCACCGTCCACCACCCACCATCCATCACCACCACCGTCCGCCACCACCACCACCACCGTCCACCACCCACCATCCATCACCACCACCATCCATCACCACCACCACCATCCATCACCGCCACCACCACCATCCATCACCCACCACCACCACCATCCATCACCACCACCGTCCACCACCAACCAAAACCATCCATCACCACCACCCATTGTCCACCACCACCATCCACCGCCACTACCCACCGTCCGCCGCCACTACCACCATCCACCACCACCACCTTCCACCACCCACCAAAACCAAATCGGCATGGCAAGCAAAGACTAAAAACTAGATGTAACTTGAATAAATGACTTCTATCTTGTGAGATAAGTTTGACAGTTATGCAGACAGTATCAGCTTATAAAAACAAACAGTCTTATATTTTCAGCTTGCAGATCTTCAGACCACATCTTCAGTTGCAGACATGAAAACAGATGAAATCAGCTTGCAGACAGTTTATGTCTGCAAAAACAAACAGCACCTTAATCAAATCTAAAATTATTTTTCTTGTTTTTCTTCAATCTCTCTTCTTTCGTCCTATATATCTATGTCCTTCTAGAATTCCAATTTCATGTTCATAATATGGCGTAAATCTGCATACTGCAGTCGTGTAACCTTACACGTAAAACCAAGTATTTCACTTTACCCAGTTATTTAACTATGCTTTGTAATTGTCTTAAAACTGAGTAAATTCTAAAACATAAGTACATAACCTAACAACTCCTTGTCTCCATCCATCATAAAATTATTGTCTAGATTATTATTTTAACTAGTGTTTGGTAAAACCCGAACGGTGATAAGTCAATGCAATTCGGTTGCACACGTTATTGTACTGGAACTAAAACAAAACCAAAACAAAAACAAAAAAAATTATAAAATCGAGGTGGACCAATGGGGTGGTGTTGGTTGGTAAAAACTCAAACGTTGGTAAAATCCGACCATTATCGATCCCCATCATTGAGGCGGTGAGCCTATGCAATTTTGATCGTTTCCGTCACGTCTGTTACGGTACCTAAACTAAAACGAAAAAAATCTGCATTCGGTCGGTTTTCATGCGTTCTTTGCGGTACTGGAACTAAAGCAAAATGTGGCGAGTCTACTCGAATTCAGTCGGTTCCGTCATGCTCTTTACAATACCGAAACTAAATAACCAAAAAATATATATAATAATTAATTAAATTTTAAAAAAACAATAGCCATAATGTTGCATCCACCTTAAAACCAAGTAATAGATCATAAGACTTAGAACATTTTGAAATTAGTGATTTGATGGTGTCATTGCCACTCTACCAATGTCAGCAATCGATTCTCCGCCCAAGGGACGACCCAGTTATTCACTCGCTCTAAATTCCAAACACCCTAAAACGACCAAGTTACTGTTGTAGAAAAATGTGACACATTTTTAATAAACAATGCACAATTGAGGAAGAGTGCATCTTCCTAAGATAACTGTCATTTCACCTTTAATATATTAAACTAGTTTGGGGTCCGTGTACTAAACGTGTAGTTCTTGAAAATACAATATAATAAATAATCAGTATATAAGAAACAATAAACTCATTAAACACTATTAATGCAGTCGTTGTACAATAGTTTTTAAAACAATTTTAAAGTAAAAGATAATTATAAATATCAAAAGTAAAAAAATAGGTTGTAAATATTAAATTAACAAATTTTGTAGCATAAATTTTAATAATTGTAACTATTATTTTACTATTATAAATTAGTTAAAAAGGGTAAGCTTTATTGTAGGAGTAACAAATGACAACATTTACAGCATTTTATTAGAGAGTATAAATTATGAACAACATGAAACTGGTTAAACAATCACCACAAAGTCATGATTAATGAAACTTTGTGAGTAAATTAACACTTGACTTTTAGTAGGTGAAACTAATTAAATTTATAATATTACGCCTAGTTAAGAATACTATCACAAATCATACGGGCTATTCAATAATTGATAAAAGTATATTTACCAGCTTACAAAATAATTTTTTTACGATTACATCTTTTTTAAAATTTGAAAATTATGGGCCCTCTCCCTAAGAAAAAAAATTATTGTTTTTAAAACTTCTATTAAATATGTCAATAAGTTTATTTTTTGATTGAATAGTTATAATAATGGAGGAAAGTTAACGTACAAATGAAATTAACATGCTAATTGTGAGAATCAAGTAGAATAATCAAGTAGGATAATTATATATACAAGTAGAGTAATTATGACATCATAGAGTAATTACGTAATTACTGTATGATGTAATTATATAATTATTCTACTTGTTTATATAATTACTCTACTTGATTCTCACAATTAGCACGTTAATTTCATTTGTATTTGATCCAAACCTATAATAATAGACTCAACAACAAGCTTGCCAATGAAAGGAAAAAAAAAGCACCTCAAACCGACACCAAGTTGATTTAATATGAAATTTTGCGAAACAAGACAAAAACCTTAAAATTATTACGAATCAACATTTACAATTTCAAACCAAAAACTCAAATCATGCACCATTTCTGTTGATTAGAAACTAAACTAAACATAATAAACATGACACAGTATAATGTAGTATTAACAACTTTTCCCTGAACATGGATTACTAAACTCGTCTAACATAAGAATCCCTAATTCATCATTTCAAATAAGTATGACCTAGATATATATTGATGAAATAAATTAACCACTATGATTACCGGTAGAAGATAGTTTTAACTCCATTATACTTATGTTTACCTGTTAATTTTGGATTATAGCATAAATCCACAAGTTTAAGCAAAATAGACCAATTTGTAACTAAAATGATCATCCATTTCTAGAATTTATTCAAAAATTACCAAGCGTCAAAGATTAACACATGAAACTACAATTAGATTAAAGATGCTTACGAAAATCTCTTCATTCCCTTAAAAATGGGTGCATAACCTATATGCAGTTATGCACTTGATTCCTTAGTTCAAAGTTGTACTAATTCTTGATCTTTGTAGCTTGATTTCACACCATCATCAATTCCTCTCCAACAAACATACACATTGGTTTGGTGACTAGCAAATGACAAAAGCCGTGCCGTTTTGCTTTGGTCCACCATCTTTTTAATGGGATTTGACTAGCAATTTTATAAGCACTAACATCCCATAGCTTGTAAGTTACTCTCCAACATTCCCACATTCATATTTTTTGAAGTATGTTTATTAACCCCAAGCCAACATTATTAAACATACCCACACACCCTTATGCCTACCTATACATTATTTCCCTTATATTGTATCTAGTTATCTACAAAATCAACATATGCATTTTAGCTAAAAAAGTCGCCAAACACTTACATAAAACTTTGTATTCCAACAACTATTTTATATACTAATACAAAAATAGATATCGCATATTTGATTCGATCCTGAGTATCTCATGATGACTCGGCTCGTACGAACCCAATCATAGTGTATGTGCTATACATATACTTTAAGAAACCAAAACCCATATAATAGGTTTTCTTTTACAAATAACACAACCTGTAGAGTATAGGTACTATTTTGTAGTTTAAGATTAGTTTCAAGAATAATTACGATTTCTTTAAAGAAAACAAAGGGAAAAAAAAGAATGAATCCAACCAAAAACAATGCTTTACATAAAAGATAAACTTGGTTAAGGGCTAACTCTTACTTTTCTTTTATAAACTTTCCTTTCCATATGAAAGGTCGTGAGTTTGATTATCACATGTAGGATTTTGTTTTGGCTTGAGTTAAGGGGTTTCCTCAACCACATTCTATTTCAGGTTAAACTAGTGGGTTTTCTCATTTGTGCATTTATTTAGAATGGATCATGTTATGTTCTTTGGATAAAATGTGATCCTGGATTCTTGGGTGTTTGGATGTCTGTTTTTCAAAATTAAAAATAAAAAAAATAAAAGACACCACTTTACGTAAAAGATTATATCAAATAATACACTTTTTAACGACGAAAAATCTCAAGTGTAAACTTATCCTTTTGGGGCTATGCCTAACTGTCTAAGGTTGACTCCTCGACCGTTGTAAGATCGTACTCCTTGATGCGTGGAAACCAGATGAAATTAGTAAACACTCACCCCCTGTCAGGTTTAGAGCCCTGATTTATCCATTCACCTTGATATCCGAATCAACCTACATCACTAGACCAATTCTTAGGATATCAAATAATACATGAAAAGTCCAGAGTCTCAAAACACAAACACAAAGCCCGTTAGGTAGCGTTAGGGTTTTCAATTTCATCGTCTACGATTGTATTAATTAATTAACCAGTTTCACGATTCAAGCTTTCGAGACATGTACGGATACAGGGGGTAAGTCATCTCTCCTTCCCTATGTTATATTAATTAGATTTGCCCATTCATATATCTTAACCTAATTGTTTGATTACCAATATACGTTATTGCTTCTAATTGCTTGCTCGTTTCCATAATCCTTTACCTCTATTACTATGTTCTTTTTCAATCTTGTTTTTATTTACCTAAACATGAAACTTGCGAAAGATATTCGATAAATTATATTTTTTTTTGTCTATCTGGTAACTGGTTTTTGAAGATTTATGAGGAATACTGTTTTAAGATGTAACCTGCTTTAAAGTTATTGTCAAGAACCTTCTTGTAACATCAGATTGACTCGGGTCGGGTATATTCGACTGTATAGAGATAACAAGACCAAAATAAGCTATCCACTAAAACCATCTGTAAAAGCCCTCTTTATTTTGCTCTTGTCGTCTTAAATGGCCGGAAAGATTAATTAAGGCCTTCAATTAGATGCCTGTCTTATGTTTGTTTTTATATGATCCGCACATGCTATATATGCTCTCATGATGGTTAAAGTACTAAACTTTAAGATTAAAATTACAATGTGATGCATGTATGTTTCGATAATTAATAAGATGATTAAGAAAAATTAGTTATTAAGAAAACATGGTTTGGGTGTTATTAACAAGGTTATGTGGGGACTTTTTTCCTTGGGTATGAATAATTTATAGGGGAATGTATGGGAGCGGGGGGGTATCAGATGGTTATGAGGTCGGCTCAAAGAGACGAAGAATGATGGACTCGAATCCCTACTTCGCAGTTGGTTCAAGTGGCGGCTACAACCCATACGACCACACCGGTGGATTCCCGCCTTCTGTGTTTCCAGTGGTCCGCCTCCGCGGTCTGCCGTTCAACTGCACAGATGTTGATATCTTCAGGTTCTTCACCGGGCTCGAGATAGTTGACGTGCTGCTGGTTAACAAAGACGGAAAGTTTTCTGGTGATGCTTTTGTTGTCTTCTCACGACCCATTCAAGCGGACCTTGCGGTCCAAAAAGACCGCCACAACATGGGGCCGAGGTATGTTGAAGTTTTCAAGTGTAAAAAGCAGGAGTATTATTATGCGGTGGCGGCTGAGCTCGGTTATGATGGGAGCTACTATGATTATGATTATCGTGGGAGTCCGCCACGTTATCGGTCAAAGAAAGTCAGAGATAAGGATCGGACGGAGTATACTGAGATACTGAAGTTAAGAGGGCTTCCATTTACTGTCACGAAGGCGGATATTGCTGAGTTTTTTAAAGAGTTTAATGTTGCGGAGGAGAAGGTACTCATTGCTTGCAGACCGGATGGGAAGGTGACCGGGGAGGCGTATGTGGCATTTGAATCTACTGAGGTGGCAAAGCAAGCCATGTCGAAAGATAGGTATATGATCGGGTCTCGTTATGTGGAGTTGTTTCCTTCGACTCATGATGAAGTCAGGCGAGCCGAGTCCAGAGCTAGACAGTGATGACAACCGGCGTGCCTGTGTTTGTTTTAGGTTTTTCGCATGGCGTTTATTGTTTTTTCTGTTTTGTTTTGTCATACGTTTGATGATACGATCACAGATTATGCTGTATTTGGCTAATCATTAGACCTTTTGTTGCTGGGCTCATGTGTTCCTTTAGTTTCATAACTTTTGTTCTGTTTGTGGTTTTACTTGAGTTGAGCCAATCTCAGTATCTTTAATTGTGTGTAACTTAAGAAGTGTGAGGGCTAAAATCACTGCAGGAATCATTTTTCGTATGTTTGATCAGAGTTTCTATCACATTGTATACAATTAATTGATGCTGTGCAGTAATCAAACAGGACGTTTTGGTCTTCTGATAAACTTTTATTACTCAGTGTCTGGTTATTGAAAATTAAGCAACCCAACTTTATAAGTTTTCTAATATGAACATACAAGTTATTATCAGTTATAACACATAATAATTGAACGTAATAATTTACGTTATAATACGAACTTTTGATTCTTTACTTCTCTTATGGTACACTAGTCTAACCATCAAAACAGCAAAAAGTTCTCTGTCGTGTGACACCGGTACTTAGTCTAAGTTAACTCCTATCTATTTTGTACGTACAAATTATTGTTTAGAAAGTATGTAACGAAAAAATTGCCTCCAATTGTGTAATGATGCCAATGGTAAAAGTTAACGGTCTCGTTTGTCATTATGCTTTAACATTACAGTGTAAAAAAGTAACAACATGATGTAGTCTTATTTACCAGGCAAGCAAAACCACAATAACAATTGTTTACTATGATTTTATCATAAAATTTTAGATAACGTCTCTTGGTGGATCCTCTATTACACTGTCAAATAATTAACACGAGAAAATTAACTCATGTAAACTACAGACAAAAGATACGAGAACAAGAATTGATTCATGGATCAGTGTTATATGTTTCCGATCGCCAAACTACTATCTTGTGTATTATTCGCCTGAAAATAACCGAAGACCAAGGTCTGTTTATGTTCTGGTTCGACCGGTTTTAACGAAAGTTTTAGGCTGAATAGCTAACGCTTTGTGAAAAGTTAAACTGAACCGCCAGGTTATTTTGGTCGGTCGAGCCAGCCAAATTTCACGGTTTTCCGATTTAACATTTAACATAGATGGTTCAAAGTTCAAAACCGTAAACCGTCAAAATCGAAATATCAGCAGTAGTGTATATTTGAAACTGGCTAAACTAGACCTGATTTTTACTCTAAACACAAAACAAGAAATCTTCGTGCCAGACTGTTTTTTTTTTAACTGCAAATTTCATAAAACACTGTCAAAAACCCCTCCTCACAAGAAGCTAGCAGGGGCTGGTAAACAAACAACAGGAACACATTACAACGCCAAAATCTTCCATCTACCCAATCTAGATATATACATTTCGATCTATTCTTAATCCACAAATAACTTAACACTTTAAAATCACCAAAAATTTTCTCTATTTTAATGAGCCTGTTTTCAAATATTAACCTTTCAAGTCATTCAAATGCACCGGCATGCTACCATAATAGATCCTTCTCTTATGCTCTATGTCCGGAATATGGTTATGAATATCCAAGATGTCATGCACCGTAGCACGAATTAATTTCTTGTTTTTTTTAACTTTTTACGGTTTAAAGAAAAATAAAAAAAGTTTGACCTGAATTTGACTGTAAACACAAACCAAGCTGCCCGGTGATAGCTACCGAGAAACAGTCGTCATGGCGGATACGGAATCCTACCCTCCGATCGATCCAACCAACTTTGACCTAATCGTCATCGGCACCGGCTTGCCGGAATCCATCATCGCCGCCGCAGCCTCCACCGCCGGCAAGACCGTCCTCCACCTGGACCCTAACCCTCACTACGGGTCCCACTACTCCTCCCTCACTCTCCACGACCTCACTTCCTTCCTCACCAACACAGACCGCCACGTCATCTATTCCGACGTCGAGATCTGTTCTCACGACGAGTCAGTTCTAGAACATTCTAGAAAGTTTAATTTGGATTTATCAGGACCTAGGGTTTTGTTCTGTGCTGATTTAGCTGTGGATGTGTTGTTGAAGTCGATTGCTAATCAGTATGTGGAGTTTAAGAATATTGACGCAAGCTATGTGTGTGATGGGAGTGGTAATCTAATGAACGTGCCGGATTCGAAGAGTGCGGTGTTTAAGGACCGGACGTTGAAGTATAACGAGAAGAATCAGTTGAATAGGTTTTTTAAGCTGGTGCAGGGGCATTTGGAAGGTGTTAGGTCTGGTGAAAGTGGTGGTGATGATGGGAAGGTTATTTCGGAGGCGGATTTGGATAGTCCGTTTGTTGCGTTTTTGGACAAGATGAAGTTGCCGCCGAAGATTAAATCGTAACGTTTCTTGGACTTTTGGTTAAACTGTACCGGTATAATTTGATTAGGGAGATTGAACAGTTTCATTTTCTATTGTTTTGTAGGATAATTCTGTATGCGATAGCCATGGTTGATTATGATCAAGAAGCTGGTGAATCTTGTAAAGAGGTTCTCAAGACTAGAGACGGGATAGATCGTTTAGCTCTTTACCACGCATCAGTTGGAAGGTAGCTTTATACTTTGCTTGTTTTGCAGTTTCATTTAAATCTGTAACCTCGTCTGTGCGATGGTTATCATTTTATAACCTGCATCAGTAGAAATGACTTTGTCCGCAGAAGCATAAACATGTTAATATCTGGAGGATATTATAAATATGTCCTATGGTGATTGTGTGCTAGTTTTCTTAAAAATATGCTGAATTATATGCTTATGTAGGTTTCCTAATGCACTCGGTGCATTGATTTATCCCATTTATGGCCAAGGAGAACTGCCGCAAGCCTTTTGCCGCCGTGCTGCTGTCAAAGGGTGTCTTTATGTAAGTTTTGGATTACTGGTGTCCTCAGTATTATACTTGTGTTATTAAGGGTGTGCAACGGTACCTTACCTTGTAATATCAGTTCAGCACAAAACCATACCGTATAATTGGGCTCAACTTTTTACAAAAAGTAAATAAGGTTTTAACTAAAGTGTAAAGAGAAGCATTTCAGGGCTGATGATCATTTATTGTTACACTTTTGTACATGGAATGACGAATCATCTCAAGTTCTAAACTTCTCTTACTACTGTTTAATTTTCAGGTTTTACGGATGCCAGTGATATCTGTGCTTCTTGACAAGGTTTGTACAAAAAAAACATTATTTTTGCTATTATATCAAAATCAGATTACGGATTTTTTCGTTTTAACTTGTTTATAATTTTACCGTTTGATGTAAATTGCAGGATAGTGGGAATTATAAAGGTGTCAAGTTAGTATCTGGGCAGGAAATAACCAGCAATAAGCTGGTAATGGACCCGTCATTTACCATAGCTTCTTCACCTTCAGAATCACTCCAGGATGTTACCAAAGTCTTTGATGCCAGAAGAGTCAGTGGCAAGGTGGCCCGGGGAATATGCATCACAAAAGGTTCTTTAAAACCAGACACGTCCAGCTGTCTAGTCATATATCCTCCTAGATGTAAGATCACATGTTAATGTTATTCTGTAGCTTTTGAAAATTTGTAGATGCAATCTGACCCTGGTTTCTGTAAAATTAGCTTTGTACCCTAATCAGGTTACGTCGATCCGAGTTCTTCAGCTTGGTAGTAATTTAGCAGTTTGTCCTTCTGGCATGTAAGTTATGTTTTTCTATTTATTTATCTTTTTAAAAGTCATTAGATTTTTATTGCTAGAGTTGACATATCTTTATCTTTCAGGTTTGTTTTCTACATTTCAGCTGTATGTGATGATGCAGTTGAAGGAAAAAAAGCTCTGCATGCAGCCGTTGACAGTCTTTTCTCAGTACACGCCTCGGGTACAACTGACAACGGTTCAACTGATCAAACTGAAAGTACAGTAGTGAAGCCCACTTTGCTCTGGAGTGCATTGTATATACAGGATCTCATTGAGGTGTGTGTTTTTCTTTTTTTTAAAAGAAAAGCTTGCATCTTTAGGTTATGCAGTTAAGCTGCCTTCTTTGATCTTTTGATTCATAAATTATTTGCCTTTTTTGATTTTAGGGTTTGATTGGACCTGTGGTTATGACCCCAACTCCAGATGGGAATTTGAACTACAATGATCTTGTGGATGAAACTTCAAAGGTATCTTGTTACCCTATAATATGTTTGCTTATTTGCACTAATTGACCCATCATGAATAAGTAGCTCTAAACATTTTTTGACGCATTCTTTGTCAGACGAAAGTTAACATTGCATTCTATCATTTTATGTGATGATGTTAAAATTGATTGGCTGAACTGTTTGTACGGTGTATGACAGCTCTTCAAGAATTTGTACCCTGATGATGAATTCTTCCCAGAAACATGCAACACAGACCCGTCTGATAAGCTAGAAGACGATAGTGAGGCTGGAATAGAATCGTAGTGATGATTATAGTAGCAAAAGGCACACGAATTTTTTATTTTATTTTGTAAACATTTTTATATGTTGTATTGTATTACAGTCATTAACTTCACCCCCTCGCTGTGGCTGGAAATGTGTTTTTGTGGTGTAATGGTTTTGTTGGTAGCTTCAATTGGTAAATGTGGATCTGAAACTGCCACTATGTAAGGCGTTCAGAGGTGTTGCTCGTGTGCCGATTCCAAATGGATATCAGATTATAAATACAAGCTTTTTTCACAAGCATACTGAATATGCATACTGATATGATCAGTTGCTTTGCATATGCTATAGAAAGGTGTTAGTTGGCTCAATACATTAACAATCAAAATATGGGAATTTACATTGAGCCAAATGAATAGAAAGATTCATGTTTAAGAGATGACAATTGATAAATTTGTTTGCAAAACAACAATGCCACTTATCAATGGCATGATCAATCAGATACTGCATATAAGAAAAAAACAGTTGCAAATGAGTATCAAAAATTGTTTCCGCTGCCAGGACTCGAACCTGGGACTCCTTGTTCAGAGGAGCCGGAAAGATGAAATCTTTATCAGAGATTGTGCTACAGCGGAATATGTGGAATATGTTGCCTTCTAATTTTATTTAACCTCAACCCAACCGACTCTAGCAAGTAGCAAGACAACTTTTGTTAAATGCAACAAAAATGTTCGTAAAAAAAGTTAAAATAGATCTTTTGTTTTCATGAGTCGGTAGGTTACAATGATTTTTTGCTATGGTTGACAATTTTTCATTAATTTTTATCTTTTTAATAAAACGATTTAAAATAGTTAAAAGTCGAAGTTTTGTGGTGGGTTATTTGAATTTTGAAAGACTAGAAATAAGACGAGTTTAGAAGCAGATGACTTGAAGATCGAGCTTATTTTTTACTCTGTTTTACATTTCTCGTTTCTTTGGACTGTAATTCAAAAATAAGTTGGGCCAAATGAATCCAAAACCCTCTTATTTTCATGTAATTTTGTGTTTTTGGTTGCTTGGTTAACCTTTTCTAATCAGCTCCATGAGTTTTATAAATCTTTGCGATATAAAAAAGAAGTTTTGAACTTCTTACACTAGTTTATAGTGGCAACTAGATTTTATCTGACTTAATAATCATGATAACAAAATAAATTTTATAAACGTGTAGAGTTTCAGCGTAACCATACTCTTCGGAACCAATTAATGACACGTATACTTTGTACACGATTTATTATAAAAAGCTATTCATTTTGTCATAAGTTTGTAGAATTTCACTCTAATTATGTTGTGGGTATGGTAATGGTTTTAATGCTATATCAATCTAATAATTTTAGTTTTTAATAAAGTAAAATAACATAAAATCAGAGCGTATTTACAACTTAGAAACCAAAGGGTTTTCCTAGTTTATTCGTATCAAGTTATGTAAAATAGTGTCCCATAGCGTCCCTTCTCATAAGGTTGAAGTTTTGAGTCGCATATTAAACATTGGTGTAAATTTAGAAACACGTTTACTGGATATATGTGTTAGCCATTTAAAAAAAAGTTAATACATAGAACCAGGATGATATAAAAAAATTAAAATATATCAATTATCTTAAAACTAGTTACAAATATAGTTGTTAAGTTAGCAAGTTACACTTAGCGACGGACTTAAACTGAATTTGAACAAATTTATCAAAGCAAACAAACTGGAAAATCAAAAGCATCACACACGATTCAATTGATAGTAAACACAATTCGAGAAGGCGATTTCTCAAGGTTACAATTTTTGATAAACATAAATATCGATTTTAAATAAAACGAAGAACAAGTGATGCCTCCTATCGGTTATCATCGTTGGAACCGCATCATGAAATCACCCACGTCTTTCCCTCCATCGATTATTCAGGCGTTAACGGGTTATAGGCAGGGACCGAACTGTCCAAACATAACTCGAACATGCTCCATGTGTGGTTTGACTTGACCCGTCTGCCTATAAGCGTAAAGACTAGAACTGGGTTCGTATCACCCTACCAAATACCAATGAGAACAAGTTATTCAAGTGCTTCAAGGTTCATCAAACACATCTTGAAGATGTGTATAAGAAAGTATGACCAAACACACCTTAAAAAAATAAAAAAATGTAGGATGATTTAAGTGAAAGAATTAATTATTGAGGAATTTTACATGAAATTCAAGGCCTTTTCTTTAAATCAGCAAATAATATTTACCTTTAACAGAATGGAAAGAAAATCAGTTAAAAATTAAAAAAAGAAAAAATATGTGTCCGCTGCCAGGACACGAACCTGGGACTCCTTGGTTAGAAGAGCCGAGTTTCTCACTTGTCATATAGGTTTTGAGATGCTACAGCGGAATTTGTTAATTAAGCTGTGTTATAATTCTATTTAACCTCAAAACAACATTATAATTTATCTTATAGTTCAAATAAAATCTTTTCTTTTAGTAAGTAGATTAAAGATGATTTATGTTATAGTTGAAAATTTTTTAAGTTTTCCCTTATTAATAAACTATTCAAAATAGTTCCAAGTCATAAAGGATATTAATATATGCGTTTAATTAGCTTTTCACACTGATTTATTGTAATGACTAGATTTTATTTTATTCGTATTGTTATGACAGCACATTAAAATTTTTAAAAGTGTGGATATAAAGTACCCATAAGAAAAACTATTCACGTTGTCACACTTTGTACCGTTTCGCTTTAACTATGTTGGTGCTTATTTGACTATGCTAACGGCTTTTTGTTTAACCTTTGATTTTAACAAAGCAAGACAACATAAAACCAAATGCCATTTAATATTTGGAACCAGGATACCACACACATTCAACATAGCACACCACATCAATCCATGTAAAATCAATTGTAACTAAGCTTATAAATCATGTTATATGCTATGGCCAGGTGAGGAAAAAATGAAAAATGAAATCGGAACCAAAATAACTGACAATATATAGCCGACAGTTCAGTTGTGCTTTATTCAACCAAAAGTTATGGATCGGTTTCAAATATGCCTCGGTTCAAAACGGAACCACACCAAAGCGAATTGAAAAGCTGAACCAAAATACACCGGACCTGTTTATAATAGTTTTTTATTGGGTTTACGGTACCCAAAACAGGGTTGTAAACGAACCATACATTCAATGAACCGTTCGGCGGAAAGTTCGTCTACGTTCAATAAATGAAAGAACATGAACAAGAATTTTTGTTCGTTTAGTTAAATGGACGAACATGAACAAGAGCTGTGTTCGTGAACGTTAGGTAGCGTGTTCATTTACATTCCTTTAAAAGGTTTGTTTTATATATTTATTATAGTTTATTTGTAATAACCAACTTAACATTTAATTTTTTATAATTTTATTATTTATGTTCAGTTCGTTTCACAGATGGTTTGTTTTATGTATATTGTTTTGGAATATAATTTCTTTTTCTTTTCTTAAATAGTGCATGTTCGTTTACGTTCGTGAACAAGTTCAAATCTTTAACGAACGAACACAAACAAGATTTTTCGGTCGGTTAGCGTTTATGAACAAATTTATTGTTAAACAAACAAATATGAACAATACTTCGTTTGATTTGTTTTGATTCGGTTTTTTACAGCCCTACTCATGATTCATTCCATTCTCTCATTTTTTGAAATGGTAGTGAGTGCAAGAAAAAAAAAGAAACATAATTTAAAAGAGAAGTAACATTTAATTGAATAAGAATATGTACGTGAAATGAAATGTTATAGATTTTATAAGATGAATAATTTTTTTTAACAAATGCGACTTTCAATCTCTGATAGGAAGGACATCCTGGTGATAAAGTGGTATACTCTCCAACTAAGTGGTTGTGAGTTTAACATATCTCAAATATCTTAAAACTATTTACATATCACGCATAATTTAGCAAGGTTACACTTAGTGGCGGACTTGGTTTGAATTTGTACGAAACTTAGGCTATCACTGAGAACAAGTTATTCAAATACTATAAGTTTCGTCAAACAACAGATCTTGAAGATGTACATAGAAAAGTTTAGCTACACACACCTTAAACATGCTTAAAAAGGGTTTGCCGATCACTAAAAACCTCAAAATTGTGACATGTAAATAGCAATTAAAACATTTCTAAATTCTAAAAAAGATATCCGCTGCCAGGACTTGAACCTGGGACTCCCGGAATAGAGGAGCCAGAGTGTCATATTTGTGATAGAATGTGCTACAGCGGAAGATATTAAGAACAAGGTGTTCTAAATTTATTTAACCTCAAACAAGCCGGCTGTCGTTAACCAACTTTGGTATTATTATGCAACAAAAATAACCAAACCATGACAAAGAATACTTTGTACATATTGATTATTGATATATTATATATAAGAAATAAGAAATTCTATTTGTAACATTTTTTATCGATCCGCTCTAATTACGTGTTGGTGCCTCTTTGGTAATGCAATTTGTTTTCTGTTTTAGTTTTTAATATTAGATTTTAATAAACTAAAATAACCAAATACCAAAGCACACCTTCGACATAACAACTCCATTAATTCATGTAAACTTGTAAGTAAGCTTATAAATTATGTTTTGTCTAGGGGTGATGAGAAAACGATTAGCTGAAGCGTAAACCAAATAACCAGCAAGCCATATACCTCATTTCAAACCTCAATCGCACCAAAACGCATTGAACCGATGCACACCGAACTTGTTTATAATGTTTTGTTACCGGGAACATGGTAGCCAAAAGTAGGTTTGTAAGCGAACCGAACATTCAACAAACCATTCGACGGGAAGTTTGTTTAGCGTTCATTCGATTAATAATTAAACGAAAATGAACAACAAATTTTGTTTGATTATTTATGTGAACGAACATGAACAAAAATCTCGTCATTTGATTGGATTTGTGAACACACGTTAATCTGCTCGTTTATGGTCCGTTTATGTTCGTTTGTTTATGTTTCGGTTATTAAATGTTTTCTATATTTATTTCTTAGGGATCCCTCTACACTCAAACCGAAAACCAACCCATAACCAAACTACAGGCTACACAAAACCCAACAATTAAAACCGAGAAAACTGAATTTGTATAGAGTTATCAAAGTCATATGGGAAAAACCGGAAATCAAAAGTAAACAAACAAATCAATAGACAGTGAACCTAATTCGAGAAGGGTGATTTCTCCAAGTTACAAAGTAACAATTTCGATAAATATAAACATCGACTTAAACTAAAACAAAGAACAAGTGATTAATAAGATTCCTGTCGGTTATCATGGTTGGAACCTCATAGTGAAATCACCCACGTCTTTCCCTACATCGATTATTCTGGCGCTAAGGGGTTTTAAGCTGGAACCGGACATAACTTGAAATGCTACATGGGTGCGCTTGACTTGACCCGCTTGCCTCTACAAGTATAGACCAAAGCTGGGTTGCTTGTGTCACTCTACCAAGTACCAATAAGGCAATGAGAGCAAGTTATTCAAATGCTACATAAGAAAGTTTAATCAAACACATCTTGAACATGTAAATAAAGAGTTTGTCAAACACAAGAAAAACCTTGCAGGATGATTAAGTGAAGAATTATTTGTTGAGGACTTTTACATGAAATTCAACTCTTTTTTATTTATATCAGCTAATGATATTTACTAGAATGGCAAAAAGCAGTTAAAAAAAGTTATTTCCGCTGCCAGGACTCGAACCTGGGACTCCTGCGTTAGAGGAGCCGAGTTTACAAGTCAAAAGGGTTTTGAGATGCTACAGCGAAATTTGTTAATTGTGTTGCTTTACAATTATATTTAACCATAAAACATCTAGATACCTTATAGTTGAAATAAAATCTGTTTCATTTATGAAGAGGTAGGTCCCAGCAGAGCCCAGTTAGACCCGCAAGACTCACCTTGAAGAGGGACGTCTGCGCAGAAACCAATTGGATCCGCAGGACCAACCATGCTCAGAGACGTGACGTCCTTACGCGCAGTACGCAAGCTGTTCCCGCAGGAAATGCCTCCCGATGGTGAAGGACTCCGCCTGTTCCCGCAGCTTCGGATACAAGCCATCAGGGAAGGCCACCCGCGCAGCAAGGCTACACGCACAAGGCACTTAGCTCTCAATCATTCAGTGTCACCTGAAGGAATGAGCAAAGCCGGGAACAATCCCGCACAGTGGCGGGAGGGGGAATACTCCCGCCCAAATAAGCCAGTCCGTACGATACAGGAAGATCTTCTGTACTGTACCTGACGAGGTATGGGCAAAAGATCTGACTAAAGATACGACAGCTTATTGACAACAGTATGGCGAGCAGCATGCTCCTGTACTGTATGTCACTATTAGCCGCTGCCTACTCACCAACTCCTGTCATACCACGTGCATAGCCGGCAGTTGGTGGAAAAGGAATAGTATACAGCAGGCCTGGTCACTATCAGCCGCTGCCTACCCACCAACTATCAGCAGGGCACGTGCGTAGGCCACTGTTGGTTGAACAGGATTACTATTGCAGCCGGCCACACCTCCTTGGAAACCTACCTTCGGCTATAAATACCACAAATGGTATGACCATCTGATCATTATCATATCTTACCATATTATCATCATATTATACCTGATATCTGCTCTAGCAATCTCTTAATATACATTTATATTTAAAGAGCAATCTAGTCTGATTCTCACGCCGGAGGGTGGTCACAAGGAGGAACCCCCCCCCCCTTCTCAGTGACAAGCTCACGGTGTCTGTTTTGCAGGTTATCAGAAGAACCATCTTCTCTGGGTCTAACCCCTCGTGGGAAACATCTATCTAACCCCCAGGTTACTCGTAATCTGCCCGGGGTTCGGTTAGTGTTTCTTCATTGGCGCCATCCGTGCATAAAGCTAGAACATTTTTCTCCAGTTTTTTCAAACTTCTAAGATGGTTAAAGAAACTCCGGTAACCACAACCCCAGCTACTGGGGGGAATACCGGCAACACAGTTTTTACAAACACTACCCCGGCTACCCAAGCCGGGGCAAGTGAAGTAAATTTTACGAACACTACCCCAGTTACCCAAGCTGGGGCAAGTGCAGTAAATAATCGCCCACTGGGATTCACCGATACCCAGTTAGAGAAACGAAGACTCCCCCGCCAAACTCTCGATGAAGTTAAGGCATGGGCGGAGGCACGTCAAAAGGAATTCCAAGCTGAGTTGGACGAACGCTTGCGTTCCGTCCAACAGGCCGACTAATTCGAAGAATACTTGGACAATGACTCGGAGGAATCCGACTCCGACGCGAACCCTCGCCATAGGGCAAAAGGGAAGCGTAAGGAAACGGACTCCCAACCGAGAAGGCATTTTGGACAAGCCTTCAAACCAAAAAATACAGGTGGAAGTCCACGGGACTTCTCCAAAACATTCAGACCAAACGTTGCAAATGCGGGAACGTCCAAATTTGCAAGGGACATTGCGGAAGCAATTGCCCCAAAAAGTGCCAAACAAATGTCCAGCATAGGCACATATGATGGTATATCCGACCCAGATGATCATTTGAACAGATTCATAGCGGGGGCAACCGTCAGTAGTTGGACGGAACCTACGTGGTGTTACATGTTCCAAATGACGCTTGTGGGGGCTGCTAGAGCATGGTTCGATCGTCTACCGGTTAACCACATCTACGACTGGGCAGACTTCCAACAGAAGTTTAGCCAACACTTCAGCCAGCAAAGAAAGTATACCGAGGAGCAATGGACAATCCTCAAATGCATTCGAGAGAAAGATGAATCTTTGCTAGACTTCATCACTCGCTTCAACTCGAAGAAGCTAAGTCTGGGTAACATTAGCGAAGATCTTGTTCGCGCTGCTTTCATCCAGGGCGCGAACGACCCAGAGCTCATCCGCACCTTAACGGGTAAAGATGGCATGCCATCCACATGGGATGCCATCATGACAGCAGCAAAACGCTTTGCGGAAACGGAGAAGCAACTGGGTAGAGATCTCCCACAGAGCACAAACCTCTACACCCACAAAACAAGGGAAGACAACGTCCTTACCGCCCGATTAAACAAAAAGCGAAAGCTGGGCATTTGGCAGTCAAGGGTAAACTTTGACACCTCATCCGGCTTGCAAAATCGGTTAGGCGGAAGGGATAACGTACAGTCAAACAAGAACTCCAGATGGACGCCGCTCACCAAAAGCGTCACCGAGATATTTGCCACCGAGGAGCTCCCATGGCCAAAGCCTCAAATAATCCGACATCGTCACAATGCTGATCGGAGCAAATACTGTGACTTTCACAGGACAAAAGGCCACAACACTGAAGAATGCATAGACGTAAAGGACATGGTCGAAGCATTTGTCAGAGATGGGACGCTCGCGCACCTCGTGGCGCAATGAACGCTGAGCAGGCTGATGCGTGTAGAACCCCAGCTGGGGAAAGCACGAATAAAATTCCAGCTTCAAATTGGAGACTACATGCTGCGTAAAGAACGAGATCCCGAACTAGGTGCGTATCGGCTCGATGGCACTCCCATCCCAACAACATGGAAGGGAGCTCATTTACACAGTTTGCATGTAAATCAATTCCAAATTTGTAAAGAAAAGGCCAAGAGCCACTTCTAATGGAAATGATTCTCCTTAAAACATCGACGCTGATGATTTTACATTTATACTTTTATGAACTATCAACACGGATATGCCGGTTTTCACCGCATAATTACGTGGAAAGCCGTTACATGGGGAAGGCGGCAAAACCCGCATAAACCCAAAAAACGGCAAACCTTCACGCAGGTCAGTTAAAGGGGAAAAGTTCAGTCATCCCAATAAATGAAAGTGCCGGTCTATCCGCATGAATCATGATAAGAGGAAACTGAACACTAACCTATTAACAATCGCGCGTCGAACGGTTAATTTATTCAACACTAATATGCCGGTTTTCACCGCATAATTACGTGGAAAGCCGTTACATGGGGAAGGCGGCAAAACCCGCATAAACCCAAAAAACGGCAATCCTTCACGCAGGTCAGTTGAAGGGGAAAAGTTCAGTCATCCCACTAAATGAAAGTGCCGGTCTATCCGCATGAATCATGATAGAGGAAACTGAACACTAACCTATTGACAACCGCGCGTCGAACGGTTAACTTATTCAAGAAAAATTTCTAACGAAAGGATGAGGAAAACCTACACGTAGGTCAGATATAGGTAAAGTTTAGTCATCCTACTAAGTGCAAGTGACGGTCCTACCCGCACAATCACGAAAGAGGAAGCAAAACTTCACACCTATTATCTGCCACGTTCAAAGGTTAACTTATCCTAAAGGATGAGAAAAACCTACACGCAGGTCAGATATAGGTAAAGTTTAGCCATCCTACTAAGTGCAAGTGACGGTCCTACCCGCACAATCACGAAAGAGGAAGCAAAACTTCACACCTATTATCTGCCACGTTCAAAGGTTAACTTATCCTAAACACTTAGAAATTTCATAGAAAGATGAGGAAAACCTACACGCAGGTCAGATATAGGTAAAGTTTAGCCATCCTACTAAGTGCAAGTGACGGTCCTACCCGCACAATCACGAAAGAGGAAGCAAAACTTCAACCTATTATCTACCACGTTCAAAGGTTAACTTATTCTAAACACTTGGAAAATTGCTAATTTAAACTAAAGTATGCAAGTCATAACGTTTATAAAGCAAGGAATCCAAAGAAGATAGCGGTCTTACCCGCACAAAGATTTATATTTCACAATGATTCATTACAAAAATGGCCGGGTAACTACCCGCCTACAAGAAAATAAATCTATACAAGCTAAATCTATCCTAGCAGTGGGAAGGGATCTTCAGGATCAGGCTTCAGGGCCACTTCCACTTGGACCAGCACCATCAGTAGAGCGTGGCAGTTCAAGGAAAGCTTTAAGGATAGCTAGCCCATCATCAGCAGCAGCAACTTCGTTTACCTTCTCCACCACCGGATGCGGGAAGGCGGCATATTGATTCACTGCTTGGTCGTATACAGCTTCAGTATCTACATCGAATAAAGGGAAGTTGGAAGGCGGGATGCCTTTCTCAACGAACCCTAGACCAAGCAGGAAGCCGGCCTTTTCCCCATCCTCGTGAGAAGCGTTGAGGGCTGCGCTCATAGCATCGTCATACGACGTCTCAGCAAAGACTCGATGCACAACCTACAAAAGAAAATATACAAGTGTTAAAACCTTTTCTATTTACAAAGAAAAGCGTAAAGACAAGAAAAGCTTACCTGAGACAACGCTTCTCGAAGAAGCCATTCCTTGGCAACCAGGGCTTCTTGGAGGGCAGCTTGAGCTTCGTTACGGGCGCGATCGGCTTCACTCTTGTTGAGGTTGGCAAGCAACACTTCTTTAGCCGCAGCCTCTTCGACACCCTTTAGCTTACGCTCAGCATGGTCAAGCACCCCCCTCTGATCCAGGATTTCTTGGAGCTTTTTGGCGTCTTCCATCGCCAAGGCATCATGAGCCTGCTGGAGAGCCTCTAATTTGGCTTTAAGCTCCTCATTCTCCACGCGTAGAGGCTCAGCAACAGCTTCAGCCTTGGTGGCCCTCTCGGTTGCGTTCCTTGCAGTTTCCTTAGCCAGCCGAAGCTGTTCATTAACAGCTTGGGCAGCCTTGGAGCGGGCCTCGAGCCGGGCCTGAACTTCAACCTCGAGGGCCTTGAAGGCCTTCTCTTTCTCCGCAGCCACTGCGGTAAGTTTTTGGTTCTCCTCCCGGACAGCCCGCGCCTGAGCTACTTCTTTAACGCGAGCTGCTTTTAACTTGTCGTTTTCACGACAAAGCAGCTCGACGCGCGGCTGCATCCGGGCCAGGAGAACCCGAAGCTCATTGCTTAGCCTACCCTCCTGGTAGCTAGCCATGGCTTCCCCCAACGCACCACTAGGAGCAGCGTGACGAGCCCACTCCACGCACTCCACAGGGGTGCGAAGGGTTGTTCCTCGGTGAATGTTCCATCGTGGAACATACACTTCATTGGAATCCGACACTGCAAAAAACAAAAAGCAGTTAGGAAAAGATGATAAAAAATATAAAAAAAGGCCAAAAGAACCCTACGCACCTGTAGGGTCAATAACAGGCCGATAGCCGCCGAACCCATCACCTGAACCCAAGGGAAATCCATCCAAGAGGTCAGGCAGATGGGAAGGTGGCAGAGATTGGCGAGAAGCCCCATGCGTACTTGATGGATCGGCCGTCGTTACCGATGGCGGGGGCATGGTAGCAGCAGCCGCGGTCGCAGCCGCAGAATCCGCAGCAATAGTTGTAACACCCCGACCAAAGGCGGATTATACATCGGGGCGCCACATATTGTTTCATTACTCGTGACACTATTGGGTGTCAATATTTAATAAATACATTCATTCGCGTACGCGCAGGGTAAAAGTAGATAACATAAATCATCATAAATCAATATATTATAAATCATAATATTCGAACAGCAATAACTTGTCTTGATACATTTTAATCTAGGTCCAAAATAAAGAAAACTTCCTATGTGTCCACAAGCTCCAAAACAGCTACTGCAACCCTGAACATGTGTTAAAATAAACGTCAAACACTTGCGTGTTGGTGAGAAATCAAGTTTAATACAATACATAGATAACAATAAAATCTGCGCGCAACATGTGTATGTCTGGTTTTCAACAAGGGTGTAATCTGATCGGGACCAACTCTAAGATTCATAAGACTGCCAGTGCTCACAATTGAGCTCACAAACAAGACTAACTGTGCATGTGTAAACAAAAGAGAAAATCATAAACGATAGTTCTCCCGTGTTCATCTAATGGTACCATGAAAACTGCGGAATAGACCGACAAGACGGTTAATGATCCACACATACAAATAAACAGCCAAGTCTACGTCCTCAACACATGGGATACTGCGCGACTAAAGTTCATAAACAAGTTTAAGACTCTAAGTTTGTATGAACACATGAACATCCCAAAACATTAAAAGCAAAAAGGGATTAGGTACGAGATTACTCACATGATAAACGATGCGGTGTAAGATAAAGCAAGAACCAACTTTAAACAAGCACAAGTTAACCTATAAATAAGATTATTGTTTTAATGATTTGTTTTAAGTCTTGATTATAAGTTAGCATAATTAATAAGTAAATTATTATATATAATATATATTACCGGAAAAGCAGGGCAGAACAGGGAGGAAGACGGAGGCAGAGAGGGAGACGGCAGAGAGAGCAAGGAGCAAGAGAACAGGAGAGATTAAGTGTTTTGTGTGTGTAGTGTAATGAAAATATTATTATTATTTATAGGAAAACCCTAGGAGACATAATCCCTAGAAAAGGGGAAAGGATCTTTAACAGGATCAAGCAAAAGATATCAAAAAGCATAAGAATCCAAAAGCAAAAGATATGGAAAGATATGGCAGCTGCAGAGGCAAGATAAAGCTGTCAGGGAACAGTAAAAAAAACATGGGCGGGTAGATAAAGGTACAGGTCAAGCATGGCAAAAGCAGATCTCAAAAGATTATGTCAGTCACTTTATCTGTCAACCAATGGGGTTGGTGCGCATGCTGCGCCGAAAGTAACTTTTCAGACATAAAGCAGATTAGGTCAACAGCTCAAAAGATAAGACAACTCAAAAGCAACGGCTAGCTTAAACAGAAGAAAACTCAAAGGGTTTAACGCGAGAAGGCTGACACAGAAGGTCAAGAGAGCGCGAGCGCGAAGGCAGACAGAACTAACCTTAACGCGTCGCGGAAAGAACTACCATTTCTAAGCGCGCCGCGGGAAGAGTCACATTTCTTAGCGCGCCGCGGGAGGAACTAAAATTCCTAGCGCGCCGCGGGAAGAACTATAATTCTTCGCGCGTCGAGGGATGAACTACGATTCTTAGCGCGCTGCGAGAAGAACTACAAATCCTTAGCGCGTCGCGGGAAGAACTCCCGTCCTTCGCGCACTGCGAGAAGAATTACAATTCTTAACGCGCTGCGAGAAGAGTTCGTCTCGCGTATCGCTGAAACAGGTGGTCTTCACGCAGGATTCCTTGTAAGGGGTCTGGCGCGTGGAGCTGCGCAGACAACCTTAGGCGGGAAGAACCAAAGGACAAGCAAAGAGTTAGAAGAAAAAGAGGGAAACAAGGCGGAAAGAGAGAAGGAGAGGGACGGGACGGCGGAAAGAAAGAGAGAGAGAGGCGGGAAGGAAAAGTATATTATTATTATTAAAAGTAAAATATAAGTATAAATAAATATTAAATCATAAAAGAAAGAGTTCGGGTAAGAGAAACGGGTACCTGGGTCGGGTCGGATCGGGGCAGATGTTACAGTCTCCCCTACTTTAAGAAATTTCGTCCCGAAATTTATCTCGAAGTAGGTTGCGCAGAGAACAGGTGCGGGTACTTGATCTTCATTTGATCTTCCCTTTCCCATGTAAACTCGGCTCCGCGCTTGGACTCCCAACGAACTTTCACGATAGGGATACGACTGCGCTTGGTTTGCTTTACCTCGCGATCCATAATCTCAACAGGCTTCTCAACGAAATGCATAGTTTCATCAACTTGAACTTCATCAAGTGGAATGTGAAGGTTCTCGTCAGCTAAACATTTCTTGAGATTGGATACATGGAACGTTGGATGCACATTACTGAGCGCGGGCGGCAGGTCAAGTCTGTAGGCAACTTTTCCCACACGCGCGAGGATCTTGAATGGACCAACATAACGAGGAGCAAGCTTACCTTTCTTCCCAAAGCGGACAACACCCTTCCAGGGCGACACTTTGAGGAGAACAAGATCACCAACTTGAAATTCGAGAGGCTTTCGTCTGCGATCTGCGTAACTCTTCTGTCGGCTTCTAGCAGTCAGCAGATGATCACGGATCTTGGCGATTTTATCGGTTGTCTCTTGAACAAGTTCGGGTCCTGTGATTTGAGCTTCTCCCACCTCGCTCCAACAAATCGGGGAGCGGCACTTACGACCGTAAAGTGCTTCAAATTGGGCCATACCAATACTGGAATGATAGCTGTTATTATAAGAGAACTCGATCAAAGGCAGGTGCGAATCCCAATTACCTCCAAAATCAAGAACACAAGATCGGAGCATATCCTCAAGAGTTTGAATAGTTCGCTCAGACTGACCGTCAGTCTGAGGATGATATGCCGTACTCATGTCCAAGCGAGTTCCTAGCGCAGATTGGAGAGATTTCCAAAAGCGAGATATAAAACGGCCATCGCGATCGGATATGATGCTCAAAGGAGTACCATGGCGGCAGACAATTTCCTTGACATAAAGCTGCGCGAGTTGCTCAACACGGTAGTTTTCACGAATGGGCAGGAAGTGAGCAGACTTAGTCAAACGATCCACTATTACCCAAATGCTATCATGTTTGCTTGCTGTCAAAGGTAACTTGGTAATAAAGTCCATCGCTACACATTCCCATTTCCACGTAGGAATTTCTGGTTGTTCGAGCAAACCAGATGGGCGTTGGTGTTCAGCTTTTACTTTAGAACAAGTCAGACATTTAGCTACGAACACAGCAATATCCTTTTTCATACCGGGCCACCAATAAATAATGCGCAAATCCTTGTACATCTTATCGGCGCCAGGATGAATAGAATATCGAGATTTGTGTGCTTCACTCAGGATATCAGCGCGAAGATTCTCATCAAAGGGAATCCAGATGCGATTGAGATAGCAGAGAATTCCACTCAGATTAGGGACAAAATGCGCTTCCGCGCCACACGCTAACTCTGCGCGAAGGTTACCATTACTGATGGATGCGCGCTGCGCGTCACGAATACGCGATTCAAGGTTGCTTTGGATCGGCGCAAAGTGAAGATGCGTGCGCGGCAAGATACAGTTAAGTTGGCAGGGTTTTCGGCTGAGCGCATCGGCTACCACATTAGCCTTACCAGGATGATACCGGATCTCACAATCGTAATCGCTGATGAGTTCGTTCCATCGGCGTTGCCTCATGTTAAGTTCCTTTTGATCAAAGATATGCTGAAGGCTTTTATGGTCAGTGTAAAGGATACACTTAGTACCATAAAGGTAGTGTCTCCAGATCTTCAAGGCAAAAACAACTGCACCAAGTTCGAGGTCGTGAGTTGTATAATTCTTTTCATGAACCTTAAGTTGCCTTGATGCGTAAGCGATAACCTTGCCTCGTTGCATAAGAACACAACCGAGACCTTGGTTGGATGCATCGCAATACACGACAAAATCATCATTACCCTCAGGTAGCGCAAGAACAGGAGCTTCACACAACAAACGCTTGAGCGTTAGAAAGGCTTCTTCTTGCTTCGAGCCCCAAATATACGGTTTACCTTTGTGCGTTAGAGCTGTTAAAGGCAAAGCGATCTTTGAGAAGTTCGAAATGAAACGCCGGTAATAACCAGCTAAGCCCAGAAAGGAACGGATCTCAGAAGGAGAGGATGGCGTAATCCAGTTCTTGATTGCTTCAATCTTGGATGGGTCGACATGAATACCCATCTTGTTAACAACATGACCAAGAAACTGTACTTCATCCGACCAAAATTCACACTTGGAGAGCTTGGCAAAGAGCTGCTCAGCTCTAAGCTTTTGCAATACCAATCGGAGATGTTGCTCATGCTCGGCCTTGGTCTTAGAATACACCAGAACATCATCGATAAACACGATCACGAATTTATCCAGGAAGGGCCTACACACCCGATTCATTAGATCCATGAAAACGGCGGGTGCGTTGGTTAAACCGAAGGACATGACCAAGAATTCAAAATGGCCATAACGAGTTCGAAAAGCAGTCTTCGGAACATCTTCATCGCGGATACGCAACTGATGATAACCAGAACGGAGATCGATCTTCGAGAAATAGGAGGCACCTTGGAGTTGATCAAAGAGGTCGTCAATACGCGGTAAGGGATACCGGTTTTTAATGGTGAGTTTGTTCAACTCGCGGTAATCAATACACATGCGAAACGATCCATCTTTCTTTTTAACGAACAACACCGGAGCACCCCAGGGCGAAGAGCTAGGGCGAATGAATCCTTTAGCAGTCAACTCTTGAAGTTGGCTGGCCAATTCTTGCATCTCAGCGGGTGCAAGACGGTAAGGAGATTTAGCTACGGGGGAAGCACCAGGGACAAGATCAACACGAAACTCGACTTCACGAGCGGGAGGGATACCAGGAAGATCATCAGGAAAGACTTCAGGAAAATCACGCACAACAGGGATATCGCGAAGCTTCTTCTCTTCAGCAGGTTTAACCACATGGGCTAGAAATGCAATACACTTCTTCCGCATGAGTCTTTGGGCTTCGGCGCAAGACATAAGTTTAAGACCGCGGGAGGGTTTTTCGCCGTAAATATGAAGATCACCATTTTCTCGAGGTATGCGAATCATCTTCTTGGCGCAAATAACTTCGGCGCGATTATGCGAGAGCCAGTCCATACCAATGATAACATCAAAGCTTCCAAGAGGCATGGGGATGAGGTCAATCAGAAAATCGTTTTCGTTAAGGTTAAGCGTGCAATCTTTAATCACCGAGTTAATTAAAACAGTTTCACCGTTAGCCAATTCAACTGAAAAATCTTCTTTTAAGTTATCGCGCGGTCGCACAAGCTTCTGCTCAAAGGCGCGAGAGATAAAACTTCGATCGGCGCCAGTATCAAAAAGTACAGAAGCATAAAATCCGTTAAGCAAAAATGTACCATTAACTACGTCATTATTCGCTTGCGCTTGGTGCGCGGTTATGTTAAAAGCTCGCCCGCGTGTCACTTGGTTCGAAATCTGGTTCACCGGATTCGCTTGTGTGATTTGCACTTGTAGCCTTGGGCACGCGTTCCGGAAATGACTGGGATCACCGCAGTTAAAGCACGATCTGGGTCGTGGGTTTTAGTAGATTGATTGTGGGTTCTGCGGGTAGACTGGTGGTGTTGGCGCAATTGGATTGGCGGGAAGGACTCTACAGTTTTCAGTAGTGTGACCAGTACGGCCACATCGGTTGCAAAGTCGACACGGGGTTTGGGTTGGGTGGTGAAATCTACAGGTTGGGCAAAAGGGTTGATTTCCTGTGTAAGGTTTCTTAGTTGGCGGGGCAGGGAGTGCGGGATTGGTTAAGGCATAGTTGTGGACTACAGGTGTTGGGTAGGCTGACAGAGGGTTAGGCGCGTAAACTGGGGGTTGGTAAGCGGGTTGCTGGGCAATGGGCGGGTTGGTAAGCGCATAGGCCTTGCGCCTGCGCTTGAGGTTGTTACGGTTTGAGGGTTCTGGTTTGGTTTCTGTTGGTTCAGGGGCAGTCTTGGTGAGTTTGGTCTTCTCAGTTCCCCGCAGGAACAGGGTTCCTGCTCTGACATGGTTGTCGCTGAGCACAGCGGCCAACTCGATGGCGTCAGAGAGGGTAACTGGGTTTCTGGCCCATACAGAATCTTGAATTTCCATGGGGAGACCCCCAAGGAATTTCTCGATTGCTCGGCGTGAAGGGGTAACAAGGTGAGGGACCAGTAAGCTTAGCTCGTGGAAGCGCGTCGCGTACTCGCGCGCTTCGCCACTGTATTGCTTCAAGTTCCAGAATTCTTCCTCCAGGCGCTTAACTTCGTTGGGAGGGCAGAATTCTCGCGTAAGAATTTCCTTGAATTCCTCCCATGTCATGCTAGAAGCAGCCTCTGCGCCACGCGCATGAGCTACTCCATTCCACCATGTAAGCGCTCTGGATTCCAGGACACTGGAAGCATATAGGGTTCGTCTGTCTGAGGGGCATTGGGTGTGGAGGAAAGTGTTTTCTATTTTCTCAAGCCACTGGAGCATCACGGTGGCTCCTTCAAGACCTGTGAACTTTGGAGGGTTACCCGCGTTAAAGGACTTAATGTTATAACCAGAGGTGTTGGTATTGTTTTGGCTCAAAGCTTGGGCTATCGCGGCGGCCATTTCCTGGGAACGTTGCTGTCTACGCATGCGTGAGGCTTCTCTTCTCTGAAATCGGCGAGATAGCGGAGGCATTCTATAAAAGTTTTTAATTTTAGTTAATATCTTGGTTTTTATCGCAAAGTTTTAATCTTATAAAGCTTGGTTTCACGGAGTTAGATGCTATCAAAAGTTAAAGTAAAATAAATGACCCTAATTGCAGACTTAATAAAGGTAACAAATTCGAATCAGAAATCGACAATTCATGTATCACCATGACTTTCCGAATTCCCAATTTAAAATATACGAGTAAACGAGTATTGGAGATTGACGATTCATGTATCACCATGACTTTCCAATCTTCAATATAAAATATACAAGAAAATGAGTATTGGAGGTTGACAATTTATGTATCACCATGACTTTTCAAGTCTCCAACCTCAGAACATAATCGTAAATGGAAATTGAAAATCAACTATTCATGTATCACCATGACTTTTCGGATTTTCAAATCCCACAAACGAATATGTAAGTAAAATCAATAAAAATCGAAATTCAACAAAAATCGAAATATCGCGAAATAAAACATAAAATCATATACTGCGCAAGCGCGAGCATATTCACAAATAACGAGTAATTAACAATAAGCGCGCAAACATGAGATTTCTCTCATGCGCGAGAAGGGACTCTTAGGTATTCTAGGCCGTTACGTCTAACCACCTATCCTAAAGTCAACGAGCTCTGATACCAATCTGTAACACCCCGACCAAAGGCGGATTATACATCGGGGCGCCACATATTGTTTCATTACTCGTGACACTATTGGGTGTCAATATTTAATAAATACATTCATTCGCGTACGCGCAGGGTAAAAGTAGATAACATAAATCATCATAAATCAATATATTATAAATCATAATATTCGAACAGCAATAACTTGTCTTGATACATTTTAATCTAGGTCCAAAATAAAGAAAACTTCCTATGTGTCCACAAGCTCCAAAACAGCTACTGCAACCCTGAACATGTGTTAAAATAAACGTCAAACACTTGCGTGTTGGTGAGAAATCAAGTTTAATACAATACATAGATAACAATAAAATCTGCGCGCAACATGTGTATGTCTGGTTTTCAACAAGGGTGTAATCTGATCGGGACCAACTCTAAGATTCATAAGACTGCCAGTGCTCACAATTGAGCTCACAAACAAGACTAACTGTGCATGTGTAAACAAAAGAGAAAATCATAAACGATAGTTCTCCCGTGTTCATCTAATGGTACCATGAAAACTGCGGAATAGACCGACAAGACGGTTAATGATCCACACATACAAATAAACAGCCAAGTCTACGTCCTCAACACATGGGATACTGCGCGACTAAAGTTCATAAACAAGTTTAAGACTCTAAGTTTGTATGAACACATGAACATCCCAAAACATTAAAAGCAAAAAGGGATTAGGTACGAGATTACTCACATGATAAACGATGCGGTGTAAGATAAAGCAAGAACCAACTTTAAACAAGCACAAGTTAACCTATAAATAAGATTATTGTTTTAATGATTTGTTTTAAGTCTTGATTATAAGTTAGCATAATTAATAAGTAAATTATTATATATAATATATATTACCGGAAAAGCAGGGCAGAACAGGGAGGAAGACGGAGGCAGAGAGGGAGACGGCAGAGAGAGCAAGGAGCAAGAGAACAGGAGAGATTAAGTGTTTTGTGTGTGTAGTGTAATGAAAATATTATTATTATTTATAGGAAAACCCTAGGAGACATAATCCCTAGAAAAGGGGAAAGGATCTTTAACAGGATCAAGCAAAAGATATCAAAAAGCATAAGAATCCAAAAGCAAAAGATATGGAAAGATATGGCAGCTGCAGAGGCAAGATAAAGCTGTCAGGGAACAGTAAAAAAAACATGGGCGGGTAGATAAAGGTACAGGTCAAGCATGGCAAAAGCAGATCTCAAAAGATTATGTCAGTCACTTTATCTGTCAACCAATGGGGTTGGTGCGCATGCTGCGCCGAAAGTAACTTTTCAGACATAAAGCAGATTAGGTCAACAGCTCAAAAGATAAGACAACTCAAAAGCAACGGCTAGCTTAAACAGAAGAAAACTCAAAGGGTTTAACGCGAGAAGGCTGACACAGAAGGTCAAGAGAGCGCGAGCGCGAAGGCAGACAGAACTAACCTTAACGCGTCGCGGAAAGAACTACCATTTCTAAGCGCGCCGCGGGAAGAGTCACATTTCTTAGCGCGCCGCGGGAGGAACTAAAATTCCTAGCGCGCCGCGGGAAGAACTATAATTCTTCGCGCGTCGAGGGATGAACTACGATTCTTAGCGCGCTGCGAGAAGAACTACAAATCCTTAGCGCGTCGCGGGAAGAACTCCCGTCCTTCGCGCACTGCGAGAAGAATTACAATTCTTAACGCGCTGCGAGAAGAGTTCGTCTCGCGTATCGCTGAAACAGGTGGTCTTCACGCAGGATTCCTTGTAAGGGGTCTGGCGCGTGGAGCTGCGCAGACAACCTTAGGCGGGAAGAACCAAAGGACAAGCAAAGAGTTAGAAGAAAAAGAGGGAAACAAGGCGGAAAGAGAGAAGGAGAGGGACGGGACGGCGGAAAGAAAGAGAGAGAGAGGCGGGAAGGAAAAGTATATTATTATTATTAAAAGTAAAATATAAGTATAAATAAATATTAAATCATAAAAGAAAGAGTTCGGGTAAGAGAAACGGGTACCTGGGTCGGGTCGGATCGGGGCAGATGTTACAATAGTAACCGCCGGCTCGGTGAAAGATGCAGTAAAAATAGCACTCACAGCCGGCGGTGACGTCATCTCAGCTAGAACAGTCGGCTCAAAGGAGTGAGCAACTGAACCAGCGGAAGCAGGCGCAGGCGCCTGGGTCGACGCCTCAGGTAGGCTGACCAAGCCTACCGTCATTGGCGGAGAGGTACTCCTCTGCGCTCCACCCTGGAATGCGTCAACATCCACGCCTGCGTAAAGAAGATAAGTGTTAACGATATTAAACTATGAATCTAAAGATAAAGGAAGTTTGTACTTACGGGTTTTCTTGAGCCTAAAGGTACGGAGAGGCGGGGACGAACCCGATGGAGCCGGCCTCTTTGCGCCGGTCACCGTCGTCTTCTTGGGCTCTCCGGAGGTGACAGTCGCAACCTCCGGAGCAGTGGTCTTATCACCACCGGGATTCCCCGCCACCTCTTCGCTCTCGGTCTCCGAATCAGACCGAGGCGTTGGATCAGCAGTGGAGGCCACCTTCTCCTTCCCCTTCCCGCCGGCAGCCTTTTTCTTCCGCACCAACGGAGGACCATCTGCGGATTCCTCATCAGAACATACGATTAGAGGAATTCCAGCAGAGGTTTCAACATTGAGGGGTCGAGGGTCGAATAGCGCCTTACCTGGCCGACGGGCGCTAAGGATCTCATGGCCTAGCGGATAGACCTCCACGAACCGATCCGCCGTTTGTTCTAGGATGGGCAACTCGTTCTCGTCTAGAGCGCGAGTACCCATCCGAGCGGGACCGTCAGCCTCCCGCGGGTTCAGGAGCGACTGCAAGTCGTTCCCCTCTGAAATAAACAGGAAAGAAGTTAGAAGAAATTCAAAATCAACAAAAAGAAACAAAGCATATCGTAAGGAACAGAGTTCGAACCGTATTCGAGGACGATTGGGATCTTATGCGCATCCGCAGCCTTCCACACCCGGCTCATCCCCAGCATCACCATCCGGGACTCCGCAAACCGGTAAACCGGAGATTGGACTCGGGATATCTTCGAAAACCATTCCGCCTCCTCGTAGTTGGAGGCGTGAAGGCTGGGAAGTACTTGCCCGTTCTTAAATTTCATGGCAAGAGGGATGGCGCGAGCGGAGAGGTAGAAGAACTCCCTCTTCCACGAACGAAGACTGCGCTCGGTTGCGCAAATCTTCAAACCCTTGATCCGGGTTATCAACGTGTACCACCCCTGGATGCACCTCCAAGTGTAGAAGGTCATCAGGCGGTCAACATAGGGCTCAATGCCCAAAATCTGGCACACCCACTCGAAGTGGCGAATCTTGGCGATCGCCATGGGGTGCAACTCGGTCAAATGAACACCATGCCTCTCAAGGACACGGTAAACAAACTTTGTCAATGGGAACCTAAGATTCCCATAAACAAAGAATGCAGCATAAACCCCGATCTTGCCTCTGGGGGCATCGTACACCGTCTGATGGGGTTCAGGAAACTCAGGCTCGAGAGACTCGAGCATGAACTTCCTGACGACGTACCGATACAGATCGCCAGGCAGAGCACACTGGCACTCGCCAGCAGTACTCTTGTCGTCAGCTGTAGATTCGAGATCACGAGACATCTTGTAAAAGAAGAAGAAAACGATTTCGGGAGAATGCTTTCCTGAAAAGGTGAGTATTCGCCGGAAATCGCTTAGAAGATGAAGAGAATAGTGAAAGTGTGGATTACAAAGAACCCTCTTCCCCTTTATATACTAATCGCAATTAATGCGATGCATTTAATGCGGAAGAGAGAGAAATCGAAGGTGCAATGAAACTATGACACGTGGCAAAAAGCAAGCTGGCAACAGCTGTTGACAGGACGCGTACCATTAATTTCGCGGCCACGCGCCCGAAAAATCGCGCCCACGCGCCTGAAAAAGCGTCTGGAATGACCATGTACTGTCACGTCACCATAACTTCCTGCACGTCCTGACACAGTCAGAAGAAACCGTCGCACGACGTTTCAGAGGTTTTGACTGTCCTTATCTTTCCACCAACTCTTCGAATTTCAAAATTCAAAATTCAAAAAGATTCAAAAGTAAGCGGGAAAATACCCCTTACCTTGGCAAACAAGTAACCGTAAGACGGATGCGGGTACAGTGTTAAGGCAAAACCCTTCACATACCTAGCACTCGCAGGGAATTGAAGCCAAGAAAACCTTGGCAAACAAGTAACCGTAAGACGGATGCGGGTACAGTGTTAAGGCAAAACCCTTCACATACCTAGCACCCGCAGGGAATTGAAGCCAAGTATACCTCGGCAACCAAGTAACTATAAGACGGGTGCGGGTACAGTGTTAAGGCAAAACCCTTCACATACCTAGCACCCGCAGGGAATTGACGCCAGGAATACCTTGGAAGTAAAGTAACCGTAAGACGAGCGTGGGTACAGTGTTAAGGCAAAACCCTTCACATACCTAGCGCTCCGCTGGGAATTGAAACCAAGAAGGATCTTCTGGGCAATGCTTGCGGAAACGGAAATAACATCCCCGCATAGCGGGAACGTCGAGAACTACGTTGTTTGAAGCTCCAGGATGGAATTGGTGGTTTCAACATAATTGATCACTATGTTCAAAACTACCAAAACCTCATGGAGAATCCACACAAGTGGGACTCAACGCTCCTGACTTGCGAGGAGGTTACAGACCTACCCGCATCATACCCAAAGATGAAGCAGGAAACTCGGGAATTTCTGCAAGTGACAAGGACTTCCGCGGGAAGAATCCCCATGGAAAACCTTAAAAAACCCTTTTCAAAACCCTTTGCTTAAGTCCAAAAGTTCACCTCACTTTATTAAACACTCATGAGAAGAACATTGGACTGGGGGGACTTGAAGAGGTAGGTCCCAGCAGAGCCCAGTTGGACCCGCAAGACTCACCTTGAAGAGGGACGTCTGCGCAGAAACCAACTGGATCCGCAGGACCAACCATGCTCAGAGACGTGACGTCCTTACGCGCAGTACGCAAGCTGTTCCCGCAGGAAATGCCTCCCGATGGTGAAGGACTCCGCCTGTTCCCGCAGCTTCGGATACAAGCCATCAGGGAAGGCCACCCGCGCAGCAAGGCTACACGCACAAGGCACTTAGCTCTCAATCATTCAGTGTCACCTGAAGGAATGAGCAAAGCCGGGAACAATCCCGCACAGTGGCGGGAGGGGGAATACTCCCGCCCAAATAAGCCAGTCCGTACGATACAGGAAGATCTTCTGTACTGTACCTGACGAGGTATGGGCAAAAGATCTGACTAAAGATACGACAGCTTATTGACAACAGTATGGCGAGCAGCATGCTCCTGTACTGTATGTCACTATTAGCCGCTGCCTACTCACTAACTCCTGTCATACCACGTGCATAGCCGGCAGTTGGTGGAAAAGGAATAGTATACAGCAGGCCTGGTCACTATCAGCCGCTGCCTACCCACCAACTACCAGCAGGGCACGTGCGTAGGCCACTGTTGGTTGAACAGGATTACTATTGCAGCCGGCCACACCTCCTTGGAAACCTACCTTCGGCTATAAATACCACAAATGGTATGACCATCTGATCATTATCATATCTTACCATATTATCATCATATTATACCTGATATCTGCTCTAGCAATCTCTTAATATACATTTATATTTAAAGAGCAATCTAGTCTGATTCTCACGCCGGAGGGTGGTCACAAGGAGGAACCCCCCCCCCCTTCTCAGTGACAAGCTCACGGTGTCTGTTTTGCAGGTTATCAGAAGAACCATCTTCTCTGGGTCTAACCCCTCGTGGGAAACATCTATCTAACCCCCAGGTTACTCGTAATCTGCCCGGGGTTCGGTTAGTGTTTCTTCAATTTACTAGGTTAAACGGTGATTTATGTTATAGTTAAAAACTTTTTGTTACTTTAAAGTTGTACCTTATTAATAAACAATTCAAAATGGTTAACGTTGTTAAGGATGTTAACAGGAATTTTTAGTTTTTACATTTTATTATTGTCAAAACACATTTAAATTTATTAAATAATTTTATCAACGATTTGCTTGTGTGAAGAGAGATCCGGTATTTTCTGAATCCTAATCTAAGGATTCACAAAAACAAAGGAGGATTATTTCAACAAAGAAGCGGATATGTAATTATCAAAATAACTGTTGGAGTGGATATTTGAAATTATCCATAAGAAGAATTGTTCGTTTTGTCACACCTTGTATCATTTTGCTTTTATTATGTTGGTGCTTCTTTGGCTTTGCTAACGGTTCTTCGGTTTAACCCTTAGATTCTACCAAAGCAAAATAATATAGAACCAGAACACCATGTTTAATCCGTTAAAAGTAAGTAATTAACTTAAATACTTTCACCAAAAAGTTTCAGAATCAAATTCATTATCCCAAACATTTCAAGCCTAAATGTAAATCCAAAAAACCAAATTAAAGCTACGCATAAAACGAAAACTGAAATTTCGGTTTTGGTTGGAGTCCAAAACATACCCAAGTTGGTATTGCAATTTACATCTTTGTTCATGACACTTAACCCTTAACCTCATAGCAAAGTGACGTCTTTTCGACACACCTTAGTACAATATACCCATGGGCGAAGGTTAGTGAGGGCCGGGGGTGACCCCCCCCCCGGTTTTTTTGCGTAATAGTGTAAATTTACATATTTTCGTCCGAAATTTTTTATGCGTAGTGTAAATTTAGTCGTTTTCGGCCGAAAAATTGAGCCCGGCCCCCTCCTTTTTTGAAATTCTTTATACATTTTGAGTCCTACCCCCCGGTGTCTAAGTCCAAGCTTCGCCAATGAATATACCTATAGTGCAAGCCATTTGGTTCTTATTGATATTTTGGATGGAACTCCGTCATGATATCACCCGTCTCTCCCTCCATCGATTATTCTGGCGTTAAGGGGTTTTAGGCAGTAACCGAACTGTCCGAACATTACTCGAATATGCTCCATGGGTGAGTTTGACTTGACCTGTCTGCCTATACGGGTATAGACCAGAACCGGGTCATATCACCCTACCAAATCCCAATGAGAACAAGTTATTCAAGTGCTTCAAGGTTCATCAAACACATCTTGAAGATATATATATAAAAGAAAGTTTGATCAAACACACCTTAAAAAGAAAAAAAGAAATTTCAGGAAGATTAAGTGAAGACTTTATTATTGAGGATTTTTACATGAAATTGAAGGACTTTTTCTTTAAATGAGCAAATGATATTATAATAAAACAGGGCTTGTGTCTTATACACATGAGCTCTGCCTTTTATTTTCACTTCATGTTAAGGTGACACGTGGTTTCACCACAATTGGGAAATTGACGGTTCCAAATTAGGGTTTCATTGTAATCCTCAACTCCCACGTTTTCACACCCCATCAATCCTTCCAAGCTTCCTTCCTACAGCCTCACTCTAATTTGTCGCTGATCAATCGTCATCTCCCTCGCGTGATTTTGATTTGGAGCCAGAGGTCTCGTGATTGCAGGTAATTAAGGGTTTTTGTGTACAATAATTTGAAATTGATTAGGTTATGGTCGATATAGGTATATATATAGTTACTGTTATTGTGATTTATCTTCGTGATTCAAGTTAGGATCTTAATTTTAGGCATTATCTGTGCAAACAAAAATTAAGGTTCTTAGTGTTCTCCATCAACGCAGTTGGAAGCGCCGGTTGTGGAGATGGAATTACTGGAATAGCAGTAGAGGTGGAAGCGGTTGTGTTTTTTTTTACGAAATTGATAACATCATGAGTGAATCAATTATCGGTTGTGAATTCATAACTGCCACACTACCGGATCGGACGCCAATGATGCCATTAATCGTTAATTTTCTCTTATAGCTTTTTATAATCTCTATCTAAGATTAACAATATCACCACCATCTGAGTTCTGATTATAGCCCACTATGTCATTACTGTTTCACCATTGATTCACCTTCAATTTTTTTATGTATACTTTAGATTAGGGTTCACATCAGAGAAAATAAAAAGGTTGGATTGGGAGTATTGGTACAGAGGAGTTTGTAAAAAAAATTCGATATTCAAGACATGGCTGAAGTTTTGTAAAAAAAAACTGATATTCAAATATGAGTTCTTGCAGCTACTTACTACTTAGAAGCAACAATGGTTTGGCCCTATAGTGGAAACCCTCAAAATCAGGTGTTTGCTATATTATATTTGTTATAATTATGAGTTAAAAATTGTAAATTATTGAGCTATTTTGCAGTTGGCATTGTTGGCAACATATATTGGTGGCGATTTCCTTGCGTTATACCATTTTATAAGAAGTTTAGCTGTCAAAAGAGTTTTTTCCAGATGCCCGAGACAACTATGTTACTCTTTGATAAGGTAAACGGGCTAATATGTTTTAGAGTTGGCAATTTTGACATGTTAACTAATGAACAAGTTGATTTGGGGTATGGTTTGTTTCTAATGGCTCAAAAGTAGCCAAAAGTGTGTTCTATATGCACACAACCTCCTAAATTCGTTTTATTTGAAAGTTAACTATTACAGATTATTTGTTTTCCAATGTTATTTTGCAGAATAAATCTTCCCATTTGAAATCACTTTATGCATATGCCCACGTTGATTTTACAAAGCCATTACAAAGGTGGTCCTCACAAACTATGTCACAAAACATATATTCAATGCCAACAAATTAACTTTGGAAATAGACCAAAGAAGTAAGTTTGGATGCAAATTATAAGAAAACTGTTGGATTTATTTTTTGTTATTTTCATGCAATTATGCATCTACATTTCTGATTAATATTTGTTTTTTAATTAAAATATGTTTATCTAGAGCATTTGTGCCTCAGAGAAGGTGGAGAAGCATTACAAGTCGATATAGTGTTGTATTATCCAGAATGAAGCAATTTAGAGCGATGAATAAGCTCAAGAAACTCGCTTTGAAAGTAAACATTAATATTAATTTATCATGTTGTGATTCTGGTGGTACGAGGTGATTATTATTTAATAGGAATTTTAATAATCTGAATTAATAAAGTTCCTGATGATCTTGAATCAAGGTGTCCCAAGTAGGAAGCAACCACAAAGCTGCACAAATTTTTTGAAAGTTTTCGTACAAGACGAAATCTATTCGACTGTGCAGTTCTAATTGAACAAGCTGGTATTTGTTATAAGTGTTCAGTATTTAATTTTATATTTTTCTCTTCCAATTTGTTTGTTGATTTATTTGTATCTTAATGCATTATTGTAGGTGAAAGTTGTTAGAAAATTTTTCAACATTCAAGTGTTTTAGCTGGCGGTGCCACATTAGCATCTGGATATTGGTTTTAGGGGTGTGCAAACACAAGAAACCGGACCGACCCGGGTTTAACCCGACCCGACCCGAGAACCGAAACCATTTAAAAACTGGAACCGATGATCAGACCGACATATGCACTTCGGGTTTCCTTGATTTCGGTTTCGGTTAGGTCTTCTAACGGGTAAAGACCGAGACCAATAAGTTATTGATGAAGATGAAGGAACTACATGACCAAACTATCAGTACAATAGAGTGACCAAGATCAGATGGTTCAATGCTTGAGTTCCGGCGACTTCATGTTGGGTTCGTAGGCCTTGTTGGCCCGGTTTATTATATGAAGTCAAAAGAGGAGACGGGTGTGGGCGGTCGGGCCCAAGCCCGGCCCGGTTTAGATTTTTTGCATAATAATTTACTAACCCTAGTTCAGTCTTTATATAAACAACATTATGTACTTGTAATATTTGTCACTCAATAAAGATATACCTAGTTGCCACCCGTGGACGTAGGTCAGTTTAGACCGAACCACGTTAAATCCTCGTGTTCGTTTATTGCTTTCGTGTCGTGTTCAGTTTCGTGTGTGCGTTTAATCCTAACAAGTGGTATCTAGAGCTTAGGTTCAGATCACGCGAAGAACACGTTGAACCAGCCGAGTCGCCGCCAAACCATCCAGCCGCCGCCACCCTACTGCGCTAGGGTTCCGCCGCCGCCTACGGTTTTCCGATCGCCGTTAGGGTTTCCGCCGTCGTTTCGCCGCTACTAAACCCAGCCCGCGCGATCTGCGTTTTTTTGTTGGTTCCGTTTGAAAGCTGTAAGCATCGTATTGTTCGATTCCAGGTTGTCTCTTTTGTTTCCGCTAGTGGCGTTTGAACAGAGAAGAAAAGAAGGGTTTGTATTATTATTTTTCTCTTGAGATTCATGCCAGACTAGGAAAAGACAATGAAAAACAATATTATTTTGTTGACAAGTGAGTTCAATGGCCATCAACTTTATCCAGATTGTTTAATTTTTTGAGAGGGCCTAGCACTTTAGACAATAAACAATTATTTGGGTAAAATTCATATATTTTTTGGTTTGCTGTTGGTCCGTGACTTAGGCTGTTGCCCAAGTTCAATATTTTTTGGTTAAGCAAGAACGAGTTAAGACGAGCCAATAACAGTTCAATCAAGATCCTGTTTTAGTTGAAGAACCGTTGTCAATTAGAAGAAGCGTTAAAGAAACCAAAACCAGTGCCAACCGCGTTTGTCAGGTTTATAGTTTCAGTTTAAAGTTTCAGTTTCTGATTTTCAGTTCAATATTCCGCTACGTTAAATAGGTTGATTGTTTAACAGAGTTCAGTAGAACGGTCGTTAAGTTCAGGCTCGTGTTGCTGTGTCTGTCTCTGTTTTTATCCAGTTTTTCGTTTTAGTCATTGTTATGGCAGAAGACGGAAAGTTTTCGATACAGAAGTTTGACGGACAGAAGTTCGGTTGGTGGAAGATGCAGATTGAGGCACTACTTTGTCAGAAAGACTTGGATGTAGTGTTTGAGGATGAAAAACCAGAAAAGATGTCAGAAGCAGATTGGAAGAAGTTAGACAAGAAAGCTAGGGCTTGTATTACATTGTCGTTGTCGGAAGATGTGGCGTTTAACATCATGAAAGAAACCACAGCACGTGGTATGATGGAGGCGCTATCCAATATGTATGAAAAGCCTTCGGCAGCGAATAAAGTCTATCTTATCCGAGAGCTAGTGACAACAAGAATGAAAGAGGGTGGGTCAGTTACAACTCATATCAATAATCTTAATTCGATCTTGTCCCGCTTAGTGTCAGTTGACATTAAGTTTGATGATGAAGTTCAAGGCCTCTTGTTATTATCCTCTTTGCCCGACAGTTGGTCGCAAACAGTGACTGCAGTTTGTAGTTCGTCTACAAATATTACTTTCGATGGGATTCGAGATCTGATTCTGGGAGAAGATTCAAGACGCAGAAGTTCAGGTGAATCATCAGGCAATATGCTAGTCACAGAAGGTAGAGGTAGGGGAAAACAGCGAGGCAGTGGGAGCAGGAAGAGGAGTCAGTCTAAGACTCGTAAGGATATTGAATGTTGGGGTTGTAAAGAGAAAGGACACTTCAGGAATCAGTGTCCGAATGGTAAGAAAGAGGTGAACGTTACAGAAGACGACACAGATGACGGGGTCAGTAGTGATGAGGCTTTGGTTTGTAGTGTTGAGAGTAGCGTTGATGCTTGGGTGATGGATTCTGGTGCATCGTTTCATGCCACTCACTGTAGTGAAACGATGAAGAATCTTAAATTTGGGGATTTTGGAAAGGTTCGACTAGCGAATGATGATATTTTAGAGGTTACGGGTATGGGAGACGTTGATTTGATAACTTCAGCCGGTACTTCTTGGACTTTGAAAGACGTGAGGGTTATTCCAAGTTTGAAGAAACGTTTGATATCAGTTGGGCAGTTGGATGACCAAGGGCACGATGTTAAGTTCGGGAATGGGCAGTGGAAAGTAGTCAAAGGGAATCTCGTGGTTGCTTGTGGCAAGAAAATGGGTTCGTTGTATATGGTCGATATGTCACCGAAAGGAGTGGATCCAGTTTTGGTGAAAGACAAAGTCCGGTTCACAGAATCTCGTGGGCAGAAGAAGGTTCGTTTTGCAAGTAACAAACCCAGAGCCAAAGTGAAGATTCAGGATGAACGAGCTAGGAAGGTTAAATCAGTTGGGGGACATCGTGACAGTGGGAGCACAGGTCGTGTTTCAGTTACAGTTCCAGGTCGACAGTGGATTAAGAAAACCAGTATTCCAGCTGTAAAAGTCTCTCCAATGAATTACTTGCTGAATATGGAGAGTGTTTGTTCTCAGGTTATCTCAGGATCCGGTAGTTCGTTACAGTGGGAGCCGGTAGGGACAGAGAACGGGTCAGGGGCAGTTTCAGCCATGACTGACGTGTTGGAGCTCCGGGGAGCTTCAACGGGCCTTCAGGTTAATTGATGAGAAGGCGGTGGCAACTAGAAGAAGTTTAATGTTCAGATTACAGAAGTACAATCAGGAGTGCAGACGAGAGTACTCAAGGCCTCCGAGTGGGAGATTGTTGGGTTCGTAGGCCTTGTTGGCCCGGTTTATTATATGAAGTCAAAAGAGGAGACGGGTGTGGGCGGTCGGGCCCAAGCCCGGCCCGGTTTAGATTTCTTGCATAATAATTTACTAACCCTAGTTCAGTCTCTATATAAACAACATTATGTACTTGTAATATTTGTCACTCAATAAAGATATACCTAGTTGCCACCCGTGGACGTAGGTCAGTTTAGACCGAACCACGTTAAATCCTCGTGTTCGTTTATTGCTTTCGTGTCGTGTTCAGTTTCGTGTGTGCGTTTAATCCTAACACTTCACGCTTTGCAAATCTTCGTGGAGGTGGTTAAGACGCTTTGTTCTTTTCTCATAAAACACGATGAAAAGACCTTTATTTAGCACATGTCACACATGAATCCACCATGGTCAAACTCGTGTACTCTTTATTGACCACCCTATATCCAGTGTTCATTTTTTTTTATATTTTACTGAGAGTGGGGATGGAAGGATGGTTGATGATGTTCTTCTATGGTGATGGTATAATCCACACTACTAATATATAAAACGTTTTTATTAGACTTATTGGGAGTTAGAGTACAGACATGCACCGATTAGAAGTTTAAACTTTGAAGATACATTAAACTACGTTTCATTCATTTTTCAAGTCCGGCTTCATATTAAACATTAATGATTACATTTTGTCGGTTATCGGGTTTCATTGGCTTTTGAGTAATTGGGACCGATAACCGACCGAAACCGATAATGCAATGAAACTATGGACTGATTTTATATTTGCAATTTAGGATCGGTTCGGTTTCGTGTAAAATCGGTCCGGTTATTCGGGTTTTTTCGGGCCGGCTCTAATCTTGCACACCCCTAATTGGTTTATGATAAAGGAGCTATGAAGGTAATTTTAATCTAATTAACGTAATGGTATATTAAATCTTATATATATATATATATATATATATATATATATAGGATGAGTATCATTACAGAACTGTTAAATTATTTAAGAACTTGAAGAAACCCTTGAAAACTAACGTTTTTTATAAAAAATTTTGTATGTCAATGTTAATTGAGTGTAGTTTTATCATTTTTCTATATCTATATTTACAATTACAATTTTGAAAATTAGTTTTTATACATATCTATGCTTTTTTTTACACCTATGTAAATTTGTTAGTTATAAATTTTACACATATGTAAACTTGTGATTAACATATGTAATCAAAACTTTTTATATAAAATATGATAAAACTACTATTAAATAATGTTAATATATAAAAAAAATTTAAAAATGTTTGGTTGTTAAGGGTTCCTAAGAGTTCTTAACTTTTTTAGAGTTCTTAAATGATACAAACCCTATATATATAAAATATGGTAAAATATGGTAAAATGTTTGATTATTTTACCGGCAATGTGGCCTCATAATGGGCATTATCGTCCCAAACGAGAAAATTTTCAAGATTTTGTTTTGTTTCTTTATACCATGGCCACATGTTCAGTTGTATATATGAGCTTTGCATTATGGACGGAACTATATTTGGCTACTATTTTTAAGTCTCGAATGAAATTAATATGTAATTGCAAATGAAACATTATTATATTTAATTTGTATTTATTTATTTATTATAAATTATGCTTAACTTTAAAATGTTTGATACCTAATCCCGTTTAGTACACGGGTTATAAGCTAATACCAGAATGAAGAAAACCAATTAAAAACTAAAAGGAAAAAATTTGTGTCCGCTGCCAGGACTCAAACCTGGGACTCCTTGGTTAGAGGAGCCGAGTTTATCATGTCAAATGGATTTTGAGATGCTACAGCGGAATTTGTTAATTATGTTCCTTTATAATTCTATTTAACCTCAAAACAACATAATAATTAAGTAGATTAAAGATTATTTATTATCTATATAGATTAAAATCAAGATGTCGATGCTATTGAATCATCAAGTGATACTACTTAAGTATTTAAATGAAATAAATAATAGCAACTAATCAAATCTGATTCATTGGCCGTGGTGAGATGTAGACTGTTGCAAATTTCCTCCCTTTCACCTCAAGTTTGATTCCTACCGTTAGCACTTCTTTTTTGCAGCCATTTGTTTTGAATTTCATTTTTTTAATTTATCACGAACTTGCTCATTAATCATTTGTGATTATGAATTTCCAAAGACGCGTACAAGCATCTTAACAAAAGTTTCACATCGACTCGCCGTCATGTCACTTAACGCACCTTACTATACATGGCATTTCGTGTTTTTGTTTTAGTAATGTAACGAACACAAAGAAAGCCGACTAAATGCCAATTTTGTTTTCTTTTGTTTTAATTCCGGTACCGTTGCAAGAAAGCCAACCAAACTCCAATTTGGTTTTTTTTATTTCAGGTACCATAGCAAAGGTGACGCCGTGACGGAAGCCAACCGAATTCACGTAGACACGGCGCCTCAACACCTGGGATCAACAACGTTCGCGTTTTACCAACGCGCAAGTTTACCGACCGACACCCCCATTCGCCATCTCTATTTTTGTGTGTGTGTGTGTATATATATATATTTCATTTCTTAGCTTTTGTAACATAACGAACGTAATCGAAACTAATGATGAGCAAAATCGGTACTGGTACCGGTGTACCGTCGCTACCGAATCAGTACCAAAGTTTCGAGTTTCGATACCGGTACGGGACCGGTATTTCCCGAATTTTTACTTTCAATACCGGTACCATCCCGGTTCCGTGCCGGTACCACCAAACCGAATATTTTGATACCGGTACCAAGCGTTCGCGATTTTCGGGACCGGAACCGGTCGGTACCGGTACGGTCCCGATCTCATCGCTAATCGAAACCGACCGAAATCATGTCGAGATACAGCCTCAATGCCCAAAACAAACAACGTTTGAGTTTTACCACCGCCCGAGTTTGCCGACCTAATACGTCGTTTTAAATATTTTATTTTTTTAGAGATATTGGTTTTTAATACTCTCAACTTTTACCCATTGGTAGATACCACTCCCAACTTTCGATTTGTTACCAACCACTCCCAACTTTCACTCTATTGGTTTCTGGCACTCCCGAACTTAACGGACCCTAACTCTGTTAATGAAAATGCTGATGTGGACATTTTATGCTTGAGGTGGCATGCCTACAAGGAAATACCCTATTAAAAAAAATTTAAAATTCTTTTGGTAAAAATTAAAAAAAAATTAATATATATAAATGATTAAAAAAATACCTAGCCCCACCTCCCCATCTCTCTTTTGTTACCGCCGTAACCCCTCCCCTACTGCAAGCCGCCACAACATTCTCCGATGAAGGCTGCCGTGAACAACCACCACCATGGCATAAAACCACCACAGATGGAAACCATCACCACCATGGCTGGCCCATCCCATCTTCCCCATCTACCACTGCCGCTGTCTCCACCTCCACCCACCACCATAAGCAAATCGTCGTTCAATAACCCACCCCACCTGAAAACCTTCATAATCTCTCTCTAGATATGTCGTTGAAACCTTGAATAAGGTTACTATCAACGTCGACAGTTCTAACAACAAAGGGTTTTGGTAACAACCCATAATTGCTCTACCATTGTTTGATGGAGCTTGTGGAATTGAAATCAGCCGGTCGTCATGTACACAATAACTCGTGCTCCAGGAATCGAAATCGGCCGGTCAGGTTTTGTTAACTTCTCCGCCGCCATGGATTTCGCCGAAGCTAGGGTTTACTTGGTGGAGAAGGTGCCTACGAGTTTGGTAGCGAGGTGAGGTGGACACGATGAAAAATTGATAGTCTTCTAGCGGCTACCGGAGAGCATGCCCTTCTTGGTGGTATGTGGTGGTAGCTTGCCGCCATTATAGAAGTGGCATGAGGAAGAAGATGGAGACAAAGTGGGGATAGGGTTGGTGATGATGATTATTATTATTTGTTTTTTTTTTTTTTTATTAAAAAGTGTCTGTCAACAAAAACAATGCCACATCAACAAGAACAATGTCACGCCAGCAAAAAAACTAACGGAGTTAGGGTTCGTTAAGTTCGGGAGTGTCCAAAACAAATAGGGTGAAAATTGGGAGTGGTGAGTAACAAATCAAAAGTTGGGAGTGATATCTACCAACGAGTGAAAGTTTGGAGTATTTAAAACCAATATCCCTTTTTTTATATGTGAATCTTTTTATATGTTAATTTGACAAATTATTTTTTTGAATTTTAACGCTCAATTTTACAAACAAGGGCCATACCTTAACGAAGGTAACCAGTACCTAACAAATCCGCATCGACTTACCGTCGTAACGCTTAGGATTTACCAATAACCATATTTTACTAACACTCTGGTTTCAACGCCGGGGTTACCCGCTGTCCCGGCGCAACGCGCCGGGTAAAAAAAACTAGTTTATGTTATAGTTGAAATTTTTTGTTACGCTAAAGTTTTCCCTTATTTATAAACGATTCAAAATAGTTTTAAGTTATAAAGGATATTAACATATGCGTTTAGCTTTTCACACTGATTTATTGTAACGACAAGATTTTATGTTATTCGTATTATTATGAAAACGCATTAAAATTTATAAAAGTGTGGATCTAAAGTACCCATAAGAAAAACTATTCATTTTTTTAACTATGTTGATGCTTATTTGACTATCCTAACGGCTTGCTTGTTTAATCTTAGATCTCAACAAAGTAAAATAACATAAAACTAGATGGCATTTAATGTTTGGAACCAGGATACCACACACATTCAACATAACACACCACATCAATTCATGTAAACTCAATTGTAACTAAGCTTATAAATCATGTTCTATTCTACGGCCGGGTGAGGAAAGAAAATGAAACCGGAAACCAAAATATCTGACAACCTACCCAAACTAATAGCCGACAGTCCGGTTGTGCTTTATTCAGCCAAAAGTTACGGATCGGTTCCAGATATGCATCGTTTCAAAACCGAACCACACCGGAGCAAACTGAAAAGCTGAACCAAAACACACCGGACCCGTTTCTAATAGTTTTTTATTGGGTTTATGATACCCAAAAGAGGGTTGTAAACGAACAAGACATCCAATGAATCGTTCGGCGGGAAGTTCGTTTACGTCCAATAAATGAACGAACATGAACAAGTATTTTTGTTCGTTTAGTTAAATGGACGAACATGAACATAAGTTGTGTTCGTGAACGTTAGGTAACGTGTTCATTTACATTCCTTTAAAAGGCTTGTTTTATATATTTATTATGGTTTATTTGTAATAACCAACTTAACATTTAATATTTTATTATTTTATTATTTATGTTCAGTTCGTTTTATAAATGTTTCTTTTATGTTAATATTTTGGATTATAAACTATTTTCTTTCTTAAATAGTACATGTATGTTTGCATTCGTGAACAAGTTCAATTCTTTAACGAACAAACACAAACAAGATTTTCTGATCAGTTAGCGTTCATGAACAAGTTTAATGCTAAACAAACAAATATGAACAATGCTTCGTTCGATTTGGTTTGGTTCGGTTTTTTACAGCCCTACTCATGATTCATTCCATTCTCTCATTTTTTGAAATGGTAGTGAGTGCAAGAAAAAAAAAGAAACAAAATTTAAAAGAGAAGTAGTATTTAATTGAATAAGAATATGTACGTGGAATGAAATGTTATAGATTTTACAAGACGAATAATTTTTAGTAAAAAATGTGACTTTTAGTCCCCGATAGGACATTCTCATGATAAAGTGGTGTACTCTCTAACTAAGTAGTTGTGAGTTTAATACATCTCAATTATCTTAAAACTATTTACATGTCATGTATAATTTAGCACTAATTTAGCAAGGTTACTCTTAGTGGCGGACTTGGTTTGAATTTGTACAAAACTTAGGGTGTCACTGAGAATAAGTTATTCAAATGTTATAAGTTTCGTCAAACATATCTTGAAGATGTACATAGAAAAGGATAGTTTAGCCAAACACACCTTAAACAGTTAAACATGCTTAAAAAGGGTTTGCCGAACACTAAACCTCAAAATTGTGACATGTGAATAGCAATAAAAACATTTCTAAAAAAATATCCACTGCCAGGACTCGAACCTGGGAATCCTGGTTTACAGGAGCCGGATTATCAAATTTGTGATAGATTGTGCTACAGCGGAATACGTTAAGGCTTAAGCATATGGTGCTCTATATTTATTTAAACTAAAACAAGCCGGCTGTCGTTTACCAACGTTAGTATTATGCAGCAAAAATAACCAAACCATGACAAAGTATACTTCTTTGGTAATGCCATCGGTTCTCTGTTTTAATATTAGATTTTAACAAACTAAAATAACATAAAACCAAAGCACTCCTTCGACACAACAACCCCATTAATTCATGTAAACTTGTAACTAGTCGTCTAGGGGTGATGAAAAAACGATTAGCTGAAATAACCAGCAAACTAATAACCTACTCTACCTAATAACCGAAGTTTCGGTTTTTCTTTTTTTTTATTATTAACCAAAAGCTATGGCTAGGTTCCAGGTATACCTCATATCAAAACTCAATCACACCAAAACGCATTGAATTGGGCACCAAACTTGTTTATAATGTTTGTTACCGGGAATATGGTAGCCAAAAGTAGGTCTGTAAGCGAACCAAACATTCAACAAACCATTCGATGGGAAGTTCGTTCGTTCACGTTCGTCCGTTTAACAAACGGAAATGAACAACAGACTTTGTCCAATTATTTTGTGAGCGAACATGAACAAAAATCTCGTCATTCAATTGCATTCGTGAACACATGTTAATCTGCTCGTTTATGGTCAGTTTATGTTCGCTTGTTTATGTTTGGAAAATTGGTTTTTATTGGTCCCAACTATTTTATTTTTGCCGGCGATGGTCCCAACTTTCATTTTGGCTGGCAACGGTCCCAACTTTCACATACGTTGATTCCACCAGTCCGCGACTAACGGAGTGCGTTAGGTAATTGTTGATGTGTCCGCCCTAGTTGTCAAAATCAGCTGACATGGGCATCCTACGTGGACTGACTGTGTATTATTACTAACATTTTATACTTAAACATTTTACAAACATAAATTCCCAATTATACACCACCCTAAATCCCCAAATTCTCTCAACTCAAGAACCCTAATTGCACCTTCCAGTCGATTGAAAGACGAACAAGCAACAAGCCCTAATCTTTAACAATGGATAATCAAATACGGGTTTCCTTCCACACTAATGGAGCCTTTGATGGTTGGTAAGTTGCTGGAACTAGTCATCGACACGATGCAACAAATCGCTGAATTCGAACCACCACTCACAGGCTTCAAAAGAACCCTGAAGTCGACCGAACCATCATTCGTTGATATTGACAAACTCTCGAATCGTCCTGTTGAAGAGAGGACAATGCTCCGCGGCTTGTTAGACGATGGGATGAAGCTCGTTGAAAAGTGCTCTAGCATTATTCAATTAGGGCTTGGCGATGGGACACTGCTCTGGGCTTTTAGTGTGATTAAGGCTTGAGATTGAAATTGATTCAATTAAGGCTTGACTATAATTTGGGGATTTTGAAGTAATCGAACGTTGGGATAGATTTGGGGATTAAGTATAATACACAGCCGGTCCACGTAGGATGCCCATGTTAGCTGATTTTGACAACTAGGACGGACACATCAGCAATTACCTAACGGAGTTGGTACTCCGTTAGTCGCGGACTGGTAGAATCAACGTATGTGAAAGTTGGGACCGTTGCCAGCCAAAATGATAGTTGGGACCAGCGCCGGCAAAAATAAAATAGTTGTGACCAATAAAAACCAATTTTCCTTTATGTTTTGGTTATATATATTTCTTAGGGACCCCTCTACACTCAAAACACTTACAACCTAAATATAAAACCGAAAACCAACCTGTAACCTCATAAACATATGTAACTATCGCTTTAACAGTTATTCAATCGTTTGTTTTCTGATTCATTGAAGTTGTTTTGTTGTTGGACACCATATTAATTAACATAAACACACTTACTATCGCTCACACAATGAAATGAACTAGTTTTATACCTGTCCAGTGGACAGGTAGTTTAGTGCCATAATGACATAAGTATCTTATCTTGCACTCTAAACGAAAACGATATTTGTTTAATTGAATAAAAAAATGTTTGAATACACACAAAAACAGAAAAGAAGAAAAAACCACAAACCATTGAAAAACAGTAACCATATAACAGTCTGCATTCAGTTACTAAAGTTTTCAATACGCTGCACAAAGTTCCTAAATCAAACATGCCCATTTATTTGAGATGCGCATGAGAAAAATATAGTCTACGCCAAAAAAAAAAAAGCAATCTAAATACTATGCAATGTTAAAATTATCATTCGGAAATATGAAACAGCGTATCCAGCCATAAATGCAATATATACCAGGTGAAGAAAATAAAACAGAGCGAACTGAGATGTGAAAATTTATGATATTATATATGAAATCTGGCATAAACAACATATAAAACAACTCAAAGAGGGCATAAATAATGCCCGTAAATCTCTTTCCCTCAAATTATCATAGTCCAATACAGAATCTTTAAAACTAAATTCCTTGAAAAATCACTAATCAAGAACAGTAATATAACGAGCGGCATACGCGCGCGCGATAAATGAATCAATTGGATTGCTCTACAACAATGCCTCCACCCTGCCCTTTTATATTTATGCCCTGTACACAAAATAAGTGTCAAACAACACATGCTACAAAGTTGAATTCATATTTCCACATTTCTTACAACCTAAAGTTGACTTGACCCGCTTGCCTCTATGAGTATAGACCAAAACCGGGTTGCTCGTATGACCCTACCGAATGCGGAATACCAATGAGAGCAAGTTATTCAAATGCTACAAGTTTCATCAAACACATTTTGAACATGTAAAGAAAGAGTTTGCCAAACACAACAAACACCTTGCAGGATGATTAAGTGAAGAATTATTTGTTGAGGAATTTTACATGAAACTCTAACTCTTTTTTATTTAAATAGTAGTTAAAATAAAGTGTTTCCGCTGCCAGGACTCGAACCTGGGACTCCTGGGTTAGAGGAGCCGAGTTTATCATATGTCATATGGGTTTTGAGATGCTACAGCGGAATTTGTTAATTATGTTGCTTTACAATTCTATTTAACCTCCAAACAACATAATAATTAAGTAGATTAAAGATTATTTAATTATGTTACAGTTGAAACTTTTTGTTACGCTAAAGTTTTCCCTTTAATAAATGATTCAAAACAGTTTTAAGTTACAAAGGATATTAACATATGCGTTTAGCTTTTCACACTGATTTATTGTAACGACAAGATTTTTTGTTATTCGCATTGTTATGAAAAGGCATTAAAATTTATAAAAGTATGGATATAAAGTACCCATAAAAAAACTATTCATTTTTTAACTATGTTGATGCTTATTTGACTATGCTAACGGCTTTTTGTTTAATCTTAGATCTTAACAAAGTAAAATAACATAAAACTAAATGGCATTTAATAATTCATGTAAAATCAATTGTAACTAAGCTTAGATATCATGTACTATTCTACGGCCGGTTGAGGAAAGAAAATGAAACCGGAAACCAAAATAACTAACAACCTACCCAAACTAATAGCTGACACTTCGGTTGTGCTTTATTCAGCCAAAAGTTACGGATCGGTTTCAGACATGCCTCGTTTCAAAACCAAACCACACCAAAGCGAACTGAAAAGCTGAACCAAAACACACGGACCTGTTTATAATAGTTTTTTTATTGGGTTTATGGTACCCAAAACTGGGTTGTAAACGAACAAGACATCCAATGAACCGTTTGGCGGGAAGTTCGTTTACGTCCAATAAATGAACGAACATGAACAAGAATTTTTGTTCGTTTAGTTAAATGGATGAACATGAACATAAGTTGTGTTCGTGAACTTTAGGTAACGTGTTCATTTACATTCCATTAAAAGGCTTGTTTTATTTATTTATTATAGTTTATTTGTAATAACCAACTCAACATTTATTATTTTATTATTTATGTTCAGTTCGTTTCATAAATGTTTCTTTTATGTTAATATTTTGGATTTTAAACTATTTTGTTTCTTAAATAGCACATGTCTGTTTGCATTCGTGAACAAGTTCAATTCTTTAACGAACATACACAAACAAGATTTTCTGACCGGTTAGCGTTCATGAACAAGTTTAATGCTAAACAAACAAATATGAACAATGCTTCGTTCGATTTGGTTTGGTTCGGTTTTTCACAGCCCTACTCATGATTCATTCCATTCTCTCATTTTTTGAAATGGTAGTGAGTGCAAGAAAAAAAAAAGAAACAAAATTTAAAAGATAAGTAGTATTTAATTGAATAAGAATATGTACGTGGAATGAAATGTTATAGATTTTACAAGATGAATAATTTTTAGTAACAAATGTGACTTTTAGTCCCCGATAGGACATTCTGGTGATAAAGTGGTGTACTCTCTAACTAAGTCGTTGTGAGTTTAATACATCTCAATTATCTTAAAACTATTTACATGTCATGTATAATTTAGCAAGGTTACACTTAGTGGCGGACTTGGTTTGAATTTGTACAAAACTTAGGCTGTTACTGAGAACAAGTTATTCAAATGTTATAAGTTTCGTCAAATAGATCTTGAAGATGTATATAAAACAAGCCTTTTAAACGAATTTAAATGAACACGTTACCTAAAGTTCATGAACACAACTCATGTTCATGTTCGTCCATTTAACTAAACGAACAAAAATTCTTGTTCATGTTCGTTCATTTACTGGATGTAAACGAACTTCCCGCCGAACGGTTCATTGGATGTCTGGTTCGCTTATAACCCTGTTTTGGGTACCATAAACCCAATAAAAACTATTATAAACAGGTGCGGTGTGTTTTGGTTCAACTTTTCAATTCACTTTGTTGTAGTTAGGTTTTGAAACGAGGCATATCTGAAACCAATCCGTAACTTTTGGTTGAATAAAGCACAACCAAACTGTCGGCTATTAGTTTGGGTAGGTTGTCAGTTATTTTGGTTTCTGGTTTCATTTTCCATTTTCTCCTCACCCGGCCGTAGAAAAGAACATGACTTATAAGCTTAGTTACAATTGATTTTACATGAATTGATGTGGTGTGTTATGTTGAATGTGTGTGGTATGACTGGTATCCTGGTTCCAAACATTAAATGCCATTTGGTTTTATGTTATTTTACTTTGTTAAAATCAAATATTAAACAAAAAGTCATTAGCATAGTCAAATAAGCAGCAATATAGTTAAAGCGAAATGGTACAAGGTGTGACAACGTGAACAATTTTTCTTATAGACACTTTATATCCACACTTTTATAAATTTTAATGTATTCTCATAACAATGCAAATAAAATAAAATCTAGTCGTTACACAGTGTGAAAAGCTAAACGCATATGTTAATATCTATGATGACTTCTACTTATTAAAATAAAAGATTTTAATTTTTAAATCATCGTTTGAAATCAGTGTGAAAAAGCTAAACTATATCATAAGCCATCGTTTAATCTTCTACTAATTAAAATAAAAGATTTTATTTGAACTATTAGATTAATTATCATGTTTTGAAGTTAAATAGAATTATAACAAAACTTAATTAACAAATTCCGCTGTAGCATCTCAAAGCCCATATGATAAAGATAAACTCGGCACCTCTTACCAAGGTGTCCCAGGTTCGAGCCCTGGCAGCGGATACAAATTTTTTCTTTTTAATTTTTATCTGATTTTCTTCACTCTGGTAAATATCATTTGCTGATTTAAAGAAAAAGTCTGTGAATTTCATGTAAAATTCCTCAATAATTAATTCTTCACTTAAATCCTCCTGCAATTTATATATCTTTAAGGTGTGTTTGGTCAAACTTTCTAAAATACATATTCAAGATGTGTTTGATGAACCTTGAAGCACTTGTTATCAGTGGTATTTTGTAGGGTGATACGAACCCGGTTCTTGTCTATACCCGTATAGGCAGACTGTTCGAGTCAAAGTCACCCATGGAGCATGTTCGAGTTATGTATAACATAAAACCAAAGCACACCTTCGACATAACAACCCCATTAATTCATGTAAACTCGTAATTACTTGTCTAGGGGTGATGAAAAAACGATTAGCTGAAACGTAAACTGAAATAACCAGCAAACTAATAACCTACCCTACCTAATAACTGAAGTTTCGGTTTTTCTTTTTTTCATTTTTTTTATTATTAACCAAAAGCTACGGCTCGGTTTCAGGTATACCTCATTTCAAAACTCAATCGCACCAAAACGCATTGAACCGATGCGCACCAAACTTGTTTATAATGTTTGTTACTGGGAATATGTTAGCCAAAAGTATGTTTGTAAGCGAACCAAACATTCAACAAACCATTCGACGGGAAGTTCGTTCAGCGTTCGTCCGTTTAATAAACGGAAATGAACAACATACTTTGTTCGATTATTTTGTGAACGGACATGAAAAAAAAATCTCGTCATTCAATTGCATTCGTGAACACATGTTAATCTGCTCATTTATGTTCGCTTGTTTATGTTTTGGTTATATATATTTCTTAGGGACCCCACTCAAAACACTTACAACCTAAATATAAAACCGAAAACAAACCTGTAACCAAATTATAGCTACACGAAACCGAATAAACGGAAATCCAACAATTAAAATCAAGAAAACTAAATTTGTACAAAATTATCAATATCCTATGGTAAAAACTGGAAATCAAAAGTAAACAAACGAATCAAATGATAGTGAACCCAATTTGAGAAGGGTGGTTTCTCCAAGTTACGAACTAACAATTTTGATAAATATAGGCATTGACTTGAAATAAAACGAAGAACCTCATCGGTTATCCTGGCTGAAACGTCATCGTGAAACCACCCTGCATCGATTATTCTGGCGCTAAGGAGTTTTAAGCCGGAACCAAAGATAACTTGAATATGCTCCATGAGAGCAAGTTATTCAAATGCTACATAAGAAGGTTTAATCAAACACATCTTGAACATGTAAATAAAGAGTTTGCCAAACACACACAAAAAAAAACCTTGCAGGATGGTTAAGTGAATAATTATTTGTTGAGGAATTTTACATGAAATTCAACTCTTTTTTATTTAAATAGCAGTTAAAAAATAATTAATTATTTGTTGAGGAATTTTCCATGAAATTCAACTCTTTTTTATTTAAATAGCAGTTAAAAAAATTATTCCGCTTGGTTAGAGGAGCCGAGTTTATCATATGTCATATGGGTTTTGAGATGCTACAGCGGAATTTGTTAATTATGTTGCTTTACAATTCTATTTAACCTTAATGCATCTTTTATGTTATAGTTGAAATAAAATCTTTTATTTTCATTTACTAGATTATACGATGCTTTATGTTAACCTTTTGTTGAGTTAAAGTTTTTCCTTATTAATAAACAATTCAAAATGGTTAAAGTTGTCAAGGATGCTAACAAAAATGTTTAGCTTTTTACAAGATTTTATTTTATTTGTATCATTATCAAAACACATTAAAATTTATTAAATATTATTATCAATAATTTGCCTGTGTGGAGGGAGATCCAGTATTTTATAGAATCCTTATCTAAGGATTTACAAAAAAAAATTATTTTAAAAAAGAAGTAGATATGTAATTATCATAATAACTATTAGAGCAGGTATTTGAAATTACTCATAAAAAGAATTGCTTGTTTTGTCACACCTTGTATCGTTTTGCTATAATTATGTTGATGCTTCTTTCGCCTTGTTAACGGTTTTCGGTTTATGTTTAACCCTTAGATTCTAACAAAGTAAAATAACATAGAACCATAACAAACTAAATTCGTTATGAGTAAGTAGTTAACGTAAATGCTTTCACTTAAAAGTTTCAGAATCAAATTCATTATCGTCCAAACATTTCAAGCCTAAATGTAAATCCGAATCAAACTGAAGCTACGCATAAACGAAAACTGAAATTTCGGTTTTGGTTCGGTTTAGGTTGGAGTCCAAAATAGACCCAAGTTTGTACTGCAATTTGCAAAGGAGCAATGGCTGCAAAATGTTGTTTTCTCGTCACTGGCTCCCCTGTAAGTGGTCCACAGTCTCTCTGTTGCTTCTTCTATGAATAAAACTGAAGCTGAATTTGAATATTGTTATTATTATTATTATTATTATTATTATTCAGGGCGTGGGTAAAACCACTTTAATTACAAGGGTTTTGGAGACCCTTAAATCTTCCAACCCCAGTTTAAAGATTCAGGGCTTCTTCACACGTAACTAATTAATAATTGTTTCTCTTTATTCTTTAATAATCATACTATTAATTAGCTTTTTTTTTTTAAATTTTATCTGCTACTATTAAGTTTGGATTATACAGGCGAGATCAGACAAGGAGACGAGCGGGTCGGGTTTGAGGTGGTAACGTTAGATGGTCCTACTGCTCCACTTGCTTCTATTAACAATTCTAGGCAAGAAAGAATTTATATCATTATTATTATTATGTGCATAATTTGTTTAAATTTTGAATATTTCTGCACAGAAATTGGGATTTTTAATGGTTTACACTTTACAGGCATGAAATGATTAAAAAATTGAAGCTTTATAAGGAAACTTTGCTGGAAAGTTGTTAATTGGTTTATCAAGATATATTAGTGGTCTTAAATCTGTTAATAATATTGTTTTTAGTGTTTAAGAACTCGATAGGGCCTAGTCGGGGCGGTGGTGGTATCGACTAGCAATTAATAAGGATTAACCGGATTGGAATTTATTTATAATTTTTCAAATTACGTCTAGTTTTTCAAATTCTTTAAAGATTTTTATCAGTTTTGACCAAAATTTGACAGATCCGGTAGCGCTCCGATCTCTGATAAATCGGGGTTAATTTTGATTTTTATAACACTGATTGATTTGAATTTTGATATATTATTGGTTTTGTTTATGAGTTGCTTTATGAATGGCAGTGCAGAGTCCATTAGATGGCCTACTGTTGGGAGATATAGAGTTGATGTCGCATCGTTTGAGTCTTTGGCGTTGCCTGAGTTACAGGTTCATTCTTCTTGTCAGTCTTATCTAGGTCAAATTTAGTTTCGGAAATGAAAGTAAGATGTTTGACCAGAAAAGTCAAACTGTAATTGTCTTCGGGAACAGGGGAGAATGAGTATGTTTGTATGATTGGCAGGTCAAAGAAGACACTGATCTATTTGTGATTGATGAAGTTGGTAAGATGGAGTTGTTTAGCTCATTGTTCTTCCCTGCGGTGTTACGCGTACTGGAGTCTAACAAACCGTTTCTAGCTACCATCCCCGTTCCAAAGGCTGGTCGGGATATACCTGCAGGTACACTTAACAGTCAGCATTTGAATATTGAAAAGTCAAGCTATGTGTACTTTATTCTTCTATAAGTTTGATATTTTTGCAGTTGCACGGTTGAAGAATCATCCGGGAGCAACTGTTTTTAGTTTAACGAAAAGCAATAGGGATGCCATGAAAGATGAAATATGTTCCCAGTTAGCAGCCAAGCTGGTTTAACCTGTTTACCCCTGACCCGTTCGATTGAGCTTGATTGTTGACATGTAAGAAAATGTATTCGTTTTAGGCTGTTTTTTATTAGTTACATAAGTGTATGCTTGTTTACAACTTTACATAGTTTTTTATTGATATGAAATCAAATTATGGTTGTTTTAAATGTTACTCATTTTACTGGGCAGTTTTTCTTACATGATTATGTATGAAATGCTGTTCTTTAAACTATTATTAAACTTATCAAAATTTACATTTCAAATGAACAATTCGTTTGAATAGTAATATTAAATATACATGTCGATTCAAAATAAATAAATGTGAGAAAAATGCATTTATACAATCACACAACCTGTTGATACAATTAAAATCCATCACCAAAAAGAAAAAAAAAGTATAATATGTGATCTCTGTACACTTTCAACTCCAATACGATTCAACTCGAGTCTGTTAAGATTAAATCTAAAAAAAAACTTTAAAAAGACGACAGAATAATAACATAAAAAACACGAGGATCATGAGGCTCGGCGATCATTTTCAGCAGTTCGCAACATCTCTTTCGCCATTGAAGAGAATGTTTGTGCATTGTCTTGCATTTCTGCTGTTCTTAAGTTGATTCCCTGCCCGAATCACATTAAATTTTTAGTTTTATAAATCATAATTTGACACTTGTTACAGGCAGATGGATATTATCAACTACCTTCAGTTTTCTTATGTTGTCACTTAGCTTGTTTTGTGCCATTTTAGCAGCACTTGTTTCCTGCAATGCCACCAAAAAATATACAGCCAATAAATACATTTCTATACGCATATTCCAAGTGATCTAAATCCATAATTTTTTATGGTTACTTACACCAGTCGAGCTAAATCCATATTTTTTCTTGATTTGATCTACAGAATCACCTTTCTCATCTTGTGGTTCTTCCTTTACTTGCACTTTCTCCTTTTTGACGGCATTCATCTCTTTCAGTTTACCTGTAAATGAAAACATGTATCGTCAAAACGACACTCACTTCTATTACAATCATATATGGTCAACGTCTTAGATAAGCTTAACCTACCTTTAAATGCATTAAATTTACTAGTAAGTTTCTTTTTGTTAAGTGCTGCCATCATGGTTTTTCCTTTATGTTTTTCCTCTGGACCATCTATGTCAATATCATCTATAAAAAAACACGTAAATATGTAAAACTGTTACATTTGAACCGAGAACCAAAATGTTAAAAATTGGTCAAAGGTCAAACCTATATCCAGTTCAACTTCTTCATCTGTTGGGAGGCTTTCTCGGGTTTCACTCTCTAATGGAAAGTTAGCCACTGAAAATAATATTGACAGTTCCTCAAAACTCTCTCTTGCAGACTCTGGTTCTATTTCCGGCTCATGTTTCGGTTTGCTTCCTTTCATCATAGAACCAAATAATCCCTATTGCATACAATATGTACAAACATCAGTACCATATTAATCAGATGGTGGAGTTTTAAAGATAATAAAAATATCACCTTTTTCGTTTCTCTGGGGGTAACATGATCAGATTGTTTCCCTTGAGGAATTATCAGGTCATTGTTATAAACTTGGGTAGCCGAGTCTAAATTCCTAATAGAAATTAAAAAAAAAACATAAGCATGAAAATTAAGATCACCAAATTAAAATTTTTATTATTTGTGCATTACCTGAAGATTTCTCTATGGAGTAAAACTGAAGCAATAAAAACTTCTTGGTCACCATTCACCTGTACCAAAAAAAGTTTTTAAATTCACTAACTTTGACAATTATGATATCTTTGAAGTCAAATTTATACTACCATGATGATGTCACCATTTTGTGAGGCACAAGTTGAACTATCAGGTAAAGAATTCGGTTTTGAAGTTGAAAGCGCAAGGCCTCTGATGGATGTTGCCTTCAAAAGGGATAATTCTGGCAGTGATCTGAAATTCCAGTCGTGAGTTCTAACACAAATACAGAATGTCTTAAAAATATATCTGAACACTAAGAAAACAGGTCACCTTATTTCAATTTTGCCATCAGTGAAAACAAGCACAAGGCCGGTATCAGAACAACATGTTGAAGCATAACAACAAATTGAGGAATTGAACTTCTTTTTGTAACAAACCTTCTTCACACCCTGAACAAAAAGTCGGCCCGTTATATTTAGTGTGTGTGTGTATACACAGTATATATATGAAAAGGTTAATTCTTGTAACCTGAACCACATGTGGAAGTGAATACACGTACACGGCTTTCTCAGAGCATAGCAGCAATAAGTCTTTCGCATTAGATCCTCTGCCAGATGTCCCGTGCTCATCTGCAAAGTGATAATATTTTCATTTCCCGCCAACTAAATAATAATAAAAAGTTAAAATATTATTTTCTACCCAACAATTGGACGAATAAAGCTTTAGATGGCTTTTTAGGATGAACCGCTGCAGTGTTGAGTATATTTCCTGTTTCACTTTCAAGTGCCCAAGCTGATGAATCCTTTGTGGCCACAACTAAAATATTCTTCTCAAATCCATGCAAACTGCACATCCCAAACTGCAGAGAGACGACAGCTGTCGACAGTTCACTTGCTATACGCCTCTCGTATAATAAAGTGGGCCCCGCCATATCGATCACTGAAACCTGAATCAATGATTGCTACTTTAAGTGGAAGTTGGAATGGGTAAAAATAATATGGAAAAATGATATCTTACATATCCTTGATCTGACCCAACAGCAATAAGTTTAGTGTCTTGACTTGTTATTATTGATAGCACTGCTCCATTAACCTTCACAAGTTTAACACTTTGGATAATATTGCTTCCTTTCTTTGAACTTCCTATAATACAAATAATATTATATTATTATGTAATTATCTATAGTTTATGTATGTACTAAACTTAGGTACCAATATAAAAGTAGTTTTACCTTGTAAGGACAAAAAACTGCTCTCTATGGCATATGGCTCGGGCTTAAATTTGAAAATTCTAACCTGTAACACAATATGGTATATACATTAGATCATGCAATTCATATTAAAATGTAACGTGTTATATAAACTTACTGTTCCACTTTGATCTCCAGATATGAGGATCCGTGCTTCCATATCATAGCATAATGCAGTCAGGGGTACACCACTTAAAGAATGGTCATCTTCACTCTGCATTATTAGAAGCAAAAAAAGGATAAGAACAACTGACTGATTAAGATTATTTTAGCGTACAATATGTTAGCATGCAGATGGAATCAGAAGCTACCTGTTGATTAAAGGGTACAATTGGAATCAGAAGTGGCGATGACGCATCCCAAAAGTTTATAGCACCATTACTGTGTCCTGTTATGTATATGTTTTTAAAATTTGAGAAACTACTAAAACTAGCTGGTGAAGATCCATCTTTTTGTTTAGCCTCGAATGCGAAAACCGCAGGAATCTTTTTTGACAGCAATAGGTAATCCTATGAAAACCAAACAATTTGTAAGAATAAAATTTCCTACTTTTATTTCTTTTATAAGAAAAACGTTCATATTATTATTATCATTATTATTATTACCTCGTCAGTAGAAGAAATCATGCATGGATTGTCAGTGATGAACTTTGCTACAGTGATTGCTGAATCAGCATATGGTAGTCTCACCATTACCTCTTTTGGAAGTAAAGGTGGAGACCTAGTTTGTGACTGAATTAAATACTTTTCAATCGACAAATCATCATATAAATAAACATGTCCAGATTTTCCAACCACAAGAAAACAATCATCTTTATGTTTATTCTGTTCGCTATTTGATGAAACAATCTCAAAGTCAACACACGGATCAGATGAAGCGATTCCCAGCTTAGTAGTGCGAGATTCAATCTGGTCATTTATTATAACAACCTGCAAACAGGATCAAACAGTTTCATCATTAAACAAGTTCTTAAAACCAGAATTGACAGAAAAAAGTTTTTCAACTGAATTAACACTAATACCTACCTGTAACGAATTTACAGAAGAGAAGTCAGAAGAACCAAGAACATAAAGTCGACTCGCTTTCCCTTCTGCATAAGCCCATTTTAACTTGGCTATAGGAGTTTTATCTATTTTATACCCAAGATTTAGTTTGAACAAAGGACCACTTTGGGTCCCACTTAACTCCTTGTCAGTTGAAAGTTCAGTTTTTGAGTCTACGGAGTGAGGAACACTCCACATCAGAATTTCTCCATTGTTGTATCCAATAACTACTTTGCTTCCAAAGGGACAAGCCCAACATGCAGCTGTCACTTTTTTGGTGTCATGATTCATTGAGTAAATCAAATTTCCTCCAGTTGTAAACACCGGTTTGTTATCTTGAATTGACCATAACGTAATAAGTCCACTTTTATAAATTATAAGAATCCTGAATTGAGAAGTGACCCGTGAAGTGAGATTCGAGAGGTTTTTAACAGTCATTATTATCGAAAAGGAAAAATAATATTGGGAATTACCTTTTACTTTCAGCTGCTGGTTGAGGCAGAATGTACATAACAGCAGCATCAGTTAGATCTTCTGTTGAATTACCTATATAGGTTGACCACTCAAAAGTGAAAGATAATATAAATGCTCCTATATAGTATACACTAGTATCTTATAATATAAAGTTAAAAGAATGTGACTCACTGTTAGATGCTGCAAAAGGAATTCGGTATTTCATTTGTGTTATATTACATGTCTCTTTGTCAAACTTCAGAACCGAAACATTACCAAACGAGTCTCCAACATACCTATAGATGACATATATCATATAAAAACATTGCAACCATAAAACCTATATATTTACAATCTGTAAAAACATCCTTATGAGTCTGAGAAACACTTACATGTAAAAGGTACGTTGAAGGACTGTAAAAGACGTAATTTCTTCATTATATACATGAACATGAACTAAAGACTTTGTGTCTGTGTCCCAAACCTACATATATACAACATTTTTTAATCCCACATTGAATTATCATGACAATAACTATGATCCAAAGGGTTTACCTCAATATGATTTTTTACATTAATGTTTATAAGAAACTGTTGGTTGTGAATGAACTGCAAAAACTTGCTTGGTACAGCCTCAGGAGATTCCATTACAACTTGAGTGTTATCTTGTCCAAATAACTTAATCCGGCCATCTCTAATGAAAGAAAAATATCATACTAATCAGATATTGGATTAATGAACCACAAAATAGTATTTGACATTAAGGTCAACAGAAGTATACATGGTTGACATGGCAAGAATCTTCTGAATAGGGTCATAAGCAAGCAAATTACATCCTGATGGAGGGCCATAATGGTAAACAAGGCGTGGATTTACTTCATCTGACTTCAAAGCATCTGGATTTCCTCCAGGCTGCAGCGCAAGCATTGATAGTAGTGATTATGAGCCAAAATAAAATAAGTTTTTAGCCATTATTAACACTTAATTTTTTTGTTTTTTTTCTTAGTTTTTTTTTCTTCCTCATAATTGCTTGAACAGTTCTTTTGAGTTATTGGAGATTCAACCGATATCAAACAGCAAATTCAAACATTAATCTAAGGATTTTTCTTCCATTTGATTATCTTTCAAGGTGATGCAAGATTTATGATCTTATTATATATTGATTAATCCAAATTAATCTTATTGTCATATGAAAAGCAGAGGAAAATGAGAATGTAATGAGTCTGTAAGTTTCATGATGCCAGCATGGTGGACTTTTCTTAATCAGCAGCCACGTACTAAGTGGTCCATAAAGTAAACCAACACTAAAATTTACGTTTTGGTCCTGATATTATTATAACTTCACAGGATCTGACACAGTTTACATAAAAGGCTTTTTTTTTTTTCAAACAGTTTAATATTCAATCTACCAAATATTTAACAAATCTGAATTAATACAAAAACCGAAATTTGTATAAATAATATCAAGATTACCATCTGGCAACCAATCAGCCCATCACCATCTACACTTTTTCTATGCTCTGGCTTTTTATAACATTATAATATTATAATAATATAAAGAAAGCCTTGGAGATAACATCAGAGAAAGTTTTTATATTGATTTATCATTAAAAAAAGCAGTGTATGTTTGAAGAAACCCTTTATATGATTGGATAGATTAGTTGAACAAATCAAATTACCATCCTAGAAAAACAAAATTAAAATAATCAACCGATTGTAAGATCCTCCCACGCAACCACAATTATTGTAAAAAAATATTATATAAAATATAAATATAAAATATCCAATGAATAAGTTAAAGTCACTTTCCCCTAACGAACTTTGAGGATCAGGTGATGATTCATACTGGTAACTAATATATATTCCACAAAAAGAAAGAAAAGTAAAAAAAGGAAAAAGACTTTGACTGTTATAGTAATGAAGACACATTTACATAATGATATCATATTACAACCAGATAACAACCTTAAAGGATGGTGAACAAAATTTATTATTTATAACAAATCAAAAAGTCTACCTGTTTATGACTATACTTCATATCATCATAAATTCATAATCATATATAATAATATACCAAATGTGTTAACAATTAATCCTGTTTCAAGTATTTATGCTCCACATTGCGTGTTCTTTCTAAATATTCTGAACTTTAGAACCTAACTGGTAGTCACGAAATTTTGTCGGTATAGGTCCAATTCGTCACAATAAAGAACATAAAAATAAACTTTTATCGAAACATAGATAAAATTAAGCCCGTCACAATGGTATACATTATATTATTAGAATAACGAAAATAGTAAACAGTGTCACTTTATAAACAAAAAAGAAAAGAAAAATTAGGTGGCTTTGATAAAATGATAAAATGTATATTTGTGCTTCGGTTACTTGTATCGAGCAGCACATAAAGATAATAAGAGAGAAACAAAACAAAATATGATTAAAAACTATTTATAATAATAAAATATCAAAAGATGAAGTTAAAAGAAGTAAAAATAATTAAAAAAATATATATATTAAAGCCTGCAATATTAAATGAGCAGGTAAATGAGATTTTAGAATTAATTTAAAATAAATTAAAAAAAAAAGGAATTTGAAATTCCTATGGATGTACTAATGCGAAAATGAAATTAAAATTTAAAAAATTGAATCTGGAGATTGGATATAAGTGAGTTTCAGTTCAGGATCTCTTAACTCACCGGAAATCACTAATCGGCGGTATAATTATTAATTACGAGCTCTGAAAACAATCGCTACAGTTTCGATAATTAATAATTATAGCTTAAATAAAACCTAAAGGAGCAGATATCGAAACGTACCTTCTTCAACGAAGCCTTTTCCACTAGCTTTTTAACAAACATTTTACTCAAATTAAAGCGTAATAATCTTCAATTCAAGTGCTTCAGTACGATCTGGTGATAATTAAGCTCCTTATTTACGATCTGCCGGCGAGAATTGAACGGCGTACGGCGGAGAGAGTGTCTGTGTGCTTAGTGATAACCGCCGTGTAACGGTTGCTTACAGTTTTATTACTACTTTTATTATTTGTTATAAAAAGAGTTTATAATTTGAAAACAAGACAACGCTTGAGATATTCGGTATTTATTTATTAAAATGCTTCACTTTACCCCCATGTAGTAGTAACATAAGCAACAATGACCCTTCAAAGCTGTTAAATTGAGATATGTTGAGATAGTTTTAAAGATATGAGTGATTAAAAGTTGTTTCTATGTATAAAAGATACACACATGCTTAGTTGCGGGTGGTTAATGCCTTAATGGAGCAAAATGGTGTTTCTAGTAACAATTTAATTTGAAATCATAGCTACCATTTATGTTACAGAATGTTAACATCACATTGATTACGAATTTATGATAATAAGTTATAAGGATTGGAATTTAAGTATTTGGTTAAAGTTATCATGAAAAATGGGATAAGTCAAACATTATTTCACATGTGAAGATGAATGGATTATCATGTGAGTTTGAAATGTCGGTCTTTGTTGACTCAATCAGTTGAAGAGTTGAATATTTTGGAACTTAAAATACGTGAACCTTTGTGGTTAATTGAAGAATAAAACATGTGATGTATTAGTTGAATTCAAAGTGTTTTATTGTAATGTAAGAAGTCTAGACACACAAAAACAAATGAAGAAACACACATGCTAATGGTGTATTTATGGTACGATGAGCAAATGGTATGAGACTAGTTAATTGATACTCATCCAACCTGATTACTCGACAATGATATCATATTTGTTTATCTGTGTAACCAAATATTTTAATATGGTATAAAATAGTATAAATTATATTTTTTATGCTGATTTAACTTAAATTATTGAAAATAAAATTGTAACTAACTATTTGATATTTCATGATGTTTTTTTGTTTTGATTTGGATGGGGTGAAGTCAATTCCAAGAGGTTACTTATGTAAGATCATAAACATAAGCCCTAGTTGTGAAGAAACTTGTGAACTTGAAGGGTAAGATAATCGAGTACTAGAATAGTACATGATTTAGTATGAGAAATGATTTTACAATCAGATATCATACTAGGAATCTTGAAACTCATCTCATTTTCGACTTATTGTCATTCGTAATGTATATCTCTACTATTCTCTTTTTTCTATCATCCATTTGCGTAAACTCTACTTGCTATCATTTACTTTCACATGATAAGTGAGCTTCTAGATACTTTCATTTCACTTTATGACAAAGCTTACAATACGCACGTCATTTCATTAGTCATTTTAGTTTACCTGATCCCTCTTCAAATCAGCAAAAACGCAAAGGGAAATAAAACAATTTGCAAACCGAGGTTTGCATGATTATCGTCTAATTAACCTCTCATTAACATAAAGATGTTACTGTGTATGAAATACGACTAAACCAAATGATTGAAGGTTCAAGACTTCAAGACAATGTATGTGTTTGTTGTCTGAAAGAATATTAATCAATTTGTGTTTTAATAAATTTTAAGGTATGTACATTATGTAATATAGTTGTCACATGCTTTTAGACGCACAAAAACACAGCGGGAATAAAGTGTAAATTTGGAAAGATGGGAGTGCCAAGCTTTAAAAAGGTGGTAAGAAACAATTACGTGAATCCACGTGGCAATAATTAAGGATGATCCGGAGATTGTGAGAAAAGGAAATGGATTCGATGGTCTGATATGTTACGACTGTACAAAACGACAAAATACAATCTGAGCAATGATCGCGTGTTTCTCAGGCGTTGGTACTTACCTACACCGTTGGATTTACAAGTGGGGCCTGCTTTTTTTTTAGCCGTAGATCTGGTCTATGTTGCACTTGACTCTCCAAGGGATATTTTCGTCATTTACCAATTTGGTCGGCAAAGATGTTTGTTTCTCCGTTTGAAAATACTTTGGATTCAAATAATAAAATAACCACAATTTTTTTAATAAGGCTGGTTTTAGCAACACTCGAAAATTGTACTTATTATAAAATTGCCATGTTTTAGGTTTAACTGTTTAATTTTTTTTTATTTTTTTAGATAAACGTTGATCCTTTTATATATAACACATCACTTATTATTTTATATAAAGTAAAATAAAGCATCACTTATTATTTTATATATAAAGATATTTCTTGACTTATCTAAAATATACTTTTTATTCACGGATCTAGGATGGAAATGGCAACGCAATACTTAAGTTTTCTATTACAGACATAAAGTTTAGAAAAAAAGAATCACTAATGCATGCATGAGTGAAGCACTATGAAGGATATAGGTGGCTCTGGCCCTCTTGTTTTTTATGTATTTGTGTAAATTTACCTTTTCTTGGTTTAAAATTTATACACGTGATGTAAATTTATTCGTTTTCGTTCAAAAATTCGTGTCTGACCTCCCCTCGTTTATGATGTTTTATATACATTCTGACCCCCCCCCTCCAGCGTTCTCGTCTAAGCTTCACCACAGAATGCATGGTTCATTTAAACACATACAAAGAGAGTTCATCATCAATATGTAGTATTCAATCGATGACTATGATATAAACATAGTATGGGATCGCGAACTGGGATCGTTCACCAAGATCACTCGATATATGTGGTTTGGTTCGTAACACCAATCATGTGAGTGGTGTTATGCAACGTAATAAACTTATTAAAACACCAGGGCATGACTGAAATACTTTGTGAGTTCATTTAGCGTATGCATTGAATTTTGACAATTGAACGTATATCAACATCGTAGCTACATGTATTTACGATACCTACCGAAAACGAGTGAGTGTATTTTAGATCGTTGCATGTTTACAGAGGGTTGCATCTTTCTCACTCATTTTAATGAATTTCAAACCTCAGCAGCTTCGTATTACAACGTTTGTAGATGATTGAATGTGGTTGCCGCCCTCTAAATGCCCTAACAGCTGCATTGTATAAAGAGAGTGCACAAATGGCGGGGAGAAGTGGCAAGACATTGTCTTCAAATTGTGATAACAAATTAAAAACACAATCCAACCACCATACATTCTAATAGAAACTTTTTTTTTCTTTGTTTTTTTTTCCTCTCGTTCAAACCATGTGGTGTTGTAAATGCTCTTCATTTTGTTAAAATTGGTTGCTAAAATGATAAAGTCCTACCAACTTTTAGATCTTAAATGTTTCATCACAATTTAAAACCACGCAATAGCAAGGCAATTGGCGGCACAACTTGTTGTCCACTTACCAACTTTTAGGTTATGATGAAAGAAATATATGACGTAATGTAGTTATTCTATCTTCAACATCAACTAAAATAATAGTTAAAGAGATGATAAAGATCATATGTTAAATAAATATGGCATCTTTATTGGTAATATAGTTATCCCACTTCATCTTTTTTAAAACAACATTTCTTGTTTTATAAAATAACTTTTTATACAAAGTCTGTTGATTAGTCATTAGATGAAAGATAACATGTAAGCGATCAAAATTTGTACCACGTAAAATGACTTTTAATTTAGCATCAAACGATCAAAAGATGATGCACGACTGTTGATTCACATATGGCAGAAAGAATGTGATTCACATAGAAAATCGCATACATTTTAACGAGCATTAAGTAGGATACACAATCAAAAGTAGATACTTAATCGTGGATTCGTCTATCTTATGGTTATAGACTTACATTTTCATTTACATCACTATAAAGGTATAATAGTATGACCCACTCTATAAAATGACTTTGTAAGTAATATTAGTAAGGAGTAAAATGGTTGAGCAAAACATATTTGACCTAAAGACATGTCCATACCTCTAACATTGACTTAACCGATGAGCAGCACGCTCAAGACTTGGTTTGTGTCGACTTAGTCCATGCCAGGACCCAGATGAGCCATGGCTCCAATTTCCAAGCTTAGCAATCTGTTTATGCAAGGCCACAAGGTTCACAAGGGGTGCAGTTGTTGGCCGACCATGAGCACACTAGACAACAACAAACCAAATCACATTTTGGAGAAGGTAAAGCAGTAATATTTTACTTATGGACTTACTTGAAAACACAGTGAAGTCTTCTTAAGCTCTTCAACAATAAGAGAACATTCTGAAGGGAGTAGAGCGTCTCCAAACATGATTGCACCTATTTATGAATTCATTTATTAAAGTAAATAAGAACATGTGGTGTTGCACATACTAATATTCGTAAATTAGAATTATATTTTAAGAACATGTACCCCTGCAAGCTTTGAAATTTAGAACCCGAAGAACAGCTGGTGGTATTACTGAAGATCCATCAGTATCAGCAAGCTGGTAAATTAAGGTAAAATATAAAAACAAAATGCAGAATGAGAAAAATGGACCAAAATATTATACGTCAGAACTCAAAAAATGTCTCAACATAATAAGAACAATATGTGTCAAACCTGTTGAAGAAATTCTAGAAGATCAACATCGGTTAAATTGACACCCAAAATACATGGCACCTGCATGCCAATTAAATTTAAATTATGTGAATAAGGGAGAAATATTAGCAGTAAACTAAGAATTGACTTACAGCAATTAGTGTAGCAGAAGATGGCTGGTTGTTTAAGAAATTCAAATTCCTGTGCAAGAATTTTAGAAATGTGAAAAAGCATTTAAAACTGTCTTACAAAGAAGTAGGTGAAATTTATTACTTTTTAAAGGACACTGAGCTCTGAGCATGAAAGTTGCAGATCCAGCCCCATTTCTGGATCTGTTCAGAGTAGTTGTTCAATAATTGATACCCAATCTCAGGTAAAACCTATGTCAAAGATGTACAAAGTCAACCACACAAAAAAAAGGCGTAACTGAAATAGTTAAGGGAAGTAAACATATATATCATACCAGTTCTTGCTCAGCATCCAGATAGGTGTTTGTCTTTGTTTCTGCAGAAAGCACCTACAGATTTTATGTTCAGTTAGACCATATTACATCATAGCAATCAAAAGCTCAAGAAATACCTTTTACCTTTTCTCTCAAATCTTCAAGCCGTATCCTTTCATCAGCAGCATGCTGCAAACACAACCATACCAGTGGTTAATCAACTCTTTTAAGTCAAATTTATGTTTGACCAAAGAAAGTAAGTGCAAATGAATCTGAAATATGAAAAAGAGTTGATATACTTGGTCAATAACAGCAAGTATTCCACCACCGACAATCGGAATGAATTTCTTGTCAACTTGATAAAGAACTCTACAATCCTCAAGGCATTTCTTACTTGTAGACTTTGGTAACAGAGAATCACCAGACAGATGTAATATCCCAGAAGAAATATCAAGTATTTTCTCCTGATTGCCAACATCATTAGGCATATTCTGTATACTCTGCCAGTAAAACAAATAGAAGCAAATAATAAAACCAAAAAATTTTATGTTAAACCGAGATCATTAGGCTTCTGTATACTCAACTGGAGTCAGCACACAACCATTCCGCCATTTTACTCCAAATTCTAGTCCACCTTGGTTTTCCTTTAAGGTGAAGTCTGATATATGAGAAATTTATTGTGAGATTCGCATCATCATATTTATGCATATAAATTGTGTTTCAATGGGCAATAGAGGTACCTGAATCTGTATTGTATACATCAAGGCAACGGGCCACCTTCACTTTATAATCTGAAATCTCAGCTGTATCAATAACTTTCTTCTTATCATTTGCAGATGAGTTCTGTGTGTTTTTCATGTGGCTAGCTTCTGCACACAAAATAAAGAAAGAGTTAGTTGCTTGAGATCTTGATTCTTGATTCATACCATGTCACATAAAGATAATTTGAGAAATCACCTTGCAAAGTAGGGGCATCATGATATGTCTCATGGTAGGAATTCTTTGATTTGTTATTCATCCAACTATTTAAGGCGATGATTTTTTTCTTCTCTCTGTAAAATGGTGGGGCTGAACAACTTCTTCGCTGCTTATCATGAATTCTACAATGAGCTATTGTTTTCCTTTCCCTTTCATTATAAGATGACGAAGGCTTATGGTGTGATGCAGCTACAGGAGATCTTGCCCAATCTGATTCATACAGGAAATCATACTGCTTTGGGGACAAAATACCATCATTCTGAGAATTGCTAATGTTCTGTTTGCAATCGTCCCAGGAAGAGCTATATCTCATGTAATCAAAGTTAAAGATATCCTTTTCCTCTTCTTCATGTACAAAAAGGTCAAATCCATCATTTCTGCCATGTTCGAAGCATCTTTTATTCAGAATAGTCGTTGAAGGTTCCACATATACTTTTTCACCAAATATAGACCAATCATCTTTAGAAGATTGACGACTTGATTTAGAATATTGAATTGAAGAAACTGGACTGGTCCAATGACTGTTATCCTCTGTTAAGCAGTCTCCACCGGTCAAAAGTGTATCAAATGAGCCTTTTGGTCTGGTGATCCTAGGTGGCGACCAAATAGTTACAGCATCATCCAGCCACGGTTCAGAACTTTGTGTAATATAATCAGTTTCTTCTTCATTATCCACTCTATTATCATCCATGCAAAGCCATTTATTGAACTTATCAGCTTGAAATCTCAAATTATCATCGCCTCTAGTGCTTTTAACAATAGGTAACGTATCATGAGAGGAACTTCTCAAAAAAGGCTTCTTAAGATCACCATCAAGATGAAAAGAAACACGAGATGCTTGTTTCACAAGAAACCCATTGCTTGTACTACAGCCAGTAAGCAGAGAGTTTGGATGCCATTTGGCATCTGAAAGAAGGTCCATGTGTTCCTTGTTCTTCAAGTAAATATCATCTGAAGTAACATAACCATAATCTTCAAACCGTACAGCTTTTTTCCTGGGCATCTCTAATTGTGGTGAAGAAAGAATAATAGAGTCTTGATTGCATTTGGTCAAGCACCTCTTCTTTGGATGAAGGTCCATGTGTTCCTTGTTGTCCAAGTAAAAATCTTCTGAAGTTCCATAACCATTATCTTCGAACTGTACAGTTTTTTTTCTGGGCATCTCTAATTGTGGTGAAGAAAGAATAATAGAGTCTCGATTGCATTTTTTCAAGCACCATTTATTTGGAAGAAGTTCCGTTTGTTTCTTGTTCTCCAGGTAAATATCTTCGGAAGTTGCATAACCATAATCTTCGAACTGTACAGCTTTTATTAGAGATCGTTTAGATGAATATCCACTTAATGGCATATGCTTTGGTTCGTCTCTAGGCATCTCTAATTGTGGTGAAGAAAGAATAACAGAATCTTGATTGCATTTTGTCAAACACCTCTTCTTTGGAAGTCCATCGTTACTCAGGATATCTGATTTACATGATTTTGGCAGCAGAAGAATCCATGTGACTAAGAAAGTATACTCATAACAGTGATATTAAAGAAAGGTAAAGGAAGTGATGTTACCATCTCGGGGTGCAAAAGTATCAGCTCCATTCCATATATCATCTTCTTTAACTGGTACAAACAATGATTATTAATCAAAACTAATGTCTTGAGTCAATGACAACACATACCTTCACTCCAAATGAATGAAACAGCTTTCTTAATGAAATCAAATACAAGATCCCAATCCTGAAACAATGATATAGATGACAAGCCAAAGGTCATAAGCATGTCGTCAAAGCATATGAGCATAAAGTCAAAGATCAGTAGAAATCTGAAGTCAACACCAAAGATTAATAGTTAGCCAAGTCAAAGGTAATAAGCATATCTTACCTTGAATTCAACACAAGTCTTAGCAGGTTCAAAACTTAAATCATAATGAGCTCGTGGGCAAGTTAAATTCAATATGTATGTTGGAGATGTTTGAACCCTGCTTCGCTTTCCACATTGAGACCTGATGTCAGCATTCAACAAATCTGAGCACTCATGCATTGCAGCCAGCTGACTCAACAATTTATGTATCGGGCCTCTTGATATACATCTTGAATTGATATCTTTGTTTAAAGATAAAAAAGAACAAATGTGGTAATATATTATTTATCCATTTATCTACTCATAAGACCATTATATTAAAGCATAGAAGCGATGCAAGAAGTCAAGAACAAGGATACAGAAATATTGGAAGGCCTGCAAGATAGGCAACCTTTAATAGGGAAATAAATGATGACAAAAACATAAGAAAATAATGAATACCTTCAACGAGAAAGTTTCATAAGGGCCAGATATGTATCCAGAAAGCTTTAACTTGCCATCAGATTCATCCAACTTATGTAGAGAATGGGAACTCTCAATTCCAAATCCACTTGTTAGCAGGGGCAAAGGGGAAGATGAAGGATACAAACTAAGAAGCTCATCACCACTGCATGAAGATGATACATAATAACTTATGTGATAAAAAGATTTTAAATAGTTATTGAAGAGCATAAGCTGCAGGTATGAAAGTCAGCACCTCTCAACATTAATCAGTTTGAAGCAGGTTGCCAGGTGGACAAGAGCAATATTCAGTATGCACTCTTTAACAGATTGCAGAACCTTTTTGGGGCTTTCAAAACATTATATCAGCATAAGGAGTAAGCAGTTTCATACAGAAACTAATGATGATTTAAAAGAACTTATGTTTAAGATTAACACAAAGAAAAGAAAAACCTGGATTGTAAATGCCTCCTTTTAACAGGTTGGTTATAGAACAAATCACGAACGACAACTGCAATAACCAACAATATACAAACAAATGGTTAAACCTTCAAAGCAATGAGACATTCTTGTACAAAAACTGAGATTTAACATTACCTGTTGTGCCAACATCTTGTCTATCATCATCAATTCCTAGATACAAGCATTTGCACCCCTTTAAAATAGAAAACAAAACAAAATATATCAGGAAAAGCAAAATGCCATGGAATGTTGATATTGAACATTAAAAGAACTCACACCTTCATGACCTTGCGGTAGCCATTTGGCATTCCATGTGCCTTTGTAAAAACCTCCAACAAAGAAACATCAGAAATTGAGCTTAGCGCTTCCCCACGAAAACCAAAGCTTTCTGGAACAGCATTCATACTAGCCAACTGCTCAAACTTCGAAGTTGCTTCAAGTAACAAAAAAATAACAAAGTCATATGACTTAATAAGCAAACTATAAGAATTATCCGATAACTAACTGTGTGCATTGCCCTATACTCCTATGAAATGATACTATAATAAGAAAAGCGTATTTCAATTACCATATCTTTCTCCCAGCAACACCAGTCCATCCCGTGTAATACCACAACCTGCAAAACCATGTCTTAGAAAAGATAAACGAAAAGAAAACACAGAGATGGAAGTTAGGTCACATATCACTCTTGGGAAATAGGTGAGTTACCGTTGTCTGTAACTTTAACGTAGCTTGTCCCAACGCCCACAGCCACGATCACCTGAGAGACAAATATTAACTTCAAAAATTTGCAACTGTAAAACATAATAACAGTTCATGATTACCTTTGTGGCACCAGCATCAAGACTGTTGAACACCAGTTCTTCTACAACCCTTGTCAAATCAAACAAAATAACACCCGATCGTACTGAACTGCGAACGGATTCCGGCAATACCTTGATGCTCCTCATCAATCAATATCTCCCAATAAAATCATAACAGAACCAAGTCTTCATTACTCTACCATTCTGTCTAAACATAAACCAAAATTCAACATATAATTAAATATTATACCATCAGTAAAAACTTCACTGCATAATTACATTACTACTACTTTTAAATCACAAATTATAAAATCAGTCCTCTTTTGAATCCAATTAACCCTAAAATTAAAACTGAAAAACCTAGATAATTGAAGAATGCAACAAATTCACAACATAATTAATATTTGTTGTTAAAAGATACACTGTATAATTGCATCACCATATACCGGAAAATAAAACCCTAGAATTGATCCTAATTTCAATCACAGTGACGTACGTACGTGCGCATAGATATAGCGAGATGTATAGGCAACTATATATATATATATATAATATATATGTAATGATTGTATAAGTGAAGTGAATAATGAATGAAGTGGAGCAATTAAAAGCTTACCGAATGAATTACAGTGGTGGACGTGAGGTTCAAAGAAGGTGGTTTTAAAACACCTGAAATTTGGCGGTCGCTGATTGTGTATTCCGTTAATACAGTACAGTGCTTCGTAGTGCTAACATGCGCCAGGGTTATACTAGTAAATTTACTCGCACCATAAGGTGGGGTTGTGTTGCATGTAGTTTGAAGCTATACATACTACCCATATGAGTGCCCCGTCCTCTCTTAGGCCATGTGTAACGGAGCGAGAATAAGGGGCGACAAATTGGAGGAACACCGCCCCCAGGCGATATTTGGGCGATTGGGTGGGGAGGGGGGGGGGGGGGGTTGAGAACTTGTTGCATATTTTTGTTGATGTTATATTATTATAGTGTATGTGTGTGATATATACATATATATATATATCTGTGTGTGTGTACGTATATGGATAAATTATCCTTAAGATATGTTCAAGGTTGCAAAGGATTAAGGATCCTTAGTATTATCTGTTTAATAATAATTGTATTTGAGTGGTGTTGTGTTTACTAGATATAACGGCTAAACGACTTAGTCACCCTATTTTAGCGCTACTGGATGACTCCCGCATGTGATCAAAGAGAATGGAACGGCTAGTGGGAAGAGTGGCGTGATTATAGGAAATATTGTTAGTTGTTATTTTTATTTATAACGAGATTATTGTTCAGTTAGGGACACTTATAATCTCGCACACCTTAGCATTTCTGAGAACTCTCTCTAGCACAGAACTCACACTTAGCTTTTATTGTAACACTGATCGTAATCTCCACCTTTGTAACCAGATTTTTACATTAATAAAGTGGTAATAGAAGATTTGTCATCACCCGGGGTTTTTATGCCGGCGATCCGAACCAAATCATGAGCTTTTCCTCGCAACAAATCCTTGTGTTTGTGTTTGCAACTGATTTATCCTTGTTCTTATCAAACTAGCACTAATCCTCAACAAACGAATTTGGTTACATTATCCTTTAAGATTTTTGACCAAAACAATTTGGCGCCCACCGTGGGACAATTGGTGCTATAATCCAGAAAATACCCTATCAATATTCAACCTTTCATACCCATATCACCATCAATGCCTCTCAACAATCTTCTGCTTCATCAATCATGCCTTCCTCAGTTTCACTCCCACCGAGATCCTCACTACCAATGCCCCCCTCCACTTACGGGAGCACCAAGGGCTACTACTGCTGGAAACAAGACGCACCTACCAGTCTTTCAGAGCTCGAGAACCACTGCTGCCACTTCGGTGGTTAATTCTAACAATGATGTTTCTGATATGTTTTCGCAGGTTAAAGCATACATGAAGCAGCAAAATAAGACTAACCAGAGGATCCTTCGGGAGATAGAAGACCTCAAAAGGACTAAGAAGCCATCGGAGGATCAAACTCCACTAATGCCTAGGATGTTGGATTTGACCATTCCGGGATCCTTGGCTCAACTTACTCAAGGATCATCTATCCTTCAACTGGGACCCATGAGTCAGCAGACTCAGGGATCCTCAGTTTTTCGACAAGGATCATCCATGCTTAATCCAGGGTCCGCAGGTCAGCAGGTTCAAGGATCCTCGATCTTTCAGCGAGGATCATCCATCCTTAATCAAGGGTCGATGGGTCAGCATGCTCAAGGATCCTCGATCTTCCAGCAAGGATCATCAATCCTTTAACTAGAATCCTCTGGGTTGTATCATCAAGGATCCTATAACTCCCAGCCTCAAGGATCCTTCTTCCAGAATCAAGGATCCTTATAAGTTCAACATCAACGGTCCTCTGAGTTCCATGAAGGAGATATTATCCCCATGCAGACCATTGCTTCTGGTTGACCAACTCTCGTAGCAAACGCTTCCTACCTCAGCTATTCTTCTGGGATGCCAACATTCACGCAACAAAGACGTAACATCTATAACTCTATACCCTTAGATGCTAATCTTGGTCCTATGCAGGGTGCAGGTATCAACCAGGCTATGGCTAAGGAATTACAGAAGCTTAAGGATATGATATCCAACGTGCCAGGGGTGGTCTGACCAATCCCTGAAATACCAGAAGGGAGCCATAAGTTGTCCAGATTTGCTCCACCTATTTGTGATGCTGAAATCCCAAAACGATTTTAGACCCCCAACATGAAGGTGTATGATGGAACAAATGATCCCGAAGAGCATGTGGCTCAATACAGGGAGATGATGGAGATTAATCCAGTTCCTGAAAAACTCAAGGAGGCTTGTCTATGCAAAGGTTTCGGATCCACATTAATAGGATCTGTACTTAAATGGCTGCTAAGTCTTCCTCCTTATTCTGTTACTTCTTTTTCGCATTTAGAGCATGTTTGGGATTGAGTTTGAAAAGTGCTTATGGCTTTTCAAAAAGCCATTTTGAAAAGCCAGGATTTGGGGCTTTTGGAAAACTACTATTTAACCCTTTCAAAAAGCTAAAGCAGAAGGATTTTTTGTGCATGCTAAACAACATTTAACTTATTGGCTTCTTGAAAAGCCAATAAGGTGTTTTCAAACTCAATTCCAAACATGCCCTTAGTTAACTTATTCAATAGTCAGTTTTATTGTAGTATGAAATTTGAAAAGTTAACTAGTGATTTGTACCGAGTTGTCCAGCCTTATGATGAATCCCTTAGGGATTTCGTTACAAGGTTTGGCAGGGAAGCCCTAGAAATCCCTAATCTTGATATGGCTACGGCTGTTGAAGCATTCAAGATGGGACTTCAAAGGGGCTCCCCTTTTATGACGATCTTGTGATGACTCCGTGCAGGACTTTAGATGAAGTCAGAAACAGGGCGCTCAGATTCATACGACTAGAGGATGACAAGAAGATCCAGGAATGGTTAGGGGCTCAAACGAAACAATAATCTCCCGACAAGAAACAAGGATCCTCGTTTAAAAACAACAACTCGAAACCCTACTCCAAATTCAACAATCAAAATGTCAGAGCTGTCGAAGAAGGAGATGATGACAATGAAGATTACCCGAGCATCTCCGAATATTGCTTCTCAGTGGATACTAATAGTTTAATTTTTTTCCATGAAGGATCTAGGTGAGAAGGCAAGGTAGCCTCGGACAAACGAGAAAACAACATCCTTCAAAGACAAATCCAAATGGTGTGCATTCCATGAGGACTTCAGCCATCAGACTGACGATTGTATTGGTTTAAGGGAGAAAATTGGATACCTCCTAAGTAAGGGTCATTTCAAGGAGCTCTTGGGAAGAAAGAAGTCTAGGATCCTGAAGAGGTCCCACAAAAAGCAACCTCGCCCCCACTAGACGCACAAGTAATCAACTTCATCTCCGGAGGCTCAGATATGTGGTACTTCTTTCTCCTCGGCAAAAAGACACGCCAAAGAGACCAAGTTAGAGAATGGCGAACGACCAGTCATATCCACTACTTTGATGACTGACAAAAGAATCTTCTTTGATGAAGAAGATAAGACAAGCATCCAGGATCCTCACCATGACGGTTTGATTGTAACTTTATTTATTGCTAACCACTATGTGCGCAGGATCCTAGTCGATGGTGGAAGCTCAGTCAACATCATCCAGCATGACGTACTGCGGAAAATGAACATCCCAGACTCGGAAATCTTCCCGAGCGTCGGTGCTAGTGGGTTTCAGCGGTGAAACTAAGAAAACAATGGGGGACATCAAACTCCCAATATACATTGAAGGGTTAAACTCTTACCAAAAATTTTGTGTTATTGATAATCTTTCTTGTTGCAACGTTATTCTTGGCAGGCCTTGGCTACATGGGATGAAGGTTGTAGCCTCTACTTACCATCAGTGCATCAAACTACCGACTCCTTGGGGAGTAGTAAGGATAGATGGTGACCATGTGGAAGCCAAGAATTATTATTCTTCATCTATGAAGCCGACAGCTAAACAGACGATAGCATAGCAACCACAGCAGCATCCTAGGAACGTGCTGGAGGCTCGAGCGTGAGACATAAAAGAAGTATCCTTGGATCTCGAGAATCCAAACGTGAAAGTGTTCCTAGGATAGTATCCCTAATGAGATCGAGGAGGACATAGTATCCTTCCTAAAGCAAAAAAAATCCAAATTTACCTTTAGACATTCAGATATGACAAGTATTTCTAAGGAGGTAATTACTCACAAGTTGGGCCTTGATTATTCTATTAAACCCGTCCATCAAATCGAAGAAAATTCACTTATGAGAGGAACGCGATCATACAAGAAGAAGTTGAAAAACTTCTTAAGACCGGTATGATCAGAGAGGTTAAGCATCCTCGATGGTTGGCTAATGTGGTTGTTTTTTCTAAAAAGAATGGAAAGTGGAGGGTGTGTGTCGATATACTGATTTAAACAAGGCATGCCCCAAGGATCCTTTCCCGTTACCACATATAGACTCCATGGTGGATGCAACGGCAGGACATGAAATGCTTACCTTTATGGATGCTTCCTCTGGATTTCAACAAATTCAGATGGAACCATCTGATCAGGAGGATACAACATTCATGACTCCTAGCGGCATATATTGTTATATTTCTATGCCGTTCGGACTAAGAAATGCAATATAACAATATCCAACCATCGACACATACCCTCCATGGGACATGCCTTGTTTAAATCGGTGAAATCGACACATACCCTCCACTTTTTTTATTTTTTTAAACAACCACAACATTAGCCAACCATCGAGGATACTTAACCTCTCTGATCATACCGGCCTTAAAAAGTTTTTCAACTTCTTCTTGTATGATCGCATTCCTCTCAGGAGCGAATTTTCTTCGCTTCTGATGAATGAGTTTAATAGAAATTATCAAGGCCTAGTTTATGAGTAATTACCTCTTTTGATATACCTGTCATGTCGGAGTGCTTGAAGGCAAATGTGGATTTTCGTTGCTTGAGGAAGGTACTAGATCCTCTTCAATGTTAGTAGGGATACTGGATCCTAAGAAAACTTTTACGTCTGGATCATCGGGGTCCAAGGATACTTCTTTCAGGTCTTGTTCTCGAGCTTCCAGCACGTTCCTAGGATGTTGCTGTACTTGCTATGCTACCGTCTGCTTCGCCGCCGGTTTCATGGATAAGGAGTAGTAGTTATTAGCTTCCACTTGGTCACCATCTATTCTCACTACCCCCCCCCCACGCCAAGGAGGTGATAGTTTTATACACTGGTGATAAGTAGACACTACAACTTTCATTCCGTATATACATGGGCTGCCAAGAATTACATTGCAACAAAACAAGTTATCTATAACACAAATTTTTTTATAAGAGTTCATCCCCTCAATGTATATAGGAAGCCTGATGTCCCCCAGCGTGTTCTTAGTTTCGCCACTGAAACCAACAAGTACTGATGTTCGGGAAACGATTTCTGAGTCTGGGATATTCATCTTCTTCAGTACATCATGTTAATTGATCTTAACCGAGCTTCCTCCATCAACTATAATCATGCACACATAATGATTAGCAATAAATAGAGTTATGATAAACCATCACGATGAGGATCCTGGATGCTTATTCTATCTTCTTCGTCGAAGAAGATTCTCTTGTCATTAGTTAGGGTAGTGGAGATGACAGGTCGCTCTCCGTGTTCCAACTTGGTTTCTTTAGCATGTCTCTTGGCCGAGGAGAAGGAGGTTCCACATATATCAGAACCACCGGAGATGAAGTTGATGACATGTGCATCAGGTGGTCGTGGAGTTGCTTTCTGTGGAACTTCTTCGGGATCTTGGATCATTGATTTCGTTCTCCCTAGAAGTTCTTTGAAGTGACCCTTGCTTAGAAGATACCCAATTTCCCTTCTTAGACCAATGCAGTCATCGGTCAGATGGCCAAAATCTTCATGGAACGCACACCATTTGGACTTATCCTTTCAGGATGTTGCCTTCTTGTTTTTCCAAGGCCATCTTGCTTTCTCTCCAAGATCCTTCATAGCACATATTAAGCCATGAGTATCAACAAAGAAGCAATACTCGGAAATTCTTTGATAATCTTCATCATCATCATCCTCTTCTTCAACCGCACGGACATTTTGGTTGTTGAACTTTAAATACGACTTTGAATTGTTGTTTTTGAATGAGGATCCTTGTTTCTGGTTAGGTGACTCTTGTTTTGTTGGAGCTTCTAATCGTTCTTGGATCCTTTTATCATCCTCCAGTCTTATAAACCTGAGTGCTATGTTCCTTACTTCATCTAATGTAATGCATGGAGTCACAACAAGATCATCATAAAACAGGGAGTCCTTTTGCAACCCCATATTGAATGCCTCAACAGCCGTAGCCATGTCAAGATTCAGGATTTCTAAGGCCTCCCTTCCAAACTTTGTAACAAAATCCTTTAGGGATTCATCACGAAGTTGGACAACTCTATATAAACACTAGTTAATTTCTTGAATTTTCCGCTAGAAGAAAATTGGCTATTGAATAAATTAATTAAGTGTGAAAAGGAAATAACAAAATAGGGAGGAAGACTTAGCAGTCATTTGAGTGCGGATCCTGTTAAATTGGATCCAAAGCCTTTACACAGGCATGCCTCCTTGAGACTTTCAGGAATGGGGTTGATCTCCATCCTCTCCCTGTACTGAGCCACATGCTCTTTTGGATCGGTGGTACCATCGTACACCTTCATATTGGGGGTTTGAAAGCGTTTTGGGATTTTAGCATCACATATTGGTGGAGCGAATCTCGACAGCTTGTGGCTTCCCTCTGGTATTTCAGGATGGGTCGGACCACTCCTGGTACACTGGATATCATATCTTTCAGCTTTTGAAGTTACTTGGCCACGGCATGATTAATACATGTATCCTGCATGGAACCAAAGTTAGTATCTAAGGATATGTGATTATAGGGGTTACCTCGTTGACTAAATGTTGGCATCCCAGAATAGTAGCCAAGATAGGAAGCATCTGCTACGGTCGCTCAAAGGTTAACTGGTTTTTATGGAAAAAAAATAACTTTTTTTTTTTGAAAAATGATTCCCGACCTGTCATTTTTTTGCCACAGTTGTTCGACTGGTTAGGATTAGACCGGTTCGTAACCGGTTACACTGTCGGGTTCAAACCGGTTAACCGGTTTTTGTGTGCACCTCTAGGTATAACTGCAACTTGGGGTACATGAAATAAAGAGAACTTGGATTTTGCTAACACAGATGATATAAGTTGCGATTATTGATAAAGGTTAGTTAAATTTGTGCAATATTATATTATACTTTAGTTAATAATGCACGTTGTATTGGTTTTACTCCTTGGGTTATGTTATATGAACTTATTTTGTAAGAAGAAATCTAATTTTCTTAAATGAATAATGATTCATTACAAAAATTTCATGTAAGGAACACTATTCGTTTTGAGTTGTTATTAGTGATATAAATATTGTTTTCATACCTTTTATTTTGTTAGGAAAATATTGTTCACCCTAAAAACAAGGTGGTGGATAAGTTACTTTTAGAACGATTGACCCGTTATGTAAACCTGTTTTGAGGAATAAAGATCATTAGATTATATTGGTAGTTGAATTGTCTCAACTTTAGCTTCGAGTGAGACTGAAGATCTTCGAAGTCAAGTTGTTGCACTCGATGAGAAACTAAAGCATAACAAGTAAAATCTCAAAGTTCACGGGCACAAAGTTTCCAGATGTTGAGAGCACAATATTCACATGTGTGGGTAAACTCAAAACTTTTTTAATCGATAAACACTTTTGGAATGAAACGAGTTATATTTTAGAGATCGCTAATATCAAAGAATGTGCTCGAGTGAAAAGATAGGTGAAGTTAAAAAAAGCTTATTTCGTCCTATGGGTGAAAAACCGAGCAAAAAGACGAGTAAATAACCTACGTAAATAAGAAAATCCCGTATTCCATATCAATAACTAACTAATCCTTATATTAACTAGCTAGATGCAATCCTCTAAACGGTTCTCTAACATTTGATCAAGCCTTAGAAAATTGTTCTAAAATCTTTTTTTCACCGACGTACGTAAACAATTCTCTTTTTCATCAGTAACTTATTTGAATCAATTGCTTAATCCATCAACAAAACACATTAAGTAATAACTATCTACTTTCTTTTTGGCTGGCAAAACAAGAGGATATATATAACTAAAAAACAGCAATTTATTTTAAATAAAAAAATGAATGTGAGAATAAAGTACGATATTTGAGATTACCTGCATGAACATCGTAGCAGAACTCATTACTGGATCTAGCCCAAACACCATCGGATACATGTACTCCTTTCGTGTTCTGTTAGCAACACGCATGGTTGTGTAATCTGCAACAACCATCGGTTTCTAGCCGACGAGAGACCCATGGAGATGACCAGCTCTCATAGGCTAATAAAAACGATATTTACAATTCAGAATGAAAGATTGTTTAATATATATATAATACTTTTTTGAAACGATAAGAGATCACCATTATAATATGTCTCGTGTCTCATCTCTTTTTAAATTTCAAATTACTAAAAGTTCTGGCTTTACTAGCTATTTATCAGCATGATCTGTTTACTACATTTTTAAAACTCAAATACCAATAATAATAAACTCTCTTGAAAACAAAAAAGGTTTTTTTTACATGTTTCCTAGTCAAATACGTACCATGTTTTTGCTACATGTGTGTATTAAAAGTAAAACATAATAATAATAATAAAGGATGATTACCAAATTAACCATATTGATCAACTGTGAAAGTCATCGTTCGAAAAAAAAACCATATTGATCAAGACAATTAACAAAACAATGTTAACCTTTTGTTTGATTAAATTACGCATGTCGCGCTTTGATTTGTTTGAAATTTTAAAAAGTCATGTCTATTTTGTTAATTATCTTGGTCAAACATGATGAACTTGTTGATTTACCAAAGACCATTGGCAATGTATGCACTTCTTGACACATAGGGTATAACATAGTCTTGTTGCCTCTCCATACTTCTAAATCAAGATTTAAGAACTTATATGTATATTTTCGGATTTGACGATATGATGAAGAAAGAAGTTGACTCTTACAAAATCTCCAATGATGATGGTGTGGACTTTTGTTTTAGCTGTAACTCTAATGATTCTATCTCTAGCATCAATACTCATTTTCTCAATCTCAATATGTTGTGAGAAAGCCTGATTTGATCTAGTCTTAAGATATCTAGTTGATAAGAGACTTGCGGAATCCGCTTTCATATGATTTACACACGTCACATTCAATTGATGCTTGAATTAGCTTGATATGTGTATGGATTATGTGTGAGTGTAGAGATATGTGAACAACATAATGTTGATTAAAATGATCAAATGCCCAAAAGTTAAATTGCATGCGCATAAACAGACCTATTTATAGCCTGGCTATGCGCATACATCCACATGCATGTGCATGACCCGATGCATATGGACTCTTATACGCCCACATTTAGGTATATGGGGTTGTATCATTACAAGCATATCCAAACAACATATGCAGTTGAACTAAAAGCCTAGCGAGCTATACGAGACAAGACACGATGATAAAATGCGTTAACATGCTTTCCTAATCTCAGTGGCGAAGCTTGGACACGAATGTCGGGGGGCGGACTCAAAATGTATTATAAAAATCATAAACGAGGGGGGGGGGCTCAAACTTTTGGCCGAAAACAGGTAAAATTACACTACATATAAGAATTTCCAGGCGGAAAAGAACTAAATTTACACTAACGTGTGAAAAAACAGGGGGCCGGGGCCACCCCTGGCCCTTGATATATATCCTTCGCCCCTGCCTAATCTAAACTTAACAAGTTTCCAGGTTTTGATTTAATATATTTCATTTTGGGTTGACGTGTTTAAAGATATTGATGTGGTTTCAGGTCACTCATTATGTTTTCTTAACCACAATTTTGTCTACTTCTAATACTACACCATCATTCACCGAGACTCGACCCACTGGAGAGGGGCAACATGTTATATACCTGGATAGCGCTAGGTCGAAGGCACTTAGATGGTCATTCTTTATATAATCCTTTTATATTAATGCATCAAACTTTTTAAATATACCGTTTTATATAAAGAATGACCATCCAAGTGTCTTCGACCTAGCGCTATCCAGGTATATAACATGTTGCCCCTCTCCAATAGGCCGAGTCTCCGTGAACGATGGTGTGATATTAGAAATAATTTAACGTAGTTAACCCTTAATTAAAGAAGTACTAAATTATTTATGATTGTTACATGTTAGGGAATTTGCCGGCTCATATTTACCATATAAAAGTTCAAAATCATTGTGTACAGCCCAAATATTGGTTTGGAAGAATACTCTTTTCATTAGAATGTTTTGACATTAGTGTAAAACAACTATTTGTCACCTTCAAAAAGAATATAAAAGCGGTTGCAAAAGTTCTTTTGCGGCCGTCAAAAAGAATGTAACGGGTATTAGGGGCGCGATCCAAATTACCTAAACTACCTAAATGCAACCAACCAATCAATTAAATCAATGGCAAACACCCCATCTTTTTAACCAAAATGCCCAAACCCTTTTTTCATTGTTTTCTTTAATAGAGTATACAGGTAGTACAAGGTGATTTTGGAAACCAATGGGTTGTTGGCGGTTTTGCCAAGAACCTGATGAAGCCGATTCCATTACCCGAGCTACGCCCCGGATACCCTCACAAAGACAGGAATTTGCTTTGTTTTGTTATAATGAAACTATTCATGCAGTACAATATGAAACAAGTCAGCAGCTTTTAGATTATATAGTTTTGTTCAAGATTTAAAAGTTCAATTTTCAGGTCAACAGTGTAAATGTCTGAACCGATCCTGTAATATATGTACTTTTATGCATTAATGAACCACTTTTGGTATTTCAAAATTTTTATTACAAAACATACTATTATGAGAAAATACATTAATAAACCCATTAAGCTGGTAACCCGTAAAAGCGACCGTCAAGTCACTACCCTCTGCCGGTCTTACCGGCCCACCCGTATCAGTTGATCATAAGTTGTTATTTGTTAAGTTTATGGGTATCAATTTATTGTGCAAGATATATTTGCAGCAGGCACTGCTACATTATCATAGCAGTCAAGTGGGCAATGGCAAAGACGGTAAGAAACCCTGATGTAATGAAGGTACAAACCGAAGTTAGAGAAGCCTTCATCGGGATTAAATGGATCACAGAGAGACATTCAAGTTATCTGCATTTGGTAATAAAAGAAACATTACAGTAATAAAAGAAACATTACGGCTTCCTTCTGGTCTCATTAGAAAGAGAATGTAAGATCGATGTTATGATTTACATGTAAACCAAAAAGCTATCAATGGCCATTCTTACGGGTCAATGTGTAACGTGCCAATATAGTCAAAACAAGTAAGAAAATCCCGATAGGGGGTCAACAGAAAACCCCAATAGCTATCAAATATATGTAATATGTAACTATATACGTCTATATTACATCGCAGTTAATTCAAAACACAATCAGATATTATTCAATTTCACAAAAAAAAATGTAAACAAATCACAGGTGGGAAGAAAAGAGATAACAAGCTGCAACAAAAAACAACTTCTAATCACTTCTTTTGCTTACCCGCCTTAAACATCAACCCAAATTCAACCATGTCAGCCATCAAACTAGATTACTTTTGGAGCCAAGGGTGTTGCAAGCACTGCTGTGCGGTAGGTCGTTTCTCTGGATCAAAATCAAGAATTGGATTCAAGAACTCTGCAAATTCACGAGCATCAGTTTCAGCAAACTTGAACTTGTCAATGAGTAAACGACTCAGTGATGAGTGTTTGAGTCTGCGGATCCTTTTAAGGTCACCATGTCTATCAAAGTAATCTTTGGATTGACCCCCACCAATGGCTATCTGTTTAAGTTTGGTAAAAAAGTAAAAGAATAACAAAATAAAAGTATTAATATTTATAGTTTAGATGGGAATTGAAGGAGTTGAATATTTGTCACCTTCTTAGGCATCTTTCCTAGAAGTTCCATCATTAGAGCAAGGTGGTCCTGCATTGATCATGCCACGTAAGCAAATCATTCCAGCCGAAGATATTAAGAGTGGTCCATAAACAACAAACCAGAAGTGTCAGTGTCGATCCATTTACTTATGAACTATGCAGTCGATATCGCCGACATATGAACGATATATCAATTATCAGTCCCTTGGTAAAATATAGGTCCCAATATTATCAGCGGACGATAAATAAATTTTTTTTTGGTAATATTGATATTGACCGGTATTTGACCGACATATCACTGATTTTCCCGATATCAGTTTTATAAGTCTTAATTGTCAATTTCTAGTGTTTAATGTTAGTGGTTACGTCTTAATCAGTTCCTACTTGCTACAATTGTTGGTGTTTTGTAAGTTGCAAAAGGCTAACGTGTTAATGGTAGGAGAGTATACTGAATTGTTAGTGTTAAATTGCTATATATATAAATTCTGTATGATATTAAAATTACCAATACCCCACCGCCATCTCACCGCGATAACTGATATCTCAAATATCGGTCCTTGACCGATATACGATATTTTTCCGCATTAGCTGCATAGCTTCTGAATGGGTCGATTCAGGTTATATTTTTACATAACAGTTCAAACAGATAAAATGGGCCAGGTTATCTTGTCTTTTATCTCTAAGGGTCAAACAGGTCAAATCAAAACAAGTAAGCTAGAAAGAAAACAGGTCAAGTCCAACGGCCGAAAGTCACCCAACATGTGCTTTTATTGCATAAACACTAACTATTTATGAAAAGGTTTACAATTATGAAAAAAATGTAAAAACGCAATACCTCATCTTCGCTGAAACCAGGTCCCGGCTTCGGAGCGAACATCATTTCACCAATAGCGAGTTCAAAAGCAGTGCAAGCAAACGACCACATATCAACCGGGAACGAGTAGCCTGATTGCAGAATAACTTCAGGAGCCCGATACTGTCTCGTTTGAATCTCTTCAGCAATCGGTTTATCAGCCCAACACGCGTTTCCCAAATCCACAATCTTACACCTAAAATCAATACCATCAAGGCATCTTTCAGGCTTCACCTCTTGTGCACAACTGCCCATCACACCCCGTCTTTCAGCTGCAATTTTAGCCACCGCTCTTCTCGCCCGCTGCTTCAGTTTCTTTTCAATCACATTAACCGCCCCTCCACTGCCCAAACTTCCCTCGGGCCGTTCAAGAATGGGGGGTGTTTTCGACCGAATCGGATCTTTCGCTGGATTTATAGTAGACATAAGAAGTATATTCTCAGGTTTTAGATCCGTATGAATTATATGAAGCTCTCTATGTATATAATCAAGTCCGATTAATATGCATCTACACACCTCCTTCACTTTACTCAACTCAAGACCTTTGTAATGGTTATATCTTATGAGATGCAGTATGCTATCACCAAGATACTCAAGAACCATGCACAAATGCTGCCCGTTCGGGCCCCTGTGTTTGAAATGATCCACTAATTGCACAACACATTTCTCATTTTTCGGATCATGCTCCGTTAGAGCCGATAGAATCTCGATCTCGTGGACCGCAGCTTGCACAAACTCAGGTGCACTCTTCTGGATCTTGAGTGCAACATATTTCTACAAATTAACAACCGAAACCTTTATCATATAGGCTCTAAAACTAGAAAGCCATAAAAAGGGTATCAAACGGACTCCGATCGAACTCAAATTTGCGGCATCAGAACCGTCTGGTCGAACTCTACGATATGATATATTAGGTTTTCGGTTTTACATTTTAGAATTTTTGTTCAGATCATTATGTTATATTTTTATTCCTAGATTTAGGAAACCGTGTAAGATAACTTAACCCGATTTGCATTAACAATAATGATAAAACTACAAATCAGAAATAATAATAATAATAATATTATTAAGTTTCCATAGCAGGTAATGATCTACATTTGGTATTATAAATATTAATGACGTAATTAGGTTAGAAACTGCATCGGAATGACAGATCTGGTACAATTAGGTTAAAATAATAACTTACGGATGTTTGTGTATCGTAGGCGAGCCAAACAGTGGAGAATTGGCCCCAGCCGAGCTTCCGTTGAGCGATGAAGCGACCTGCGGCGAAGGAATCACCGACTCTGACGGCGTGGTAGCCTCCTTTGCGGTAGGAATCGAAGTCCTCATCGTCCTCAGATGCAGATGAAGAAGAACAGGACATGATTGATTGAATTTGATCTGTGATTATAATAATTTGAAAATTGGATGTATGAATAATAATATTATTATTGATCGATGAATGAATGAGAAGAAGGAGAAATTTGGGGAAAGTAAAGAGTGGTCTGCCTGGCCTTCAATCCAAATCTTTCTCCACTTTCTCCTCGCTCTTCAAACCCATTCTATTCAAGGTCCTGCCTTTTTCAAGTTTCCTTCTATTTACTTTCTATATTATTCTTACTTACACTAACTCACTATTATTACTACTACTATTATACTACTACCACTTAATTTTATTACCGACAATGGTATTGAATGGAAACTGAAGATTCGGGTCGGATCCCAATTGAGTTTTTGTAATGAATCTTTGCACAATGGGTTTTTCTATAAACAGGACATAGTGGGTTTAGACTACCCAACAAGGTTTGTGATCATGTGCGTATGAGGTCGTCTTTTACTGTTAAGTTATCTATGTAGTCGGGCTTTATTCGTTGATTGTTGTAAATAAGTAGTTAGTTTTATTAATAACATATATGATTTAAAACTTACAACGTGGTTTATTTTATTTTGAGTTGCAATAGTCAATTATTAAGAATTAGGTAACACCTTGCTAGATTGATCAGCAAAATTATTTTAGTTTTTATAAGCAGACTTTATATTTATATTTTCAAGTAGGGTGGAAACTTGTGATTTATTAAAAGAAAAAAATTAGATTGGCTCGATTAAAGAATTAAGGTCAAGCTTCAACTACGCAAGTAGACTACTATGTCTTCCTCTAGAATATTATATTAGATTGACTTGTAAATCATGTGAGATTTTTAGAACTTGTGACATTTCGTATTTTAGTTGTTTGTGTATATGTATTTTACAACATTATATCTATTATAACCTGGTTGAGTTGAGTCAATCCGAACTTAAAAGTTCTGATAAGATAATACTTCTCGAGCTTGATAATAAATGCTCGATCGACATCATGTCAAGTTTAAAGTTTTATAATTGAGTTACCTTAAGCTCGATACCGTGTTAACTAAACTCGTCTCGATCACGTCTCTAAATCTAATATATAAAACTACATATCTCATGTATTATTTATCGTGGGAAATGAGCATACCTTAATGGTTTGATAGTTCACTGTACAGGTAGTTAGAAGTGATCAAACAAGTCTCAACCGTCAGACTTGACTTGGACCCATACCCAATTAATAGTAAATATCGAACCTCATAATTGACCTAATGTTAATAATTGGTTCAAGTTCCAAACGGGCTTCTAGGGTCCTAAAGATTATGTAGCTTGAGATGATATAGTGAAACTATAAATCTTTTTAATTAATTTGATTATTATATATGATAAATATATGTTTATTGTTTTATTAATTAACTAGGTTATTAACCCGTGTACGACACGGGTGGAAATAAAAAAAAAATCATCAATTAAAAACATATATATATAGTTTCAAACGACAACATATTTTTAAATATTCTTTTAGACGGTAACATGATTATAATTGCAAGTCTTATTCAAACATAAACATAATATTGAAAGTCATATACTTAAAAAAAAATTACATTACATAGTAGACTTTTTATAAACAAACTTTAAAACATAATCTTCCTTAACTACTAAATATTTCTTTAATGAAAGAAAAAGACATTCAAACTCGTTTGTCATAATCTATAGCTCCTCGTTCAAGAACCGATTAGTAACCTCTTACCGGCATCTTGCTAAAAGCAATTTTTTATCATCCGATAAGGCGATAACCTTGAACCAAAGGAATTTGCGAATCCAACATTATCTTCAAATAATTACTTATTTCTTTATCTAAACTTGATTTTGAGTCCCTGTATATGAATATTGAAATTGGTTAAATATATATTTTTAAAATTTTTATTTATTAATAATTTATAAAAAAAAAGTAAAGACCAAAAAAAAAATAATAAATGTTGCATACCCAAAACTGCAATATTTTTCCACACATCATACACAGGCCCGATTTCAAGTGAGTAAACCTTCACAAAATTAACACATAAACAATGATAACCAACTAATAAAATCATTAATCTTAAAAAAATGATTAATAACTGAGAGAACCGTGAAACCAAAGTACCAAACTGATTGTCATGGTTCGGTTCGGTTCGGTTCAGTTTTGAGTTTTCAAATTAAAAAAAACGTGACCAACGATTTAACCTAAAAACCGTCAGAACCGGACCATGAAAAACCTTAAGAAGTACGGTCCACTATTAAAGTAAATTACCTTGATGGTTTGATAGTTCACTGTACAAGTAGTTAGGAGTGATCAAACAAGTCTCAACCGTCAAACTTGACTTGGACCCAGACCCAATTAATAGTAAATATCGAACCTCATAATTGACCTAATGTTAATAATTGGTTCAAGTTCCAAACGGGCTTCTAGGGTCCTAAAGATTATGTAGCTTGAGATGATATAGTGAAACTATAAATCTTTTTAATTAATTTGATTATTATATATGATAAATATATGTTTATTGTTTTATTAATTTAATATATGATGATAATAATACATTGATGTGACATCAGCAACAAACATGCTATCATAGGTTATATTCATAATTATTATTTATAACAATATGAAGAAACACCAGTCGATGGATTTCCCATCAGGTACGCGCGGGGCTTCTCGCCAATCTTTGTCACCTTCCCATCTGCCCGACCTTTCGGATGGATTTCCCTTAGGTTCAGGTGATGGGTTCGGTGGCTATCGGCCTGTGATCGACCCTACAGGTGCGTAGGGTTCTTTTGGCCTTTATATTTTTCTTCATCTTTTCCTAACTGCTTTGTTTCTTTTGCAGTGTCGGATTCCAATGAAGTGTATGTTCCGCGATGAAACATCCGCCGAGGAACAACCCTTCGTACCCCTGTGGAGTGCGTGGAATGGGCTCGCCACGCTGCTCCCCATGGTGCGTTGGGGGAAGCCATGGCTAGCTACCAGGAGGGTAGGCTAACCAATGAGCTTCGGGTTCTCCAGGCCCGGATGCAGCCGCGCGTCGAGCTGCTTTGTCGTGAAAACGACAAGTTAAAAGCAGCTCGCGCCAAGGAAGTATCTCAAGCGCGGGCTCTTCGAGAGGAGAACCAACAGTTGGCCGCAGCTGCTGCGGAGAAGGAGAAGGCCTTCAAGGCCCTCGAGGTTGAGGTTCAAGCGCGACTCGAGGCCCGCTCCAAGGCTGCCCAAGCTGTTAACGAACAGCTTCGGCTGGCTAAGGAGATTGCGAGGAACGCAACCGAGAGGGCCACCAAGGCTGAAGCCGTTGCTGAGCCTTTACGCGTGGAGAACGAGGAGCTCAAGGCCAAATTAGAGGCTCTCCAACGTGCTCATGATGCCTTGGCGATGGAAGATGCCAAGAAGCTCCAAGAGATCCTGGACCAGAGGGGCGTGCTTGACCACACCGAGCGGAAGCTTAAGGGCGTTGAAGAGGCTGCTGCAAAGGAAGTGCTACTTGCCAACCTTAACAAAAGCGAAGCCGAACGCGCCCGCACCCAAGCTCAAGCCGCCCTCCAAGAGGCTCTGGTTGCCAAGGAATGGCTTCTTCGAGAAGCGTTGTCTCAGGTATGTTTAGCTTTACGTCTTCACGCTTTCCTTTGTGCATAGAAAAGGTGTTTGATACTTGTATTTTCTTTGTAGGTTGTGCATCGGGTCTTCTCAGAGACTACTTACGATGATGCCATGAGCGCAGCCCTCAACGCTTCTCATGAGGATGGGGAAAAGGCCGGCTTCCTGCTTGGTCTAGGGTTCGTTGAGAAAGGCGTCCCGCCTTCCAACTTCCCTTTGTTCAATGTGGACACCGAAGCTGCATATGACCAAGCGGTGAACCAATATGCCGCCTTCCCGCATCCGGTGGTGGAGAAGGTGAAGGAAGTTGCTGCTGCTGATGATGGACTTGCTATCCTCAAGGCTTTCCTTGAACCGCCACGCTCTACTGATGGGGCGGGTCCAAGTGGAAGTGGTCCTGAAGCTTGATTCTGAAGATCCCTTCCCGCTGCTAGGATAGACTATAGATTTTGTTTTGTAGGCGGGTAGTTACCCGGCCATTCTTGTAATATATCTTTCGTGAAATACAAATCTTTTTGCGGATAAGACTGTTATTTCCTTTGGGTTCATTGCTTTATAAACCTTATATGACTTGCATACTTAGTTTAAATTAGCGATTTCCCAAGTGTTTAGAATAAGTTAACCTTGAATGTGGTTGACAGTAGGTTGAAGTTTTGCTTCCCCCTTTGTGAGTGTGCGGATAGGACCGGCACTTGCACTTGGTAGGATGGCTAAACTTTACCTATGTCTGACCTGCGCGTAGATTTTTCCTTATCCTTTCAGAATGACTTTTAACCGTTCGACGCGCGGTTTGTTAATGAGTTAGTGTTCAGCTTCCGCTACCAGGATTCGTGCGGGTATACCGGCACTTTCACATAGTGGGATGGCTGAACTCTTCCCCTTTAACTGTCCTGCGTGAAGGTCTTGTCATTTTCTGGGTTTATGCGGGTTTTGCCGCCTTCCCCACGCAACGATTCTTCACTTGATGCGGTGAATACCGGCATTAGTGTTCGAATCGACCGTTCAACGCGTGGTTGTTAATAGGTTAGTGTTCAGCTTCCTCTACCAGGATTCATGCGGATATACCGGCACTTTCACATAGTGGGATGGCTGAACCTTTCCCCTTTAACTGACCTGCGTGAAGGTTTGATGCTTTTGGGTTTGTGCGGGTTTTGCCGCCTTCCCTGCGCAACGATTCTTCACTTGATGCGGCGGATACCGGCATCTCCATGTGCAAAGTTCATAAAATAAAAATGTAAAATCATCAGCTTCAATTTGAAGGAGAATCGTTTCCATTAGAAGTGGCTCTAGGCCTTTTCTTTACAAATTTGGAATTGATCTACATAAACTGTGTAATTGAGCTCCCATTAGACGTGGCTTGGATGGGAGCACCATCGAGCCGACATGTATCTTGTTCGGGATCTCGTTGTTTACGCAGTATGTAGTCTCCGTTGAAGCTGCGATTTTATTCGTGCGTTTCCCCAGCTGGGGTTCACGCATCAGCCTGCTCGACGCTCACTTCGCCACAAGGTGCGCGAGTGTCCCATCCTTGACAAATGCTTCGACCAAGTCCTTTACATCTAGGCATTCTTCAGTGTTGTGACCTTTGGTTTTGTGAAAATCACAATACTTTCTCCGGTCAGCATTGTGGCGATGTCGGATAAAAGGAGCCTTTGGCCACGGGAGCTCCTCCGTGGCGAATATCTCGGTCACACTCTTTGTGAGTGGCGTCCACCTGGAGTTCTTCTCAGGTTTCACGTTATCTCTTCCGCCCAACCGATGTTGGAAACCGGACGGGGTGTCAAAGTTTACCCTCGACTGCCTAATGCCCAGCTTCCGCTTTTTGTTTAATCGGGCGGTAAGGACGTTGTTTTCCCTTGTCTTCTGGGTGTAGAGGTTCGTGCTCTGTGGAAGATCTCTACCCAGTTGCCTTTCGGTTTCCGCAAAGCGTTTAGCTGCAGTCATGATGGCATCCCATGTGGATGGCATGCCATCTTTGCCCGTTAGGGTGCGGATGAGTTCCGGGTCGTTTGCGCCCTGGATGAAAGCGGCGCGAACGAGATCTTCGCTAACGTTGCCCAGGCTTAGCTTCTTCGAGTTGAAGCGAGTGATGAAGTCAGGCAAAGATTCTTCCTCCTCTCGGACGCACTTGAGGATTGTCCACTGCTCCTCAGTGTACTTTCTTTGCTGACTAAAGTGTTGGCTGAACTTCTGTTGGAAGTCTGCCCAGTCGTAGATGTGGTGGACCGGCAGACGGTCGAACCACGCTCTAGCTGCCCCGACCAGCGTCATTTGGAACATATAGCACCACGTGGGTTCCGTCCAGTTACTGACGGTCGCCCCCAGCGATGAATCTGTTCAAGTGATCGTCAGGGTCAGAAATACCATCGTACGTGCCTATGTTGGACATTTGTTTGGCACTTCTTGGGGCGATTGCTTCCGCAATGTCCCTTGCGAATTTGGACGTTCCCACCCTTGCCGCAGTTGGCGTGAATGTTTTGGAGAAGTCCCGTGGGCTGTTGCCCACGTTTATTGGACTGAATGCTTCTCCAAAACGCCTTCTCGGTTGGGAATCCGTTTCTTTACGCTTCCCTTTCGCCCTATGGCGAGGGTTCGCGTCTTCCTCGGATTCCTCCGAATCATCGTCGTATTCGAATTCTTCCACTTGTTGGAGTGAACGTAAACGTTCATCCAACTCAGCTTGGAACTCTCTTTGACGTGCTTCGGCCCACGCTTTAACCTCATCGAGTGTTTGGCAGGGGAGCCTCGTCTGTTGATTTTCTAACTGGGTATCGGTGAATCCCAGTGTCTGATTATTTACTTCACTTGCCCCGGCTTGGGTAGCTGGGGTAGTGTTCGTAAAGTTTGTGTACTCGGTATTCCCCCTTATAGCTGGGGTTGTAATTACCGGAATGTCTTGGTTACTCGGTTTCGGGACCGGAGTATCCTTAACCATCTTTCCAGAAATTTTGAAGAAACTGGGGAGAAATAAAGTTCTAGCTTTATGCACGGATGGCGCCAATGAAGAAACACCAGTCGAACCCGGTCAGATTACAATTAACCTGAGGGTTAGATAGACGTTTCCCACGAGGGGTTAATTCCGGCAAGATGGTTCTTCCGATAACCTGCAAAACAGACACCGTGAGCTCGTCACTAAGAAGGGGGGGGGGGGGGTTCCTCCTTGTGACCACCCTCCGGCGTGAGAATCGGTCTATATTACTCTTTGAATATAAAAGTATATTATTAATACTAGAGCAGTTATCAGGTAAATTATACAAGATATTAGATTATGAAATGATAATACCATTTGATGTCTTTTATAGCCGAATGTGGGTTTCCAAGGAGGTTTAGCCGGCCTAGTACTCTGCCAACTGTGGCCTACACACGTGCTCTGCTGGTAATTGGTGGATAGGTAGCGGCTGACAGTGACCAGGCGTGCTGTTCACTTTTCCTTTTCCACCAACTACATGCTAGGCACGTGGTATGGCAGGAGTTGGTGAGCAGGCGGCGGCTATTGGTCACAGTGCTGTGGCGTGTTGTCAGCCATGCTGCTGTCAGTGAGCTGTCGTATCTTTGGTCAGATCTTTTGTCCATACCTCGTCAGGTATCACAAAAGATCCTCCATTATTATACGGACTGGCTCATTTAGGCGGGAGTTTTCCCCCTCCCGCCTTTATGCGGGAATGTTCCCGGCTTTGCTCATTCCTTCTTCAGGTGACTACTGAATTATTACGAGTTTGAGCCTTATGCGTGTAGCCATGCTGCGCGGGTGGCCAGTCCCTAATGGCGGGTACCCGCGCCTGCGGGAACAGGCGGGTTACTTGGAAACCATAGGGAGGCATTTCCTGCGGGACCAGCTTGCGTACCGCATGTGAGGTCGTCACAACTCTGAGCGTGGTGGGTCCTGCGGGTCTGGTAGGTCGCGGCGCAGACGTCCCTATGGTGAAGTCTGCGTGTTCAACTGCGCAGACGTCCGTTTAAGGAGTCTTGCGTGTTCAACTGCGCAGACGTCTCCTTTTAAGGGAGTCTTGCGGGTCCTAACCACCTCTGCTGGGACCTACCTCTTCACAATACCAAATAAAGAGACTTTAGTATTAAAAGAAAAAAGAGAGAATTTTGCAACAAAAAACCATAAATATGTTGCCTTGCCCACAAAGTAGGACATTATTAACCCATTAGTTTGAAAGTCTAAAAAATTAACTCTCTAACTTTAGTTTAAAATTGTAATCCACTTTTAATTTTGTTTGCCCAATTCTAATTTTCGTTAAATAACATAAAACCAAACCAACCTTAAATGCATAACCGATAACTAATCGAATATTTAAGCTATCAGTTTTCAAAACAATCTTAACCAAAAAATTAGGTCAGAGCTTAAAATCAAACCGACCCATGCAGTTATGCGCTTATGTTATCGCCTCAAAAATGAACTGTATAAATACTTTAAACATGGGCTTAAACTGTATAAAGTTTGCCATTGGTTTGTATGATACAACATTTTTAGTTATGGAAATGTCAATCTCAAATCACCTAGTTATCTAAAATTGACACCTATAATATTTCATTTATATTCTATTAATTTGAAGGCGGGTGGGTGAGGGATCGGATGACCCATCATATCTTAAATTTATTTCAAGAAACAACTTTTAGCATCTACATTAAAGTCCATATATAAATAAAGTTTGGATTTATAGGATGAAGAGACTAGGTCGAATGAGGCCCAACAAACAGCCCAAGAAACCTGGCCCAATGGCAGCCCAAGCACTCCAAACAAAGTCCAAGGTCAACCACCGACATGTCCCTATTAACCTGAATATCTCAGAGGTGAAATGGACAGCATCTTGGAGGGAAAAGATTGTCCAGCGGATAATAACCGGCCTCCAACCCCAGTCAAAGGGACCAATGGTCAATAGAGAGAGCCTGAGGTGCAACGGTCATAGAGGAAGATTCCCTTAGAATATTATATATGTGTGCATTCTCTTTGTAACAAACCAGCATGAATATAATAAAATAACTCTCTTTGACTTCACATTGTTCATGGTCATCTCAGTGAGATCTTAAAGAAGAATCTCATGCAACCACACATTTACACTCCCCACTCAAACACTCACTATCAATGATGGTTTCAATTGGGGTTTCTTCATAGGAATTTTGTTCTAACACTTTACCTAGTACCTACACACCACACATTATTATAAGTAGTTAAATAGCGCATCTTCCTAGAGCTCAATATCATATATAATTTTGCTTCAATACGTTTATCAAGTACAACTATTGAGCTTGGCGAAGTGGAGAAAGAGGTTTTTTACGGGATCGTGATTATTGTTTGTTGGAGAATTTGGAAGGCGAGCAACGAGAAAATTTTTGAAGAAAAACCGGTAAAGATAGAAGATATAATCGGAGATATAAAGTACAAAGAGTTTCTTTGGTACAAGTATAAGATAAAAAGTAGACATATAAATTGGATGAAGTGGTATAAATTCTTGTTCATGTAATTCTTTTGTGGTTTTCTTTGATAGCTTCTCTCTGATTATGAAGGTTGCTCTTTAGGTGTTTGGTTTTGTTTATAAAGTTTTGACAAAAAAAAAGTACAACTCTCTCTATTTTATGTCATTTCACTTTATTACCTCTAAAATTATTTGATAACTATAAAATATGTTTATCACGTAGAAGTATCATAAAACTTTACATTTATTTATGTTATATCACATATGTATAATTACTTTTTGAATATTAAACTCGTTTTTTTGGTATGATATAGGTAAGACTCAATCAAACATGCACTCTATTTTGACTCAATTCTTCCATTGTTTTTACCTTTCTTCATCTTAACGTACTCTCTATTTCGAGTTATGTTCTATAAAATGTGAAATTGTATGACATGATTATGGGTATGTTTGGCAAAACTAGCTGGTGGCTGTTAGCTGAAAGCTTATGGCTGAAAGCTGGAAGCTGGTAGCTGTAGTTTTTTAAATATGTTTAGGTGTTTGACAGAGTTGCAAAAGCTTTTAATAAAACTAGTTGGGTGCCCACGTGGTGCGGCGGAAGGGCGCACAACCTAACATCAACCGAATAATCAGTGTCGGTACACGATTCACCTGATGATAGTGCATATATAACCCGAATGTAGACGTGTAATTCATTGAAAGGCAGTAAGCGTGTACTGATGTCGAAAATCAAGAAACAAAGCTGAAATATACAGTAATTTTAAATAGATAATTTTTAAAACCAACCTATTTTTATCTGAATCCCATTCTGAACATGCACTGAAAAAATCTGAAATATGTTCTAACATGGCCCCTTTCGACTCAAAAGCGTACAGACACGAAACGAACTTATTTAACCCTTTTTGTATTAACTTGCTCTGACCCTAATTTGGTCTTACACATGACTATAGCTCACCTGACTCGACTTGTTACCGATCCTAACCGATAATCACGTAATATGTTAGTTTTTTAAAGTTAAAGAAGTATAACAATATCATACTCAAATTAATGAGAATAAAATGCTTTTTTTATGATGTAATTTGTTTAAAAAATTATTAACATGTGAAAAAGTTACGGCCCCTAAAAAAGTCGTTGGGGGTAGTTAGTTATGAATAAGGGTTAAATGTGTAATTATTATATAAATTAACAAAATTTATTAGAAGTTCAAGTACTTTTTCTTAAACGCTAGTAATAGTAGCGTTCAAATATAGAGTTTTTTCTACCAACCTAAAAGCTTGAAGCTACCTAAACAAACAAAGTTTTTTTTATTGAATATGAGTTTTTTCTTATAAGCTTAAAGCTCTTAAAAGCTTCTAAAAGCTATTTGCCAAACATACCCTATATATAGAGATGGACCTAGGGTTTCTATCATTGCGACCAAGAAAACTAAAATGGACCCTTAACTAATTTAATAACACCGGCCCACTATTAATCTTCTAACCAAAAGCCCAACAACCAAGGACTTCAAACCGAACATGTAATACATAGAGTATTCATAGCCCATCAATACACTTGGTGAGTGAATTTTGCAAATTATAGGATGTTATGAGTGAATTAGATATCAAATATTACTGTTCAACTATAAACAACAGGAATACGCGCAAAATGTCCATAACCGTTTTCCTATGCAAGTTCATTTTGGACATACTCACGTGCACCCACGCCATGTATTGCCAATTCAATCATTCTTGTCGAAAAGCAATGGTGGACCCATGGTTGTTTTTCCTACCCGTATCCATCTTCTCGATAGCTAGTGTATAACTTGATATCCAAACTTTTGGGTTGTGTCGTTTCGGGTCATATAAATGTGTTAATTTTTCACTACAACTTGTAAAAATAAGATTACAATGAAATTTTGAGTTAATCATGATCATGAAAAGGTAATATTTACTTTTTAAACTAACTAAAATTTTCCACCTTATTTTTATAATATAACACAAAATAATAACAATAAATGGTGTTGTTTTGTTTCAGGCAGCGGCAGTCTCCAACTCTCCGTCAAAAGACACAGCCAGCGATTAATTACTTTATATGCCCCTAATATGAATGATGTCAACACAATTCATTTAATTCTGTATCGATTTCGAGTCCACGAACCCTAACATGATCCAGTGACACACTCACTATACATCTATACGTTTGCTGTACTGAATGTATATAATTATTTCATTTCCACACGTCTCTTCCTTCGATCTTCCAATTCCTTTGAACAAATTAAATAAATTCGAATTGTACTTCAATAGAGCAGATTTGGATCATGACGGTCGGGTTAGTGGCCCCGAAGCTGTTGCCTTCTTCAAAGCTTCTGGTTTGCCTACGCCCGTTCTCGCTCAGGTTTATTCATATTTTATTTTTGTATCACCTCAATTTAGGCCTTAGTATCTATCTGATGATTGTATTAAAATCATCATCTTATGTAATGAGCTGCAAATTTAACACAACATTTCATATGAAAATTGCACAAGCTTAACAAGTATTATTATTATTATTGTTGTTGTTGTTGTTTAATTTGAAGTGTCATGTTTACATTACAATTGCAAATAAATATTATATATTTGTGATGATGCTGTGTATAGACAGACATTCAGGAATTTGTGGCTCCATATTGCATTCATATAGCTTTGTTTTAATTATTATTAAGTCTATGATGTGATTAGGTTATCCATCAGTTAGCATTAACAAAGACGTTTAGGTTATTATGATTATGAATTTATGATCAGTGATGTAAGTCATTTATCTCATGATGCTTCTCCTTTGACATCAGTTTTATACAGAGCTGCCTTTGTTTAATTTGGAATTCTTAATCAGTCATCATCACTTGCATTCAGGTTTTACACTAAGAACAAGTACCTTTAACAAAAAGCAATAACTACTGTAGATTTTAAACAATTTAGTTGCTCATTAAGTGCCACAGGTGGTGTTCTTGCGCCGTCTGTTTGGCGTTAAACAAGTCATTGCATGGTTCAGCCATTTCTTGATTTAGAGTTTACACATTTTTCACGTTAAACGACTACATCTTAATCATTAACTGCAAGTCGAATGTAACTTATGACAAAAGTTCCATTTTTCTTCTTGAGCACATGTTACTCTTACGTTTAATGTTCTTTGATCTTGTTTAGTTGTTTTTGGCCTTCAGTTTCAGTCACTTAGTTATAATTTTTGTTATGTCGTTCCTTTGTGCATCTCATATAAATATTTCGTTTATATCATTTTAGTTTACAAGATCCAATATCATTCTTAAGTTTCTGTCATGGGGTATCTATCAGCTAGTAAAGTTTGTAATAATTTTCTAATGCTTATGTAACCATTGCAAATAAACACTATTCATCTAATGCTACATATAGTGGGTCCATAGTTTGATACCGCTTTATTTATAACATTAAGATATGAGGTGTTAACGTTAGTCAATACTCAATAGTATCATTCAGTATCCTCAATCTTAACTCTTAAGTGTCAAGGCGGACTTTAAGGAGCTATTTTCGTATTTTATTGATTTCTTTTTATTTGTTTTGATTTATCACCAACCTATATAAAATATTTACCTAATATAAGTGGGATTTACTTAATTTACTCCAATCTCTCTATATAATCATCGACTTTTACGGTTTCTGAAATTCACATAGCCATTGAAGATCAAGGTTAGTACTTTTCAGAAATACATATATTTTTCCATCATCTTTCTTCTAGTTTAATCTGTTGAATACGGTTTGGTTTTTTGGTCAGAAACGTGTTTTTTTTTCAAAGGTTGAAACGGGTTACTGTTTTGACCAGAGAAGTGTCAACACGATTTTCCTAAAGGTTGAAACGGGTTAATGTTTAAACCAGAAACATGTGAAAACGGTTTTTAAGGTTGACCAAGCTGTTGTTATAACCAGAAAGATGCTTTAAACAGCTTGAACAAGCTGCTGCCTTAACCAGAAACATGTTTTAAGGTTGAACAAGCGGCTGTTTTTTAAGTTTGAACAATATGGTTATAAACAGATTAAATTATGTCAATGATCATTTGAGCCTTTTCTATTTGTTACTTTTTGAACTTTTGGTTTTGGATAATTTTGGGGTTTTGAACTTTTGGTATTTGAGCTACGTTATTCAAGTTTTAAGATGCTAATTTATTTTTCTTTTTTTTCATTAAATGTGTTTTTTTTCCGCCTTGCACCCTAGGCCCTCAGCGAGGCTTATTCGTCTTGAGTGCGTCTAGCGCATTTGATTATTCTCGAATGCCTTTTTAATAGTTTTAGTGTGTTAAAATGATAAAAAGATGATTAACAAGCTGTAATTTTTTATTCAGATATGGACATATTCTGATCAAAATCGAACCGGTTACCTTGGTCGGGCTGAGTTTTACAATTCTCTGAAACTTGTTACGGTTGCACAAAGTAAGAGAGATCTGACTCCAGAAATAGTGAAAGCAGCATTATACGGACCCAATTCTGCCCAAATTCCTGCTCCTCAAATCAACCTCACAGCCTTGATGGTTCCTCAGTCAAACTTAAACGCTGGCCCGCCTGCCCTGCAGACACGTGGTGGTGCTCCTGCAGCTTCTCATAGTGTTGGTATGAGTGGACCACATGGTTATCCATCTCAGCAAACTCAAGGCATGAGGCCACCCGTACCTCCACTTCCTAACACCACAATCCAACCTCAGCATGGTGTGAGTCATGGACCGCCAGGTGGACACACAGCGGCAGGCCCTCGCCCTTCAACTTCGAGCCTTTTTAATGAGTGGCTTAATGAGAAGACTGGTGGGCCCGCGCCTAACAACTCTTCTCAAGTTCCTAGTAATGGGCTTTCATCCAAACCAAATGGTCATACTTTTGCTACTACTGAGACCGGAGCTAAAGGTTCTAGCACCCCTGTTTTGACATCTAATGGTAGCCAATCATCCCAAATGAACGTTGGTCAACAACCAACTGATGGTCAAAACCAGAAAATGCAGTCATCTTTGAATTACAATCAGCAAACTCATGTACAGAATATCTCCAGTGCTCCTGTTAGAGCTGAAAATGCTTCTTTTAATCAGTCTTCTGAACCTTGGCCAAAGATGACACAGTCAAATGTCCAAAAGTACACCAAGGTATTTGTGGAAGTAGATACCGACAAAGATGGGAAAATTACTGGTGAACAGGCCCGGACTCTGTTTTTAAGTTGGAAGTTGCCACGAGGTAGGCAATGCTGAATGCATCATTTTCCTCTTTTGCTTTATAGAGTTAAAAGTTTTATTATGCTTATTTTTGGATTTCAGATATCATAATGCGGGTATGGGACTTATCTGATCAAGACAACGACAGCATGCTTTCTTTAAAGGAATTTTGTATTGCTCTCTACCTTATGGAGCGGCACAGGGAAGGTCGTCCTCTTCCTAGGGTGCTGCCAGCTGGCGCTATATTTGAAGGGACACCGTTGCCTCCATCTGGTCAACCACCTGCTGCATATGGTGCTCCAGTTTGGAGACCTGAGCCAGGTAGATTCTTATTCTTGTGACACCCGTCTTGTTTATGCCACGTTAAATGTACTTCTTTCTGCTTAGGTGTTCAACAAGGACATAGGATTATTGCCCAAGGACAGGTCAGCCATGCTGCAGCAAGGCCACCTCGTCCAGTTCCAGTTCCTATAAACGAAGATGTGCAGCCTAAACAAAAACCTAGAGTTCCTGTTTTAGAGAAGCATCTAGTGGACCAACTTAGTACTGAAGAACAGAATTCATTGAATTCAAAGTTCAAGGAGGCAACAGAGGCAGATAAAAAGGTGAAACACATAATTTCAATTTTATTGATTATAAATTACTATGAATTTGCAATGATGTAAAAGTTTAAACAACTGATGTTTGATTTTGGTCTTTGAATCTACACATTTCTGATTGTCTTGACTCCTGATCACTACTTTATCTGGGCCAGGTTGGTGAACTCGAAAAAGATATATTTGAAGCTAAACAGAAGACCGAATTTTACAGGAACAAGATGCAGGAACTTGTAAGTTCTCTATTTCTAAGGTTTCTGGCCTTTTGTGTGAATACATTTGCTTGCTGGGATCAAACAACATGATATTTTCTTTGATGTCAGATTTTGTACAAGAGCCGCTGTGATTCTCGATTGAATGAGTTTATAGAAAGAGTTTCTGCTGATAGAAGAGAGGTATTATATCCCTGAATATAGTAAAAAAGTATCCATTTTTACATGATAGGTGTTTAGAAGAGACTGAGGAGCTTGTTATCCAGGTTGAATCACTGTCAAAGAAATATGAAGATAAATACAAGCAGGCTGGAGATGTAGCTTCTAAATTGACTATTGAGGAGGCCACTTTTCGTGATATTCAGGTTCACTAATCAACTTGTTTAGGGTCAACTTATACTCCATTTTCCCAAAGATAAAGCCTTACTGAGCAATTATACTGTGCTTGAAATATCTAGGAAAAAAAGATGGAACTTTATCGAGCAATTGTCAAGCTAGATCAGGGTGGGAAACCTGATGATATTCAGGTATCTTTTATGCTGACCAATTTTGCTAAGGGTATATAAGTATTATGTTATTCCCTTGGTAACAAATATTTATAATGCCATATAACTTGAATGCTAGGCCCTAGTTGATCGCATTCAAGCGGATCTTGAGGATCAAATAAAAGCCTTAAATGAGCGCTCCAAAATGTATGGATTGCGTGCAAAACCAACATTGCTGGTTGAGCTTCCCTTTGGTATGATCAGTTTTCATCTCCACTGCAACATTGCTGTAAAAGTCTTCCCTTTGTCTGCTTGCATTCATTTGCTCAATTGTTTGTTTTATGTAAAAATGTTTAGGTTGGCAAGTTGGCATTCAAGAAGGAGCAGCTGACTGGGATGAAAATTGGGATAAGTTTGAAGACGAAGGTAAGCAAAACTTTTATATGTTACCCCTTAATATGTGGAAGTTGTATATTTTACATCAAACTTGCAGGATTTACATATGTGAAAGAGCTTACACTTGATGTTCAAAACATTATAGCTCCTCCAAAACAGAAGACCTTACCAGTACAAAACAAGTCTACTTTCCAAGAAACTACAGCTTCATCTCCTTCAAATACCACCCACGAATCCGAGAAACCTCCAGCTGTCGATGAATCAGTAGACCCACATACCAATAACTCTGTAAACACTCCACCTGAAAGCCCATCTAAGATACTCGAAGCCGGTTCACCTGATGCTGTAAAAACCCAAAGGTGAGAGACTTTTACAAATACTTGTAATTTATTAGGGGTAAAAAGGGGTTCAATTATTGAAATTGTATCTAATGGTGCAGTAAATCTGTGTTCTCGGATGAAAAAACTTTTGATGAGCCGGTCAATGCTACATTTGACAATCATTATAATTCAGACTCTGCTTCGGATTTTAGTGCTACAAATCATCAGGTATTTGGTTGATCCTACTTGACATTATTTTATCTTGTCATAATTTAAAACGTGTCTTTTTGCAGGATGTGGGTCAAGAGAGTTCTCACGGAAATATGTTATTTGATTCTTCTGATAGTTGGGGGCTAAACCCGATAAGAACAAAGAACACGATCGTATTTGATTCTGTTCCTAGCACTCCTGCTTATAGTTATGCTGGATCCCCAACTGGAAAGAACAAAGTCGTATTTGATTCTGTTCCAAGCACTCCTGCTTATAGTTATGCTGGATCCCCAACTGGAAACAACTTGTTCAATAACCATGGCCCATTTGCTCCATCTTTTGATTCGGTTCCAAGCACACCTGCTTATAGTAATAGTAATTCTCAACGCCCATTCGTTTCAGTTTTTGCTGATTCGGTTCCCAGCACACCCATGTTTGATGGTCCAGAAGATGTTCATTTAACCACTTATCTACATTTGATTCCTTCGCCAGCAACACTCCCCGTGATTCCTTTTCCAGATTTGATTCATTCCGTAGTACTGCACAAGATTCAGAATCTGAAACCAATCAGGGATTCTTCCCCTCTCGGAATCTTGCAAGATTTGATTCCATGCACAGTAATGCTGAGTCTGATTTTGGACATTCGCTTTTCGAGCCTCGTGAATCCTTTTCAAGGTTTGATTCCATGCGTAACTCAAATGATTCTTCTGATTTCAATCACGGGTTCCTGTCTTTTGATGATGCGGACCCTTTTGGGTCACACGCACCGTTTAAGACTTCATTCGAGAGTGAGACGCCGAGAAAAGATTCAATAGATGGTTGGAAGGCTTTTTAGGTTTGCATATTGGTCATATTTGATGTTAATTGCTTGTGACGACGAGTTTGAGGTCATTATTCTTTCTTTTTATATATAGATTTGCATGTGTATACGTTTGTTTATTCAAGTTTTATGGATTGATATGACTTCGACATGTTGAAAAATATAAGCTCATATTTATGAGCATTAGTTTTTGCAAGTTTTAATCGTATTTCTGCTTTATATCTTGGAAGATTTACATTTGTAGTTTTGTCTTTTGGTGTTTAATACATATTTCTAAATAGTTGGATTTTCTTTTTGTTCATAAACAAACGTTATGACTTTATTAATATGAAATCTTGTTCTCTATGAACTTTAAGATTTTATCTTGCATTCACTTACAAAAGAATTATATCGAGTGAATAGTGAATTGATAAATATACGAAATTGTTATTTAGCCAATATGCATTAACCATATATTCAAATGTTTTTAAAGATATCAAACATTATAAAAAATTTTATAATGAGATGTAAACTTCTAAAGAACTTTTGTATAGATCTCTGATTAACAATTATTCTGAAAATATCATTTTGCCACCCTGGCACACTGCATATAAAGATTTCCAAAAATATCTATTTGGAGTTCTATAAATAATCTAAAAATATCTTAACTTACACATGATGTGATTAATACATTATACACATAATGCTTATAGCAAATTCAACGACTTAAGAAGACCAACGCTAAAAACAAAAGAAAAGGAATCAAAGTTTAGGAAAAGGATATAAGAAATTAAATTTGACAGTATTGACTGGATGTTTGGTATGGGGCATATGTAAGATAAGACCAAGACCAACACTAGAAACAAAAGAAAAAGAAATCAAAATTTAGGAAAATGATATAAGAAACTATATTTGATTGATGGGATTTATTGGATGTTTGGTTCTTAGGGAGAATATGTACGGTATATATAACCACAATGTGAACAAGCCGGTCACACGTAAACCAGTCAGGATTGGATCAGATAGTAAGAAGTTTGAATTCACTCGGAATAAGTGAGCCCGAGTAAGATCGAACACAACCATAGCTCATGTAATAACTAGCTCGAGACCAAACTTCATACATCAAACTTGAGTAGACTTGCGAACCTATTACTTAAATGGATATATTAAATAGTACATGAAATTGTGCAATTATTATAGTTGACAATACAAACAAACAAAACTTAAAATGAAATGAACTTCAAATAACATTTTAATATAGTACAAACTGAATAACATAACAAATACAAACTTTACCTTCATGGCTTCATGCATCATCCATTCCTTTGAAACCAATCATCAATGTAACATGACACAACTTAAGCAATGTCTCAACTGATTCACAATCATGAACCAAAACGGAACCGAAGGTAAAACTACAAGCCATCAATAATCCACAAACACACACCACTTGAATCTGTGCTAGATCATCCATCCATATATCACAAGCAAAACCAACTAAAAAAATCTTGTTTCGGCTGTGAAATGACCACTTTGTCCTTCAAAGTTTCAAGCTTTAGGTGCAAAAATCTCTTGCAAGGAAGTCCATGTGCCGGTCACAGCCAAAATCACACCAAAAACAATATAGGCTCCATCTTTAACCCACCCAAGCACACCCACCTCATATTTATGCACCATCAAGTGAAACAAAGCCGGTAACACAAACCCTAACACAATGCACACACTACTCCCCACCAACGACAAGAAATCCGCAAAATTCGGCACCAAAAGTGCCACCAAACTCACCACCAACACCAGACCCCACCTCACCCACAAACTATACCTCCCTTCACACCACATCCTCTCGAAAACTTCATAAACCGGGTTCATCATCAACGGAAACGTAAAAAACAAATTCAAACAAAGACCCAACTGAACCACGCTGCTCAACCACCCTTGCCCCAAATTAATCGTAATAATATCCTTCGTCTCGTCACCAAATGCAAAGTAACCAAACACACCAAAAGACGCAAACATTAACGCAATAAAAGCAATCGTTATCCCCAACACCTTCCCAAACTTCTCCTTGTCTTCCGTCTCCGACTCCAACGGCAACACCATCCCGATCCCTTCAAACGCGTACACCGCCACACCGACCCCGTAAAAAAACACCGAAAACCCGCCAAACGCTTGCAAGACCGGGCTGGAGTTCAAATAAATCATGGCTTCTTCCACCATAACAATACCCATAGCCCCAATATCCACCACATCAGCAAATATACTCAAAGGAGCTAAATGGGTCAACGTCGGGATCGAATTCAACCCCAATTGAAACGGAAAACACGCCCAAATGTAAAACCCTTTAGCCGAAACCCCCAAAATCTTCGGGTTTGCATTAGGGTTTGAAATTGAAATTGGGTTTAAATTGAATATATTAACCAACGTATTGGACACAAAGATCAAATAGCTTACGCAAAAACCCGCCTGAGAGAGCACAATCATGACGTCAACGGCGGACCGGCCGATCGGGCCGGCGACAGTAAACCCCAGGTCACCAAAAGAGTTGATTTTTGAGAAGCCATTAATGGATTCGAGTTTACGGCGGGTTTTGACAAGCAGCATCATGCAGTGGTTGGTGAAGTAAGCGACGGCGAAGACGGTTAGGGTTCCGGTGAGGTAGCCGGTGCGTTTGAAGGTGTACGGGAGACCCAGAACGCCGGCGCCGACGATGGCGATGAAGACGTTGGCGAAGGTTTTGAATTGGGATGATCGATGAGGGTTTTTGGAATTGAGAAGTGGGGTGGATTCGCGTGGGAGATTGAGTGTGTGTGATGATGAAGTTGCTTCTGAATTGTGGGTGTTGTTGGTTTGATCAAAACCCATGATTGATTGAAGGTTTATGGGGTTTTGATTGAGATCTGCAAAATGAAGAAGATGATGAATAATTGAATGACCTTATAAGCAATAAAAAAGATGTAAGAAATCAAACGAGTCACGCGTTTTATGATATTTTGAAATATTTAAAAGCAGAAATGAGGAAAACAACAAATTGTTATGATTTTTTAATAAGTGGACTGGTTATCGGGAAGTAAGAAGTTACTGAATCTCATTAACTAACAACAGTAAATTATAGAAATCAAAAGCACAACAGAAATAATAGAACGGGCATCAATGTCATTTCTGTTAGCATACATATATATTTACCCTTTTAATCTCCTATTGGTGGATTTTCTGTTTTCATAGTTTGATTGTACTTGTATATTTGTATGTATAAATCGATGTTAGATGATAATGGTTAGTTAGTTCCAAAACTCTACTTTTGCTTTACGTCCTTCTTTATTGTACTACTCATTCTTCACCATAAATAATAAAATTCATTGCATTTACCAAAACAATAACAGAAATTGGGCACATGTTTATGTTTATGTATGAGTTTTGTAGGAACAATACGTGTAGGAAATATGTTACTAATTAAGTGGTTGAGCCATTGAGGGTTCAAGTCTATGTATGAAGAAATGTATAAATTTAAGAGTAGGAATATAGGATGTGCATGTATGAAGATATGTATAAATTTAAGAGTAGGAATATAGAATGTGAGTTAGTTGGCGAAAAAAAAATATAAGCGGTCCTAGGTAATTATAAAGGTACGTTGGACGTACCATTGTATTATGTTAGGTGCACGATTACAATCACATGGTTCATTTATACGCTAAATCTTTCATGTTAAACAATTCATAAGTGGTTTTAATTTTAGATGAATTGTTGATTCAAACATGTTAAAAATGACATATATATACACACATACATACACACCCAAGGAAAATCATACATCGACCGTGGACAAAGAAAAATGTTGAATTCATAAAAAATATCAAACTAAAGTATCACTATCAAGTTTTAGGCGCAATGGGTGTGGGCCACAGGTTTTTGGACGATAATCCAACATGTATTTTTATTAAACTAATGAATATGTCATAAACCCATAAGTATGATTGATACCACAAGTAATTAACTGATAAATACTTAATGGTTTTGGATCTGGTATATGACTAAGTTTTATATACATGTTTGATGTTAGGGATTACCTGAACTCGTCCCGAACTCATCTCATTATCATACCCAGTTCCTTCCTACCATTAAGTTTTATATACATGTTTGATGTTAGTAATACCATGTTGTCGTCCCTAAAAACATATTATAGCTTATGTTATATTATAGTTTATGTTGTCCTTTTAAATTACATATGTTTGTTAGACGATTTCAATATTTTCATTCATGGGATCAATAACCTAGTACACAATGAAACAAGAGTTTCATAACAAATACAATGGTTTTTGAAAACATATGATATGTATACAAATGCACATTTTTCTAACCACCCCAAACATTCAATCCCCATTCATCATTCCTAATAAAATATCATGAACATAAATGCATACAAACATTGTACATATTCATGAATAAACATAATTAACAGCTAAGATTCCCATTATGATATGGTTAAGATACTCACGTGATTAAAGATTTGATTAACTTAAACAAGGACACATATAGTCTTTGATAACTTTCATGCATTGTTAACAACTATTAACATAATCATTACCGAAATCACATTTATGCTGCCAATGTCGGTCAGGATTAGGCTTGTAAACAAACCGAACGTTCGGTGAACTGTTTGACGGAAAGTTCGTTTATTTATTAAACATATGAATATGAACAAGAAAAACTTGTGTTCATTTAATTATACGAGCGAACACAAGTAAGTATTTATTTATTTTTTTGAAAGGACCAACTAAGTAACGTTGGGTACTCCGTACGCGGCCCCTATTGGCTAAAGGTAGCCCGAGCCGGTCACGAATCCGGACAGACGGAGCCCCTAGCGGTCTATCTATTGAGGGATTCCCCGGAAAAAACCTGACCCCCACGCCCGCCAAACGGCACGGCGACGAGGAGCCGGTGAAACCGGGTGAGATCAGAACCCGAACTCAGGCCCCTCATATCTTTCATATAAATTGATTATATTGAGATTTGAACCCCTTATCACTCGCTCACAAAGGAGAGGTAAATTTATTAGTAAGTATTAAAATGAAAAGAAAAAAAGAAAAGGAGCAACAAAAGCCCAGCCCAGTCCAGTCAATCTAACCAAGGTTGCCTCTTCTCTTGGCCGAACAAACCCTTGATCATCCATCCATCCATCCATCCATTAAACACAAGAGTCGAAATGATGTTGAGCACAACAACAACAAGGTGGTTGGCATCATCAATTTACACCAAACCCACTTCAAGTTGGCATTATCCCAGCCACCCAATTCAGGGTAGTATTCGAGGTTTCAGTCTTTTGAGTTTGAATGATCTGAGGGACAACAAGGGTGCGACGAAGCAGAAGACGAGGAAGGGTCGTGGGCCCGGGTCGGGTAAAGGGAAGACTGCGGGTCGTGGGCATAAGGGTCAGAAAGCAAGAGGGACTCATAAGTTCGGCTTTGAAGGCGGCCAGACTCCCTTGAGGCGCAGGATGCCCAAAAGAGGCTTTAAAAACCCCTTTACTCTCCAGTTTCAGGTCAGTTTTAAATTGAAATTGATAGATATTATAGAATTATTACACTATTAAGAATCCCATTTGAACAGTTCATATGTTAACAAAATGAATTTGTTCGTGTTCGTTTATGTTTCTTCGTTAAATGGACAGTTTTAGAACATAAATGAACAAACAGACTTAATAAACACAAACAACAAATATAAACCATTAAGTATCCAGTAATGTCTAACAAACACAGCTAAGTTAGTTGTTGTTTAAAAGTACATGATTCATCTATTAGTTGTTTATAAAACCTGACAGAAGCCCAATTAGGAGCGGGAAATAGATATGGGTTCTTATTTACTTAACATACTTGTTTATTTATAAAAGCTTTAAAACTGCATAGACAAACATAAACGGACGGATGGACATAAATGCACGAACATAACCTAACGGACTTAAATAAATGAACATTCATGAATGTAAATGAGTGAACGGAACATGATGTTCATATCCGTTCGTTTAATAAATAAATGAATCTCCCGCCGAACAGTTCATGAATCATTTACAGGTCTATGCATATGAATGACAATAGTAACTATTTGATAGATGCTGTGAATGAAAACTTGAAAAATATCACTATATGATTTGTTTGAAATAAAATAATTTATTTGATATCACTTTAATACATATAGTCAATGATATAATTTAAACATCATTTATAACATAAAGGTTATATTTTTAAGCAGTTTAGCTGTTTGCATGACTAGTGTCATTGAATCTATAACTTAACTAAAAAGGACAAACTTTTCAAAATAAGAACTTAAAAAGGTCAAAGAAAACTAATATAAGATCAAGAAATACAAAAGGATAAACTTTTCAAAAAAAACTAAAAAGGATAACGAAAACTAATATAAGATCAAGAAATACAAAAGGAAACTATTATAATACCAATCCAGATGCTTCTAGTGGACTAATTTTCAGTATTTATTTGTTTTGCAGCCAGTTGGTTTGGGAAAGATTGCAAGGCTGATCAATGCTGGGAAAATCGACTCTTCCGAGCTAATCACTATGAAAACTTTAAAGGTATTAATCCATTTTTTTTTATCCAATATTACTTTTAAATTAAATTAAGTAGTTATCATTATTTTCTAAATAGGATACAGGGGCAATCGGAAAACAAATAAGAGACGGAGTTAGATTAATGGGCCGCGTTGCTGAACACATACAGTGGCCAATTCATCTCGAGGTATAAATAATAATCCTTTTTCTCATTGTTTTCTAGAAAGGGGGACAAAAATGAGAAGGATGAGAAGGATTTGTAGCCATAAAAAAACCCCTAAAAATAATGAAAAATTAATTAAAAAAATCATAACTCAAATTTTAATAAAAAACGAAAAATGTAAAAACACAAAAATAATTTCACCGTCTTCCTTGTTCTATAAAAAAGAACTCGAAAAAGACGCAATGTTGAGTGAAAAAAGATCGTTGTGTCTTTTTGTTTATCATTGTGTTTTGTGTTAAATTTCGTCATTGATTGTGTCTTTGTTTCTTTACTTTGTGTCTTCTTTTCTTGATATTGTGTTATATTACTCAACATGGTGTTATATTTTGTTCGGCATTCTGTTATATTTTGCGATCTATTGTGTCTTTTTGTTTATCATTGTGTTGTTTGTTCATTTTTGGTATTGTGTCTTTTTTCTTGGCATTGTGTCTTTTTGCCGTTTTTTTAACGGGAATGATGGAGGAAGCATTTTGATTTTTTTCGTTTTTTTAACGGGAATGATGGAGGAAACATTTTGATTTTTTAATTTTTTCGTTTTTTATTTATAGAGTTATGATTTTTTTTATTTTTTTTGAGGCGTTTTTTTTGTGTAGGCACAAATCATTCTCACACTTCTCATTTTTTGTCTCCCTTTGTATTTTAACTTTACCCGTCATTGTTTTATCTCAACTTATAACTTTCATTTAAATTTTAACCGCCATTTTGATAGGTGTCAAGAGTGACGGTTCGTGCAAAAGAAGCGGTTGAAGCCGCCGGTGGGTCCGTGAGAAAAGTATATTACAATGAACTTGGTTTCCGTGCTCTGTTAAAGCCCGAGTGGTTTGAGAAGAAAGGGAGGTTGCTTCCAAAAGCCGCAAGACCGCCACCTAAGCAAATGGACAAAGTGGATAGTATTGGTCGTCTGCCTGCTCCAACTAAGCCTATCCCCTTTTCGCCTGCCACGCCAGCGTCACCGGCTTGAGCTGCACTATTTGGTTTACTTTCGGGTTCTCATGACCCACCCATAAAGTGTCGTTTTCATTGTATTGTTATTCGAATAGCAAAATGTTTTGTTTTTTTTTTTGCTTTTAGATCTCCATGATTGGATAAAGTTGCAGTGAAGGTTGGTTTAACATGTTTTTGTTGGGTTTCAACGGTGGTTCGGAACGAAAACGGATAAACTATTTGACCCGTTTTAGTTAATAATTATTTCGTTTCGATAGATATTAATCAATATTATTATATATGTATTAACAAACTATAAAACGCATCGGATATAATAAATTAAAACGAACCATAAACCGAAACCCGAACCCGGATCCGATTACAAACGATACGAGTACGAACAACGTAAATAAACAACCATAGAAAAGGTAGTCGATATACCTCGGTTACAAGAACCGGGAAGACACCGAAGGATAACGAGAGTAGCTAGAAATGACACACACAATCAAAAGAGATCTCCAATCTAATCCGGCGGCGGCGACTGTCGGCGGCGGTGGCGGATTCCGGCGACCTTAAGATGATGGTTTGATGTAGATCTGGCAGCAAACTAGTCCAACTAAAGCTCAAATACCAACACAGACCCGAACGGCAGCTGCTACTGGAGCAAACAGTGCGTCGGAGACCCGCCGGAAAAACGGGTGTCACCGGAAAAACGTGTATGGGCTTGCGGTGAGGTTCTGGACGTCGCCGGAAGTTGGTATACAGTGGTGGTGGTGTTTCCGGTATAATAAAGGGGCAGTAGGTAATGGTTGGTGGCTAGCGGTGGCCGGAAAATGCTCGCCGGAAAAACCGATGGCCGGAATTGCGGCGCCGGAAAAGCGTGAGCAGCTAGGGTTTTAGGTTTTTAATGTCTTTTAAATATGGAAACATCATTAAGTATATATAGGATATAAATTAGGGTTTAACAATTAAACCCCATTGGGCTTTAAGCCCAATTAATAACCCAAAGCCTTAAACCACTAGATTATCTCCTTAAATGAGTGTGTCGGGCCCAGTTAACGTGAACGCTTAAGTGGGTTAAAATTCGTTACCTCCGGTGTAACTCAGTCCGGGTCTCATTCGGGTCGGTCGCGTTGACTTGACCCGAACCGACCATAAAATCCAACAGTCTCCCACTTGGACGGATTTGGGTCAAGTATCACAACGCTAACGGTTAGAGGCGTTCTAGCTACACATAGCTGCCCCAACCGAATAAGACATTTTAAATCCATAACCAAAGTATCTTGGAATACCTTATTGCAAGATAAGAATTTATAGTAATCGTTGTCATCTATCCTTTTTGTATAAAACATCATTTGAACAATGAGACATGGATCAAATCAATCTCATACAGTGTTCAATTATTTTAGTTCTCGATATAGAGTCAAAGTGGTCCAATCAAACACACAGTTAGTTTGGGTGAGGCCTCACACTTTACCAGTTTGAATCAACGAGGGCGCCAATATGTCTAAATGTTACATTTAAATGTAAGAGTACAGAATCCCATCTTAACTACATACAACTCCCACTGAACTTCAGAATATTCCCAACCAATGCCTTTATGGCTGGCAGTTACGCAACAGCGGTTGACATGATCAAAGAATATTCCTCGGTAAACGAAAGTTCTAATATGTATCTCAGGTCTAAGGATACTAAATGAGCATACCATTATCAAAACATCTTATGATCAAGATCCATGAAGATGATTTGATGCGAGTTACATCCAACGTCATTCATAATGAGGTCTGTGAGTTTGGAAGTCAACTGCTTGAGTCCAAAGTCAGAATAGTCTTAATTCAGAATCGCTCCCACGAGTCTGACCGACTATGGATAATTTAGAATACAATATTCACGGATTAAACGTATTAAAATGAACACAGTTGTATTATTCAACGTTTGCATTTAACCATTAAATCAAAAGTGAACATAAAAGTACAACTGATTAAACGTTCAAAACATCCAAATACTAAATCAAAATAAATCATTAGCAAGTCTAAGCCCGATAGCATCTCTATGCTGATCATGCTTGTCCTGAGTCATCGGCTTAGTGAACGGGTCGGGCTAGATTTTGATCTGTGTCTACTTTGCTTATCACGATGTCACCTCGTTCCAATATTTCCCGAATAAGATGGAACTTCCTTAGAATGTGCTTGGTTCTGTGATGAGACCTTGGCTCTTTGGCTTGAGCAATAGCACCTGTGTTATCACAGAATATCTCGATTGGTTTGTGAATACTCGGAACCACATCGAGATCGGTGATGAACTTCTTCATCCAAGCAGCCTCATTAGCAGCATCAGATGCAGCTATATATTCAGATTCGGTGGTAGAATCCGCTACAACACTCTGCTTGGAGCTCTTCCAATAAATAGCTCCTCCATTGAGAGTGAAAACGAAACCCGACTGTGAGCGAGAATCATCTCGGTCAATCTGGAAGCTAGCATCAGTGTAACACTTTACAGTGAGCTCCCATTTCACTCCCCCAAACACCAAGAACATGTCTTTGGTCCTATTCAAGTACCTTAGAATGTTCTTCACAGCAGTCCAATGGGCAACGCCAGGACTCTGTTGAAAACGGCTGGTCATGCTCAAGGCATACGACACGTCAGGTCTAGTACACAACATAGCATACATGATAGAGCCAACCGCAGAAGCATATGGAATTGCTTGCATACGTTTAGATTCAATGTCCGTTACCGGAGATTGCGATTTGCTCAACACGGTTCCCTTAGTCATTGGAACAACTCCTTTCTTGGAGTTTTCCATTGAGAAGCGTGCCATTACTTTGTCTATGTAAGTACTTTGACTAAACCCTAGAATCCGCTTAGATCTATCTCAATAGATCTTTATTCCCAGAATATAAGCGGCTTCTCCAAGATCTTTCATTGCAAAACAAGATTCCAACCATTGCTTAACTTGTTTAAGCATAGGAATGTCGTTTCCAATTATCAATATATCATCCACATACAATATGAGGAATGATATAGTGCTCCCACTAGCCTTTCTGTAAACACAAGGTTCATCTTCGTTTTTGACAAAACCAAACTCTTTGATTTTCTCGTCAAAGTGAAGATTCCAGCTTCGAGATGCCTGCTTAAGTCCATAAATGGACTTGTTCAATTTGCAAACCTTATTAGGATATTTTGGATCGACAAAACCTTCAGGCTGAACCATATAGACATCTTCAGAAAGATGTCCATTAAGGAAAGCGGTTTTGACATCCATTTGCCATATCTCATAATCATAGTATGCAGCAATGGCAAGCAATATCCTAATTGACTTAGTCATAGCAACGGGCGAAAAGGTTTCATCATAGTCAACACCTTGAGTTTGAGTGAAACCTTTCGCGACTAGCCGTGCTTTGTAGGTTTGCACGTTTCCATGCATGTCGGTTTTCTTCTTGAAAATCCATTTGCTCCCTACTGCCTGACAATCGGGGGGTAGCTCAACCAAGTTCCAAACTTGGTTATCATGCATAGACTGCATCTCAGCATTCATGGCATCTTGCCATTTCTTGGATTCCGGATCCAAGATAGCAGACTTGTAGTTAGTAGGCTCGTCCCCAGACTCGGCTACTAATAAGACTTCGGCACCATCTAGATGACATAAGTATCTAGAATTTGGTACGGGAGTCCTACTACTTATGCGAACGCTTGTGTTCACGTCTGATGTATCAGCAACAACAACCTGTTGATCAGACTCTCCAACTACCTCAGCGGTTGATTGTGGTTCTTGAATTTCTTCAAGATCGACAATATTACTTCTAGTTCCTTGACTAAGAAATTCTTCTTCAAGGAAGTAGCCTTTCCTCCTGACAGAAATCGTATTTGTATCAGGATGAAAGAAGTAATAACCGCTCTTGTAATAATATCCGACGAAAACAACCTTTTCGCCGCGGGGATCAAGTTTGTCATCAGACTCACTTGTGATATAAGCATCACATCCCCATACTCTAAGATAAGACAACTTGGGTTTCTTTCCCTTATGCCATATCTCATATGGAGTCTTGTCTATCTTCTTAGTTGGAGTTAGATTGACAATGCGGGCGGCGGTCATAAGGGCGTAACCCCAAAAGGAGTGAGGCAAGTTGGTTCTACACATCATCGATCGAACCATGTTTAGCAAAGTTCGATTTCTCCTCTCGCTCACGCCATTAAGTTGGGGTGTGCCAGGTGGAGTGAGCTGTGAAACAATTCCATGCTCTTTTAGATAAGTGATGAACTCTGTGCTGAGATACTCTCCACCTCGATCTGATCGAAGTATCTTAATGGTTTTGTCAAGTTGGTTTTCCACTTCGCTTTGAAACTCTTTGAACTTTTCAAAAGTTTCGTGCTTGTGTTTCATAAGATACACATAAGCGTATCGACTATAATCGTCGATAAAAGAAACGAAGTATCTTTCATGGTTTCTAGTCATGGTTCTAAAAGGTCCACATACATCAGTATGTATGAGTCCTAATAGATCACTTGCTCGCTCACTTTTATTAGTGAAGGAGTCTTTGGCGAGTTTGCCAGCCAAGCAAGATTCACAAGTGTTAAAAAGAGTCTGGTCCTGTGTATTCAAGAATACCTTCGGATTGGAGTCTTTTAACTCTTGCCTTGCTTATGTGGCCAAGTCGGAAATGCCATAGAAAAGTATCGTTGACACTAGTCTTGATACGTTTTGAAAGATGATATACGTTATTGTCAGGTTGAACATCAATCTCATAAATACCATTTCGAGGTTTAGCCTCAAAATAAAAGATATCATTTAAGTAAGCAGAAATAGCCATGCCATTAAGAACATACTTAAATCCTTGTTCAAATAACAACGAAACTGAAATGATGTTTCTGGTCAAGCCAGGAGCATACAAACAATTATTTAAAGGAAAAACTAGGCCAGATGGACAAGTAAAATGAAATACTCCAGTTGCCAGAACCGGTACTCTCTTCCCATCTCCAACGATGAGTTCCATGTTGCCTTTATTCAGTTTCCTCCACTTCTCAGGCTCCTGCAAGACATTAACGATGTGGTAACCACATCCGGTATCTAATACCCATGTGTTGCTAGAGACAATGAAAAGTTCAATAACGTATATGGAAATACCTCCAGAAGAGCCTTCACCATTGGCTCTCTTCTTTTTGATCTCAGCAAGATACTTGGGGCAGTTTCTCATCCAGTGCCCCATTTGGTTGCATTTGTAGCACTTGCGCTCCTCAAAGGGCGGCGGCTTTTTCTTTGCAACTAACTTGTTAGTGTTGGTGGCAACATTGGCAGCAACAGTAACTTTCTTCTTGCATTTTCCCTTAAAACCCCGATTCTTTGGTTTTGGCTTCTTGACACCAGCAGATCGAATCATCAAAACTTGATTGGTCCTAGAAGGAATGTTCATCTCAGCCGTCTTGAGTATGTTATGAAGCTCCGGCACTGTCTTCACCCAACCATTCATGTTGAAATTCATTACGAACTAGTCGTATGAGTTGGGGAGAGAGTTGAGAATGAAATCCGATGCCATCTCATCGGGCATGGGATAATCAAGTTTCTTGAGCTGATCGATGTGCCCCTTCATCTTTAGAACATGAGCACTGACGGGAGACCCCTCTGCCATCTTGCAACTGATGAGTTGTTTCATGGTGTCGAAACGTTCTTGACGGGCTTGTTTCTGGAACATGCCCTTGAGTTTTTCAAGCATCTCATAGGCACCAAAGTCTTCCAAGCCTTTAGCAAGCTCAGGAGTCATGGTGGCTAGCATAATACAGGAGACCTCAGCCGAGTCATCCTTATGCTTGTCAAGAACTTTTCGTGCAGCGGCTGTGTTGTTTTCAGGCTCGGTTGGAACAGGTCCATCGAGAACATACAGGCGCTTTGCCATGGTGAGAACAAGTCTTAAGTTGCAGTGCCATTCGATGAAGTTGGTACCATTCAGTTTATCCTTCTCAAGGATAGTCTTAAGGGCGTAGGGTGAAATTTCGTTTGACGACATCTGATTAGTTAAGCAAAAGTAAATTTAATTAGTATTTTCGATGTTGTAGTCCTATTATTAATGACCCAATAACATTAATTAATTAGGAGTATGAGAATCCGGCTTCCAGTTATTAAAGGCAGCTGTAGCACACAACATTAATAAGTGGGTAGGCAGACTGACAACGATTGCCAATTGTGAATAGAGCACAACTCTCGGTTATGAGGCCTATAGAGACAACGATGGTCTGTATAGATACGTTTAGCCTCATCTTTGCCCACTTTAAGTCTCCAGACAGCTTTAGCACGTAACAGGAGAGTAAAGTAATAGTTGTCCTAGTAACGTGACGTGTGAAAGGGCCGGATGTGTCAACGAAGCGCTTTCACCTTGATGGGATAGGCTAGAAAACAAGTGCGGTGCTGTAGCTCCAAACACTCGAAATTTCGCATAAACTAGTAGGATTGGCATAAACTATTGGTTTTAAATTGGGATAAATTTTAAAATTACCAAATAGAGTAAAAGTCAAATTTTACTGTATTTATTACCGCGACGCATAGATGAACCCTTTCATCTCCCAGGACACTTAGTTTTAAATAACCTATTAAAACTAAGTTTGTAGCGATACGACTAACCAATTTTAAGTTATAATAACTTATTAGTTTTGGAAATCAAAACGCTTTTAATTTGCAAAACAAAATCGGTTAATAAAATGTTTATTTTTCAATTTATTTGGTATTAGGTCGGTGATAATATAATCCTATTATAATCAATCCAAGCAACCACAATAGCAAATAACAATAATATGTAAATCCTTATGGCCAAAAGGTGATCGGTCTCGCTAGAGCCAATTAGGGAGACCGATCGGGTCAAGGGGTCACAACACAAACAACCACAAGGATGGACTTCTCCGTGCATCCCGTCGTCTTGTCCGAACTCCCACTAACTCCAAGACGTCCATGAGTAGAGATGATCAAAAAAACCGGTTCCTGGAACCGAACCGGTGGACCCGAACCGGAACCGAACCGGTTCCTACCCGTTGTTTGTAGGAACCGGACCCTATCTGATTCAACCCGATGATCCGTGACCGGTTCTTGCATTTCTGAGTGGGGGCGGGTAGGAACCGGAACCGAACCGGAACCGGTTCCTAACCGGTTCCATCCGGAACCGGTTAGGAACCGGTTCTAGCCGTTGTATCGAGTATAGCCGTTGGAAATCGTTTTTTTGGCCGTTTTTTGACCGTTGGGGTCAAAAATAGCCGTTTTTTGGCTCCCCCAAGCACCCCACTACTAGTATAAATAGGTATTTGGTGTCATGGGTTCATCACAACACTCAAAACGCAAACCCGAACGCAAAAAAATACAAAAAAAAGCTATTACAACGTTTTGAGTTCTCTAATATCTTGTTTTCTCTTTTTTTATATTCATATTTGTTGTTATGGCTGCCTCACAATCATCGGTTGGTCAAGGTTCCAGCGCCGAACCAAGTTTCGTTCGTATTGTACCTCATAATCGTAATCAAGAGATTTGGTGCAATTGGGATTTGGTTGAATTGAGTGACCATTCATTGAAGGCTCGGTGCAAGTTTTGTGGGGTTTATTTAAACCCACTTTCGAATTCAAATTTGAAGAAACACATCGAAAAACCGTATTGCAAGGCGTTGAAAAAGAACGTCGATTCGCAACAAACGCAAATGGATAGTGAAGGCGGAATATTTACATACCAAATTGATCGAGTTCAAGATCGTATGGCGAAGTTTGTGATTCAAGAAGCTTTGCCGTTTAACCACTTCGACAACCCTCGCTTAACCGTCATGATTCGAGATACGCTTCAACCACAATACACTCACGTAAGTCGTCATACTCTTAAACGTTATTGTTTAAAATTGTGGAAAAAGGCCAAAGATGTACTAATTGCATATTTTGAAAATATAAATACGGGAATAAACTTAACTAGTGATGTTTGGTCGGCTCCACATGGTCTACCCGAATCTTATCTTTGTGTCACCGCTCATTGGGTAGACCCGTCATCGTGGGAAATGATGAAACGCACCATTGCTTTCGAACTCTTTGAGTATCCACATACGGGAGATAATTTGTTTGAAATTTTAGATTATGTTATAAAAACTTATAAACTAGAAAATAAAATATTTTCAATGGCATTTGATAACGCGTCGAATAATACATCGGCGGTTGATAAATTAAAATTAAAATATACGCCGATTTGCAATGGTGTATTTTTTCACTCAACGTGTGTTGCACATATCATTAATTTAATCGTGCAAGACGGACTTGCTTCGGATGAGGTTACATCGGTTATAAACGATTTTAGACTAATGATACATGACGTTTTTAAAAGTAAAAAAAGACAAATGGATTATAGAAAATTTTGTAAAGATACGGGAAGAAAAGCTTTGGGAGCTAATTGGGATGTACCTCATCGATGGAATTCCACTTGCATAATGTTTCAAAGTGCTTTGGAACAAAGAGAAACTTTACAAATGTTTCATTCTAGTCTTGCCGAGAATGATTTGGCAATCCCCATTTCAAATGAGAAATGGGAAATTATCAATGACTTATCGACTTTTCTTGAAGTTTTTAAAACATCAACTACGAAACTATCGGGAACGTATTATCCGATAAGTCCATTGGTTCTTTCGGAGTTATTTTTAATGGTTAACAATCTTAAAGAATTTGAATATAGAAGTCCAATGTTTTCAAACATCATATTACCAATGAAGTTTAAATTAAAAAAAATACTTTCTTGAATTGCCACCCGTTTTTACTTGCGCCGCCGCTTTAAACCCAATGTTAAATGTTACGGGGGTTGAATGTGTGATAGACGAAATTTTTTCAGCCTTAGATATGCATGAAGTTGACCCAAACTTTTCAAAAGTGGCAAAAAATTATTTTAACTTGAATTTTAAATTTATGTATGACTTTTATTTAAATAAATATGGGTCAAACATACACATGCCTATGCCGGGGGGTCTTCATCAAGTTCAAGTGCTACTAGAGTACGAGATCACATGATTAGCCTTATGAACACCGTTCGCAACGTAACGGCTAAAAAACAAAGGGGTAACACCCCTTCAAGCGAACTAGGAAGGTATAGTGCAAATGATTACTCTACCGGTTTATCCGAATAGGAATATGGCACTTTTGATGTTTTGGCTTGGTGGAAGGTAAAGGAAACCGAGTTTCCGATTCTTGCCACCATGGCCCGTGATTTACTAACCGTCCAAGCTTCTACAGTAGCTTCGGAATCCGCTTTTTCTCTTAGTGGCAGGGTAATATCGGTGAGAAGAACAAGACTAAATTCGGAGTCGGTGGAGATGTGCATTTGCTTAAAGGATCACTTGGACTCAATCGATCGTATTCAACACGTAACCACTCTCGAAGATGAAACACCACTTGATGTTCGAGTGCACGACGAACAAGAAGGCATTTCTACAAGTAATTCAGAATAAGAAGTCGCCGCTCAATAATTACGACGAACAAGAAGGCTTTTCTAGAAATAATATGTCACAACTTTATATTTATAAGTTTAATGTTTTGTTAGTTTGTTTTTGAAGATTTTAAAACATGTAACCTTTTTTTTTTAACTTCTTAAAGTAAATAAAATGAATTTTATGTTAATTGTTTTTTTTATTTTTCATGTTATACAAATACGAATCGTAGTTTAGAATCCAAATCGCAAACGAAAAACGAAAAAAAAAAAAATTTTACACTGTAACCGGTTGGAACCGGTTACAGTACAGGAACCGGTTTAGGAACCGGTATGAACCGGTTAGATAGGTTAGGGGTCCGAGGGTGGGAGAACCGGTTCGGTTCCCTAACCGGTTCGAGCCTGGAACCGGTTTATAATGGGGTTTTGAATATAGGAACCGGTTAGGAACCGGTTCCGGTTCCTAGTCCCAAACCGTTTTGAACATCTCTATCCATGAGCTCGTCCTCGGTTATCTTCGCGTCTTCTTAATTACAAATTTATAAACTAACAATAATATGTCCTATTACAAATTTGAACCATCTTTATGGCCAAAAGAAAACCGAAACTTAAATAATAACCTTTTTACAACTTTTGAACCAACCATATGGCCAAAACAAGCTCAAACACCAATCACAACCAAACAAACACATAGGTCAGGACCGGATTTACATATTCAAAATAAACGAATTTCGGGTCGTTTTGACTTGGTCAAATAAAATAAATAAAACTTTGACCAACTCAAAATCACCCGAAAATAAATCTAGATCTATAAACTTTAAACGGTTTAAAGTTTAAGATGTAGATCCGGTTTTAAACGAACCGGTATCGACTCGTACGTTGTAACCGCGGCTCTGATACCACTGTTGGGTTTCAACGGTGGTTCGGAACGAAAACGGATAAATTGTTTGACCCGTTTTAGTTAATAATTATTTCGTTTCGATAGATATTAATCAATATTAATATATATGTATTAACGAACTATAAAACGCAGCGGATATAATAAATTAAAACGAACCATAAACCGAAACCCGAACCCGGATCCGATTACAAACGATACGAATACGAACAACGTAAATAAACAACCATAGAAAAGGTAGTCGATATACCTCGGTTACAAGAACCGGGAAGACACCGAAGGATAACGAGAGTAGCTAGAAATGACACACACAATCAAAAGAGATCTCCAATCTAATCCGGCAGCGGCGGCGGCGACTGTCGGCGGCGGTGGCGGATTCCGGCGACCTTAAGATGATGGTTTGATGTAGATCTGGCAGCAAACTAGTCCAACTAAAGCTCAAATACCAACACAGACCCGAACGGCAGCTGCTACTGGAGCAAACAGTGCGTCGGAGACCCGCCGGAAAAACGGGTGTCACTGGAAAAACGTGTATGGGCTTGCGGTGAGGTTCTGGACGTCGCCGGAAGCTGGTATACAGTGGCGGTGGTGTTTCCGGTATAATAAAGGGGCAGTAGGTAATGGTTGGTGGCTAGCTGCGGCCGGAAAATGCTCGCCGGAAAAACCGGTGGCCGGAATTGCAGCGCCGGAAAAACGTGAGCAGCTAGGGTTTTAGGTTTTTAATGTTTTTTAAATATGGAAACATCATTAAGTATTTATAGGATATAAATTAGGGTTTAACAATTAAACCCCATTGGGCTTTAAGCCCAATTAATAACCCAAAGCCTTAAACCACTAGATTATCTCCTTGAATGAGTGTGTCGGGCCCAGTTAACGTGAACGCTTAAGTGGGTTAAAATTCGTTACCTCCGGTGTAACTCAGTCCGGGTCTCATTCGGGTCGGTCGCGTTGACTTGACCCGAACCGACCATAAAATCCAACAGTTTTGTTCATGGGTTAACGTTGATTAGACTTATGCAACATCTTGTTTCTTACAAGTGTTCATAGTTGCGTCGGTTTGGACTTACCACAAATAAAAATGGTAGATACCCATAAATTAATCTGACAGACAAACCTTGGTTAAGTTTTGTAATTTTTTTTTCTTAAATTATATTTTCATATTATTCTTATGTTGTATACATATATAATCAATCTTATTCATCAGTGTAAGTTACACAATACTTTATTCATCAGTGACTGTATCTTGGATTCATGAGATCTTTAATAATACACACGTATAATTTTCTCTTAAGTTCATAAAGTGACAATACCCGAAGAATTTCATTTGGCAGTCGATGAAAGAATTCCGCCTCCAACCGATAATGTTGCTGAATTGTTTGATAAGGTTAATCAAGATTTTTAGTGCCTACCTTAATCTCATCATCATTGAATGTTTATGAAGTTTACTAACTAAATTTTACAGCTTTCTTTGTGCTCTGATTCGCATACCCAAAAGCCAGTTCCTAGGATTGCTGCACCGAATCCATTCCATTTGCACATTGAAGAAAGAGGGGCAGAAAAGGAAAAGAGATTTGTGATGGAGGTTATACATAAGCAGATTGAAGAAGAACGGGAAGGCTAGAATTCCAGAAGCGACCCCATATCCTTATACTACTGATTATCCTGTGGTACGTATCGTTTTACAAGTGCTTGAAATGCTTGAAACGTGCTTGCGACCACTTTTTTGTCAATTTGTTGATGTCGGGTCGACTTGCATACACTTTTTTTTAATTTGTTTTTTATACCAAGTGTTCGAAACCTGCAACATTTTGTTTTTTCAGTTTGTTTAACTTTCTTATAAACAACTTGTGTCTATAGGTTCCTCAGCCAAAACAGATTACAAAGCCCAAACCATTCCAGTTAGAGAGCGTGGCAAGACATGAAGAAGAAGAAGTACAAAGAGAAATGGAAGAAAGGAGGAGGCAAGGATGAGAAAGTTTAAAGCTCAACCAATATTAAAAGAGCAAGTCTAAAAATAATTACATTTATTCTTAAGTCCATTTGCTAACATTTGGTCAAAATTGCAGGGATCCCATTCCAAGAAAGTCCGCATACCTCTAACCGAAGTTCAAGAATTCGATTTGCATGTCCAACACCGAGCGGTGGACAGAGCAGAATTTGACAAAAAGATTAAGGAGAAAGAGAAAATGTATAAAAGATACCGAGATGAGGCAGAATCCGCTAAAATGGTGGAGCATTAAAAATTGAAGCTTTTACTCTTTAAGTTCAAGTAACTGTGCTGTGCTAATTAAATAAAGAAACTGATTCAAATTGGTACTAAATTTATTATGTAGATGGAGGAAGAGAAAGCTTTGAAACAGTTAACAAGGACTTTGGTGCCTAATTTCAACAAACCGTTCTTGCCCCGAGAGTAAGTTTGCTTTGACCATAATTGTTTGGCTTTTGTTTAATGTTTATGTTTGAATAGGTCATCAAAAGGAGTTACAAGACCAAAATCACCAAGATTGAAGATAAATGAAACAAGAAAGATGGTGGTTGCTGCAGCAACTTCAAGTGCAGCATCTAATATGAGGTGATCGTGATGCGGGATTTGCAGAAGTCTTGATTTTTGCTTCATACACATGTACTTAGAGCCGAGGGTCTCTCTGGAAGTCACCTCTTTATTCCTTTGGATAGAGGTACGGTGTGCCTACATCCCACCCTCCCCAGACCCTACTTATAGCTTTGCTGTCGGTGGGATTTTACTGGGCATGATTGATTGATTGATTGATTGATTGATTCTGTAACCTTAGTTCTTTCATGTGGTGTTATGATAAATTGGTTCTAGATTGGTTTTTTTCAACTACTATAAAGTTTGTGTTTTGACTTTGGAAAGTCCAAATTTGCTATATTCTTTGTTATTCTTACAGCCATTTTTTAAAGCTTTTGAAAGTGGTATTGTTCATTCAAAAATGATATTTTTGACTTTTGAAAGTCAAACTATAATTTTAAGGTGGTGATTCAAAATGGTTTTATTCAACTATGTATGCTGACTATGAAAGTCAAACTAGAATAGTTAGAACTTATAAGTTTCCAACATACAACATTATTATTTATTTAAAAGCTACAAGAGTTTTGGAGTACTAGGATAGGAAGTGACAGAAGAGAGAGAGCATAGATCATATAATAATATGCTCCGGTTTAAGTTTGATTTTCTTCTTAAACTCCAATGAGTTGTTCTTCCTTCGCCTTTCATTGTGACCCGCCAAACGCCTCCTGCAAATTCCGATAGCTCGTGAAACCTGAACAACCACAAGGATATAAAAACATGTTCGGTCACAAACAATATAATATAATTATTAGGTGTGTCAATCGCAATGGACAAGACAACGGGCCTCGGGTTGGCTAGTTGAATTGTTGAACATGAACACAACCATATATTTATTCTTGTCAAAAGACATCAATCCTAACCTAAACACAACCCGTTTATTTAAATAAACAGGTTGAGTGGGCTACTGGTCAACCATCAACCTGTTTAGTTAAAGTTTTAAACATGTCGACCCGAAAGTATGACACAACTTTCATATTTTGTAAAATAATCAAGAAGTTATATAATAAAAAATTATACTTTTTCCATGACCACTAGGAACAATCTCATATGTGAAAATTATTAGATACGCCTCTAAGTTAATTAAAAAGTGTACTAATCTTCTTATATAAAAAGAGAGTTCATTACCGGCTATGAACTCTCCCAGTATTATCTATCTATGTTTTTGTCATTATTAGAAAACGTTAAATATAAATCAATTTAAGATACGCTTAAACACAAAATATAATTTCTAGGTGAACACCTATACATTTATTATAAACCACAGGGTATACTTTACCATTTACATCCCATTAGATCTAGTTTTAAAGAATAATAGTTATTAAGGCCATGTGTAGTGGGCGAGAAAAGGGACGAAAAGTGGAGGATTTAGGGCGCGAACACCGCCCCCCCTAGGCGAATTGTGGGGCGAAATGTGGGGGGGGGGGGCGACATTAACTTGTCCGGCAAATTGTTCTTCTTGGTGGGGCTAGCATGTATGGATTGTGTGTGCATATATGTATGTGTGTGTGTGTATATGTATATGTATATGTATATGTGTTGTGTGTGTGTATGTATGTGTATATATGTTGTGTGTGTGTATATATATGTATATGCAAAAGGAATCCTAGAAACAACCCGAATCAACCGAACCACCCATTCCCTCCTTTCGGTCAACACCATGGTTCGCAAAACCAACCGAACGTGAACTTATAATGGAACCCAATTAACCTAAACCAACCGAGCTAACTGTTTCAATTTCCTGACCCGAACCTAAACATGTACGCCAACCGAGCTATATGTTTTTTTATATTTTTAGTTATGTATTTTTTTTAGTTATTTTTTTGGTATTTCTTTTTAATTTTAATGCATTTTTATTTAATTATTTAAATAAATTGGTTTTTATTTGATTAGTTTAATTATAAAAAGAAAATATTAAAAAAAGATACTGTGGGCCCAACTTGTAGCCCTACACCATTACACCCTTAAAACAAATTCGCCCCCTTTGCTGACTGGACGCCACATGTCAAATTCGCCCCCAATTGTAGCTCCTCTACTACACATAGCCTAAACAGTCTGCGAGAAAGATGATATCTTCAAAATATTAATATTATAATCCGATATTAATACTTACATTATTAGTATTAAAGTTTTGCACGTAACAATATAATAAGAAAACAATTTCTTGATTATGCAACTTGTTTAATATAGATGTCTGGTATATGCTCATTTTGTATCCTAAACAAAAAAGTGCATCAATTGTTTATTATTTATTCTTAGGCTGAGGGGTGTGGAGCGTGAGAAAGGGCGCAAGAGGACAGGCGATCGCGCCCCGGGGCGCGAGCACCACACCACCGAGGCGCGAGAGGGGCGCGAGCGCAGAAAAAGAGGCAGGCGCCAGGAGGTTCGCGGGACATGTGTGGCGTTTGGGGCATGGGGAATGGTGAAAAGAGCCGTTGAAAGCTTAAAATTAGCCGTTGGCTGTTAATTTTTTTAAAAAAAAAATTTTTTCTACTCCTATATATTACCCATTTTATACAACACTTTAACACAACTTCAAAAAACACCAAACTTACCCATTTCTTTATACAACACTTCCTATATATTACCCATTTCTTTCAAACTTTTTTAAAAAAACCTTTACAAAATCCTATATAATACCCCTAAATCAACCCATTTTTACCATATCAAACACAACTTCAATCTCCAAACAACCCATCGTCCCATTTTTTTTTTAAAAATAATGTCGTCGTACTCGTCTGATTCCGACTCCTCCGAAGAGGATGATTTGCTTCTTCATGTAGGGGGAGTTTTGACCGCAGCCGTGGTAAATCTCTTGCAAAATCAAGCCCATCAACCCCGACTCCCGAGGGTTAGAGCACCACCTCGTGATCGTGATCGATCGGGTGCTAACGATACTTTGATGAGGCATTATTTTAGCCCTCAACCGGTATACGCGGAGTCGGATTTTCGAACTCGTTTTCGAATGAGCAGGCAATTGTTCACGCGTATAGCGAGTGATTTAGAGGCACGGTATCCCTTTTTCCAACAAAGGGAGGATGCTAGGGGTCTTCCCGGTTTTACCCCTCTTCAAAAATGCACGGCTGCTATCCGTCAACTAGCGTACGGCATCTCGTCGGACGCTTTGGATGAGTATTTACAGATGTCGAAAAGGGTTGCACGTGAATCCCTTCATTTTTTCTGCCAAGGTAAAAAACATTAATTTTACTTTTTATTAAATATTTATTACATTTTTTAATATATATTGTACGTAGGAGTCATATCGACTTACGCTCGGAGATATCTGCGTAAACCTACAACGTATGACATCCAACGCATATATGAGGTGCACGCAGAAAAACATGGTTTTCCTGGGATGCTAGGTAGCATCGATTGTACGCATGTTGGATGGGCTATGTGTCCAACGGCCTGGCGAGGTCAGTTCCACCGTGGTGATCATGAAGGGCCGACCCTCATACTTGAGGCGGCGGTGTCACAGGATCTTTGGTTTTGGCATGCTTTTTTTGGTGTTGCTGGGTCAAATAACGACCTTAATGTTATCGATCAGTCACATTTGATCAACGACCTTATCGACGGGTTTGAACCACCTCAATCTTTTGTTGCAAATGAAGAACTCTTCAAGTACGGGTACTATCTGGTCGATGGTATTTACAACGAATGGGCTGTGTTAGTTCAAGCTTTTACAGATCCAGTCGCCGACAAACGGAAGTATTTTACGAAGAAGCAAGAGTCTGCTAGAAAAGATATTGAAAGAGCTTTTGGAGCTATAAAAAAACAATATTATGTTCTGGCGAACCCGATACGTTATTGGACTCGGGAGAGGATAATGGACGTCGTCTACACGTGTCTTATCCTACACAACATGACGTTAGAAGACGAGGGCAAAGCTATATGCCAAAACTACCAAGGTGACATTCCGCCACAACCGTCCACAATCAGTGATCAACAAAAACTTCATAACATAGCAAATATCAAGAGCCGTGAGATACACGGGGATCTTCGACATGAGTTGGTTGAACATTTGTGGGCGAGACGACCAGAGGATCTTGTATTAGATTAGTTTTATTATTAAATATTATTGTTTGTTTAATTTTTAGTATGTTTTTTTTATTATATGAATTTTCAAAAAAATGTGTATTTTTTTAAATAATTTATGAGCTTTTTTAATAATATGTTTTTTAAATACATTTATAAAACAATAAAAAAAAAACCGCTCGCGCCCCCTCTCGCGCCCCTCCACACCATGCCCCGGGGCGCGAGCACCACTACCTACACCCATCTTATCAAGTTTCTCTCTCTGCCACACGTCACAATATTATTGGCTGGCGCCCCCACTCGCGCCCCCTCTCGCGCCCCCCACACCCCTCAGCCTTATCATAATCATTGTTATTTTCCACCAATATTATTTTTAACATCTACTCAGTCATCTACTTCAATCATTCTTATTCTTTTTTTTATATAAAAAAATATATATTTAGATAAAAAAATTGTTAAGAAATTATACATGCTTAAACTAATTTTATATGTACTTTATGGCAACCTCGAACGCACTTCATAAGTGTGATGTTATTAAAGCACTTAATATTTGTCAGCTATTGAAGAGGTAGGTCCCAGCAGAGCCCAGTTGGACCCGCAAGACTCACCTTGAACAGGGACATCTGCGAAGCGACCAACTGCTTCCGCAGGACCCACCATGCTCAGAGAAGACCTTACGCGCAGTACGCCAGCTGTACCCGCAGGGAAAGCCTCCCAATGGTGAAGTACCCCGCTTGTTCCCGCAGTTGCGGATACAAGCCATCAGGGAAGGCTACCCGCACTGATAGCAAGGCTACACGCACAAGGCACTAACTCTTGCTACTTCAGTAGTCACCTGAAGGAATGAGCAAGGCGGGAATACTCCCGCCCAAATGAGCCAGTCCGTATGCTTCTGGAAGATCTTTTGTACTATACCTACCAAGGTATGGGCAAAACAGACGATCTGACCAGAACAGCCCATGAACCAATCACAGGGTGACAGCTCACCGACAACAGTACGAGGAGGAGCACCCTCTAGTACTGTTTGTCACTATTAGCCGCTGCCTACTCACCAACCCTTACTATGGGACGTGCGCAGCCTACAGTTGGTGGAACAGTGCATAGCCGGCAGTAAAGGAACAGTATACAGCCGACCTTGTCACTGTCGGCCGCAGCCTATCCACCAACCAGCATGGCTTGTGCGTAGCCCACTGTTGGTAGAACAGGAATACTATTCAGCCGGCTGTACCTTCTAGGAAACCTACCTTCGGCTATAAATACTCCAACACCTTGGAATGGTAAGGACATCATCTGATATCTCATTATCTTATCTTCTCTAGCAATCTCTTAATATACACTTATATTCAGAGCAATCTAGTCTGATTCTCACGCCGGAGGGTGGTCACAAGGAGGAACCCCCCCTTCTCAGTGACGAGCTTACGGTGTCTGTTTTGCAGGTCACCTGAAGAACAACTTTCTTTGCTGGACCTCATCCTCGTGGGAAACATTACTTAACTCCCAGATTATCCGTAATCTGCCCAGGGTCACTTAGTGTTTCTTCAGCTATGTAAAGATGCATTAATGGAGTCGGTGGAACACATTTTAATATCGCGTTATATGGCTTCGGCATTATGGCAATTTATGGAATCCCCAGTTTTCGCGTTTGAGATTCGAGATCTTTTAAAGGCACATTCATATACTAAGGCTCAAGACGGGAAAGAAAAAGACAATCCAATCAACCATTCTCAGTCATGTTGGTGTTTATTGAATGTGATGAATGCCACTATATTCAACAAAACAAGGGTCACGATTAATAGATTGAAGGAGGATATAAAACACTTCTTCCATCTGTGGGTGAAAAATAGAGGGGAAATGGAATTGCAGGTTCAACAATGGAAAGCGGGTTGAAGACCGGCTGCTTGTAGGATAAAATCTTGTATTTTGTTGAAGAGGGTAAAACTGGTATTGAAATATAAACGAGATGTTTCTCTCTTCTTTCTCTCCAAATCTTTCCAATTTGGAAAGAAAGATATATTCACTTCCACTTTCCTTTCTTTTCTCATCATTTCTCTTCTTAAAAATAACTCGGGAACACAAAATTTCATCAATTCCTTCTAAACCCTTTCCTTTCCCTACTTAAAACAAACTCTGGAACGCAGCGTTAGTGTGTTGTTTTGGTGTCATTTTGACCTGGTGTTTGTATTTGTTTGGGGCTAGCGGTAGCTTTGTTAGCTCTCAGTGGGTTTATAAAATGGTTGTTCAAAAAGAAAAGTAATAATGGGTTAAATTATAAATAATGATAAAATTTCATTGTAGATGAATGAATGGTAATTTGGTATTATCAGTAATTTAGTATGACGGTAACACCCCCATTCTTTTAAGGGCCATACATCATCCTCCAGCCCAAGCCCAATACTTATGTTCACATAATATGATAAATCCAGTGTTTTAAAAACCGGTTCAAACCGACCGGTTGAACCGGTTAAACCGGAATTTCGCACAGTAGGCCGGTATTTTGAGTCAGGTATATTTGACTGGTTTGCTAGAACATCGTACCAGCGGCTTTTGTCTAAAATACCGGTTTTTACCGGTAAACCGGTTTTAAGCCCGAGAAATTTTTGATATTTGCGGCCCATAATTTATCAAAGTTACTTTTAACCCAACTATTAACATTCAAACGTGTAAACTTTAGAACTATTTTTTAAAATTGAGTGCTTTTACATTATTTTCTTAATATGAGTTAACTTTTGAATTATTTTTTTGTTATAGAAATCATTTAGTTTTGAGTTATTTTTGAATTGAAATTAAATTTATAGAAAATTATAAGATAAACTATTTAACCGGTTGAACCTCCCGGTATAACCCGGTTCAACCGGTTGTACCATTTTTTAATTCAATCCGGTACAAATAAAATACTGGTTTTTAAAACATTGGATAAATCACAAGTCCAATACTTACTACTAGAGGTAAACAAATCGGTTAACCATTAACCGTTTTTTTTTTTTTTTGCGGGAAATAACCGGTTAGACCGGTTTTTCGGGTAGGGTAGTAACCGGTTTTAACCGGTTAGAGAATCGATTTTGACCGGTTAGACCGGACCAGTTAAACGGTTAATAACCGGAAAAAACCGACTTTTTAATAAAATAATAATTAAAAAAATCGGTTAACCGGTTTGGTAAAGCGGTTTATAACCGGTTTTGAAATCAATAATACAAACCGGTTACCAACCGACGGTTAGAACCGGTTAGGATTGGACCGGTTAGTAACCGGTTACAAAATCAGTTAGAAACCCGTTAACCGGTTTCTGTGTGCACCTATAGTTACTACTATTTTAATACTTATGTTTTATAGTATCTTGCTATTTGAAGATAGTTTTACAAGATTATGTGATGATTTTGTGTCTCCACAATTAAAAATTTTCAACCAATTTACTCCTTATAGCTTTTATTGTAAACAATATACTTTTGATCGTTTATAGTTTGAAAAGCAACAGTGTTAAGACAAATAAATTAGTAATATGGTTTATTCGAGGTGGAATAAACTGATGGTTTTGATATCGGACAGTTACTATTAGTAAGATTGAAGTTGAATCGAGTGCGACTCAACGGCTCTAGCTTTAAAGTTCAAACTAGTTTGATGTCTTGACTAACATTCTCATATAGAGCTTAGTTTGAATAAGATTTAAAGCCCAATTAAACAAATACAGGTCTTTGTTTTCGGTTAATTTGTTAAAAGATTGATTCTTAAAGGTAGTTATGTGAAATAGTAGTGTTTTTGGATTTAGTCTAAATGGATATCGTTTTTTTTTAATCATGAAATTCTTTTTCATATTAAAGTAATTTTGCCTCATATGAAATCAATAATCGGATAAGACTGCCAGTTTCTCAAAGAACGACGTGACATTCGATCATTGAATCAGACGAATTGTTTCTTTATATAGGGGGTGAACGGGCGCAATAACCATCACAGCCATTCACGAAATGCCGTGACAGTTATTTGTTATATTAACGACCATAACTTTTGCAGTTATATCAAATTTGAGACTATCGATTCAGTTGGTACTGATCAGTGACTTTGGTTTTGAAGACCAAAGTTTGTTTTGATCAACAACTTTGGTTATGAAGGACAAAAGTTGGTTTTGATCAACAACTTTGGCACTAAAGACTACTTCGATCAACAAATTCAACATTTAATGACAAAGCTAGTTCTGAATACCACTTTTGGTAAATAATGACAAAGTTATTTCTTAAGAACACTTTTGGTGTTGAAGAGAAGAGTTGCTATAGATCTTCATTTAGTATCGAAAACCATTTTATATCAATAATTAGAGACTATGTGTTAATACCAATGATCAAAATCAAGCAGCTTTAAACAACTTTATGATTTCGAAGCAACTTTCAATGCATATATATGCCTAACGTGTGGATTAAATCACTTGTACAAAATTTGCAACACCCGTTTATATATGCCTACATCTTATCAAACCCGGTGTTTAAATTATAACAGGTTTCACTCTAAAATCAATTGATAACATGAGAGAGTAGTAAACGAAACTCGAATGTTAATACTAATACGTGTATTATTCTAACATACCATTTATACCCGAACGTAAATCAATAATAATAATAATAATAATAATAATAATAATAATAATATGTATTATTAATAACCATACATCGTTGATCCATTTGTTCGACTAGCTATCATCTCGTTAAGTTATTATCACAAATTGATATACATCATTCTCAGATAGATATCATGGATAGATGTGCGAAAAAAACCGGTTTCGGAACCGAAACGGTGGAACCGACCCGAAACCGGTTCCAGTTCCTACCCGATGGACCAAATACCCGGTTTGGGTATTTTTGTACCCAAATATCCTACTCGGTTCCCCTATTTGTATTTCCCAAGCGGTTCCTACCCGGTTCCTACCCAGTTCCTAGTTGTACCCGGTCCGGTTCCTACCCGAAAAAACCGGTTCCGGCGTTTTTTTTTAAAAAGGTCAAACACAGGTCAAACTAGCTGTTGGAACCGGTTCCAACGGTAATATAGCCGTTGGAACCGGTTTTTGAGACACAAAATAGCCGTTGTAACCGGTTCCAACGGTAATATAGCCGTTGGAACCCGTTTTTGAGACACAAAAGAGCCGTTGTAACCGGTTCCAACGGTAATATAGCCGTTGGAACCGGTTCTTGTAGCCCAAAACCTGTATATAAGTTGTTTTCCATTACTTGTTTCACCACCAAACTCAAAAACAAACTAAAATACTTCTCCTCTAGCAAACCCGACCATCCAACTAAATATTATTATGGCACCCATCAAAAAAACTAACAAGAAGGCTAAGAAGAGTGTTTTTATTGAACCCGTTCCTCCTATGGAGGACCCAAATGTTCTTGCGGTCGTCACCCATAACCGTAACCAAGACATAAGGAAGAATTGGGATTTGGTTGTGAATGTCGAAGGTTATCAAAAGGCTCGTTGCAAACTATGTGGAACACAACTAAAGCACGATTCCAACTCGACTTTGAGAAAGCACACCGAGAAGCCATATTGCAAGGCGTTGAAAGGGGTTTGTGCGACCGATCAAATTGACTTGGGTAAAGATGGTATACTATTTCGTTACAACACGACTCAAGTTCAAGATAGAATGGCAAAGTTCGTTATTCAACGAGGTTTGCCGTTTAACCACTTTGATGACCCAGATTTGACGTCGTTGATTCGAGAAACTCTACAACTACGATACACACATGTAAGTCGTACTACCTTAAGACGTCATTGTATCAAGTTGTGGGAGTGTGCTAAAAAAGAGTTAATCGAGTCTTTTCATTCTTTACAAGCCATGGTTAGTTTAACTACCGATGTTTGGTCGGCACCACACGGGTTGCCCGAATCATACATATGTATCAACGCTCATTTGGTTGATCCGGTGACATGGCAATTGATGAAACGCACCATCGCTTTTGAAAACTTCCCGTTCCCACATACCGCCGAAAAATTGTTTGAATTACTTGATGAAGTTATAACAACTTACAACTTGAGAAATAAAATATTTTCGATTTCGTTTGACAACGCTTCAAACAATACTAAGGCGGCCGAAAAATTTATCATTAAATATTTACCACCTTGTTTCGGGGATTTTTTTTCATGTTCGATGTGTTGCACATATCATCAACTTGGTTGTTCAAAAAGGTCTCGACAATGAAAACATTTGTGACGATTTAAAATTCTTTAGACTTATGTTACAAGATGTCTTCAAAAGTGGTAAAAGAAGTCTTGAATATAAGAACTATTTCAAGTCGGTTGAAAGAAAGTATTTGGGGCTGAATTGGGACGTTCCAACCCGTTGGAACTCAACTTATCATATGCTAAAGTGTGCTTTTGCCCAACGCCAAACTTTACAATCTTTTCATAACAATCTTGTTGATGAACGCGAGGACGATATGCTTCCGGAAAGTGTTTGGGTGAATGTCGGTTTTTTGTTGGGGTATCTTGACGTGTTCAAAAACTCAAAAAAAAAGTTAGCGGGTGTAACATCACGTAAATTTCGGGCCAAAAATGTCAAGAATCGAAGTCGAGGGACCAAAACTATCAATTTCCAAACTCAAGGGACTAAAATGAAAATTCTGAAATCCTAACCCATCGCGCTACGCGATGGATCAGAAGAGAGCCCCATCGCGTACCGCGATGGGGTATCTGACACGCAGTGACACATGTGCCACGGGGCACACGGTGGCAACGTCTGTCGCCACGTGTCACCACGTGGCAACACGTCCGCCACGTGTCGCCACGTTGCGTGACGCCTGCCACGTGTCACCACATAGCAGGTCTACACATTGACTCAGCAAGCCTACATCGCGGTACGCGATGGGCTTGCCAAGAGACCCATCGCGTACCGCGATGGGGTCCAATTTTTGGCTATAAATAGGAGGCTACGAGATTTCATTTCCCACACACCAAAACACACACATTACTCTCTCTCTAACCTCTCAATAAACCTCGAAAAGCATGCCCTCGATCTACCTCGTTTTACGTGCCCGATTCCTCGTTTTCCATGCCCATTATCTCGATATACGTACCACTACCCGACGACGTTCCAAACAAGAAGAAGGTGCCGCCCCGAAGTCCCGACGATTACCTCGAAGTACGTGCTGTGAAGAGTTGGTGTCTCGATAAGCGTGTCAAAGGGTTAATCAAGAGGGTGTTGATAAAGAAGATAGAGTCGAAGTGCTGCCCGAGTGAGTAGGGAGTATTGAGTCGACAAAGGTAGGCATGATGCCCGAATAAAATAATAATAAAATATTATAAAGGCTTAATACCCCAAGTCGAATTTATTCTCGATAAACAAAGAAATATATAACAAAGAAAATAAAGAAAAGAAAAATGAAATATATATGTGAGTATATGTATATATGAATATTCTTTGTTATAAAATATATTATTTAGGTATAATGAGTATACTTAAATAATAAAGAAAGAAATACGTTTCTTAAAGAAGAAGAAACGTAGGGTTTTTATAAATAAACTAAAGGTATATAAATATTACTTTTCAACTAAAGGTTTTAAAGGAAAAAGAGATATTGAACTAAAGGTTCATCGAGATAAATAAGACTAAAGGTCTTAAGCCGGATCATGTATCCGACTAACAAAAGTTATACTCGTACTATAGGTGCGATATAGCAAGAGAAAGACTCACGGACGGTGTTGGAAGCCGATCCCATTGAAAAGGTGAATACGCCCCACTTTTATAAACTTGTTTTCAAACAAACAACGTGTTATGTGTAAAACTTTACATGAGGCTACGTGTCTCTAAAAACATTATAAATAAGAGTATAAGCCTAGCCCTCAGGCTGTGGTATACGTTTGTCTGGATCCTTACATATGTGGAATGCGGTGGGCACATCGCACCACACTTGGTCACGACCTCGAGCCACGATGGGCCGGACCTAAGTTATGTCCGAGTGAGACTGACCATGTGTATATTTATGGTACCTAAGTTATGTCGAAACGCTGCGGTGTTTTGCTGAGGTGGCCTAGTGTAGAGACTCGAGTTTATGATGATTGTTTAACTTGATTATTCCTAAGCCAAGATGGGCCGAGACTTACGTGGTCTCGAGGGGTGATTAAGTAAAGAAAATATTTTTAGCGTCAGCATGTTCACCAACATTCGTTGCTGACGTATTTTTATAACATTTTGCAGGTAATCAAGATTAGAGCTTGAAAGACGAAGAGCTCAAGAATCCGATGGCTCGGATAATTTTGTGTAAATATTAAAATATGGTGGTTTTGTAAAACTTATAACAAGTAAACTAAACGAGACTTTCGTCTCTTCTTTTGTGATGTAAATATTTATAATATCGATCCTTAAGTTTTTATAAGTCTTCCGCTAATAACTGTAACTCTGATTTATTTACAAATATGGTACCAACTAGTGATCACACTCCTAGGCCTTAGATTGGGGTGTGACAGGTTGGTATCAGAGCCATCGATCTTAGCGAATTGGTATCATAAAACAATACCCAAGCTTCGATCCAAGCATAGGAATATTTATTTGTTTATTTGAATAGGGATAAGATTGGTTGGTAACCCTTTCTTTCCCTCTCCTCAATCTAAACCACCCAATAAAGATGTCTTACAATAAATTAATGGAGTATTATGATAATGAAGCAAGAAGAGCAAGGAAGTATTACAAATTCCCAAAAGATATCATGAGCAAGGATTACTTTGAATCATTTTTCAACTCCAATGAAGAACATAACCAAAACCTTAATCCAAGTCCAATCTACCACCTAGATAACACTCCACATCAAGTGCACCAAGCACCAAGGCACCCCAGCTATCATCCAACAAGCCTTCCAATGTATCAACCATCCGAAATACCCACGTATCATCCTACCGAGATCCCAACTTATCAACCAACCGAAATCCCACCATATTATCCATCCGGAGGTTCCACACACTATCCACCAAATCCACATCCTTCATACGCTTTCCTCTCTAATTTACCGATCAAGGAGGAACCAAAATCTTATTCATCCGACTGGATGCAATGCCACTCCGATCAACGAAGGTGGCATACCGGCATTTCAACTATGGATACTGCTGATTCCCGTGTCAACAAGGAAGGACCCTATCACAAGCATAAGATGAGAGTGACAATGCCATACGAGAAGATTCACATACCGGCGATAACCGAAGAGGAACCAGAAGAGGAACCAGAGGAGGAATATCCTGATAATCCAAACGAAGTGACCACGTCAAACGAAGAACAACACTCGACCCCAAGGTATGGCTTTGTGGATCCATACATAAAATTTCTCCATGAACTCAAGCGAAAAGCATCAACAAGTTTTCCACCATATCAAGGTGAAGTTCAGTCCATTGAAGAACATGCCAAAGAAATTCGTGAACAAAATGAAGCAGCCGATGCATTATTCAATTATTCCTCCGATGTGACAATGAATCCATACCCTGATCCTAAGAACCACTACGATATTGTAATGATGGGTTACCGCGACCCACCTCCAAGATACGGGTATCCTACCGACATGCCTCAGTCCCAGGATGAGCATTTGGATCGAGCCCTATAGGAAACAGATGAGTTGAGGAAGAAGATTGATATTGATGGAAAGAAAAAGAAAAAGATAGGAGAGATTTCTTCGTAAGTGCAACAAGCTTACCAAGGTGGTGAAGAAATACATGAAAGATTGAGTGGATGATGGTGTTGAAGACATGTTCATGTGTTAAGATAGTTTGTGTGCTATATGTAACATATGATGTAATAAGGATAGGAAATTATATATCGTTTAAAACGATATATAAGTATGTTGTAAAAATAATATACATATCATTTTATGATATGTATATATGTGAAATAAATAAAATTTGTGTATTAAGAAATGAAATATGTTAAATTTCAGATAAAAGAAAACGATAGAAAAGAATAAAAGATAAAAGAATGTCTAGACAAAGTGATAATCGAGAGATTTCCCGAAAGAAAGCCGAGAAACGAGAAGAGAAAGGGAAAGGTCCCGAGAAAGAACAAGAAGAACCGATCCTTAATAAATATTTAAATCAAATCCAAAATATGATCAAGAAAGCTGTTAGGGAAGAATCTATGTCTAGATCTCAAACAAAACATTCACAATCCGAAAATCCTTCCCGAAAATCTGTTTCTAAACCTCGTACTCGACCTTCACATATGGAAGAAAGTGAGCATGAATCAAACGCTGATGGAGGGGTTCGTAAAGAATTTAAGAAACTTAAGATTGGTGGATGTTCGTTTAAAGACTTTAAGTATTATGGACCAAAAGAATTCCATGGTGACAAGGGAGCCATCACAACCGTGAGGTTGCTCGAGGAGATGGAGACAATTGTAATTACAAGCAAATGTTCGGACGAAGAAAAGATTCAATACTCTGCCTTGATGTTCAAAGGCAAAGCACTGGAGTGGTGGAACACGTTAATCATGAGTAGAGGAAGGGAGGTGATGTATAGTTTGACTTGGAATGAGTTCAAAGAGTTGTTGATGTCAAAATTATGTCCGACGCACGAGACGGGCCAAATTCAAACAAAATTCTTGGCTCACAAGGTTATTGGAATGAACCTTCGTGAGTACAATACAAAATTCCACAAATACTGTTGTTTGATTCCCCAGCTGGTTACCCCGAATCCAGCAAAGTGACACGTTATATTTGGGGACTGCCACGAGAGATTCGTGACATGGTAAGGTCACACTTGCCACAAACCGCTGACTCTGCGATGGAGTTAGCTGGTTAATTGATGGGCGGAATGATCCGCAATAAGGAGGAAGATAAGAAAGTCGTAACCACACATGACTCAAGGAAAGGAGGAGATGCCCGTTTCAAGGGTAAAGGAGTTGACCAATGATGGTCTAGCTCCAATCTTGGCATCCCTCAATGCAAAATTTGCAAGAAGTATCATAGAGGTAGATGCAACTTTGCTCCTCGAGTCTGTGAATCGTGCAATAGACCCCGCCATGCTACGGCCGACTGTTGGAAGAAGAAGATGACATGCTACAACTGTAAGGAGATGGGACATCTCAGCTTTGAATGCCCCAGGAACAAGCCCGCGACTGGTGGTACGGGTGGTAGCGGTCAAAAGAACGAGCCCAAGAAGGGTAATGCAAGAGTCTTCGTCCTCGATACAAAGAAAGCGGCCAACACACCGGAAACCATCACCGGTACGTTCCTTGTTAACAACGCTTATGCTAGAGTCTTATTTGATTCAGGAGCCAACTTAAGTTTTATAGATTATAACTTTTGTAGTCTATTAAACGAACCTTTAATCAAACTAAATAAAACTCTAAGCGTCGTTACCGCTAGTGGCGAAACTATTAAAATCTCCGAAGCTTTAGAAAACGGAAAAATCTTATTAGCCGGTTATGTTTTGCCTATTCAATTGCTACCCATGACTCTTGTTGGTTTTGATGTTGTATTGGGTATGGATTGGTTATCCGACAACCATGCTCATATCCTCTGCAATAGTAAGACCGTTGAACTTCAAGCCCCGGATAAACGAACTATTCGAATTGAAGGGGATAAAGACGATGGCCGAGTTACCCTAATCTCCATGATAAGGGCTAACAAATGTTTAAATCAAGGATGCTTAGCATTCATGGCTTACTTCACCGAGGAATCAAAACCCAAAGAAATCAAAGACGTTCCTGTTGTTTCTGATTATGCCGATGTCTTTCCTGACGAACTTCCCGGCATTCCTCACAATCGTGATGTAGATTTAGAATTGATCTTATTCCTGGTACTGCTCCGATCGCCAAAGATTCGTATCTCCTTGCGCCAACCGAGATGAAAGAACTAAAGAAACAACTTGACGAGCTTCTTGAGAAAGGCTTTATACGACCGAGTTCATCACCATGGGGAGCGCCGATACTATTCGTCAAGAAGAAGAATGGATCCATGCGAATGTGCATCGACTATCGAGCTCTCAACAAAGTCACAATCAAGAATCGTTATCCACTCCCTCGAATTGACGATCTATTCGATCAACTTCAAGGTGCTAGCTTCTTTTCAAAAATCGATCTTCGTTTCGGCTATCACCAACTTAAAGTTCAATCTGAAGATATTCCGAAAACCGCCTTCCGAACAAGGTATGGCCATTATGAGTTCACCGTTATGCCATTCGGACTTACTAATGTGTCACACCCCGACTTAGGGCCTAGGCGTGTGACCAATAATTGGTACCTGTTTTGTATATACATCAGATTTGCGGGTTTTATTTCAGCGGAAGTCTTTAATAAAATATTTTTACTTTGAAAACTTATTAAACTCTCGGGTTATAATACCCGTTCAATGTTTTAAATACATTTCTTTAGAAAACATAACTCTTTGTAATATTTTGAAATAAAATATCTAAGCCATCAAATAGCATCTAATGACTATAACTCCAATCTTCTATTCCTTCTTGCTTGTATGTTCTAACTTTTCTTGTTTCCCTGTAACATGGGTGGGAAAATACGTCAGCACAAAGCTGGTGAATAACGCTGACTCTAAAATCTCTTGTCAATACCTTTGTGAAACTAACAATAATACCTTTGTGACTACTCATTAGGCACCCAACTAAATTGGGATCAAATTACCCTAAGTACCATGTACAATTAATTATATACACAATATCATTTCTCTGAACAGTCCCGTAGACCTTCAGAGACATGTTGATGATACGCATGGCCTCGGGGAAATGCCGAGTCACCATGTATGTTTGGATCCAGACACATGTATACTCTTAATCAGAGTGTCCGTTTCTTATTATTGTAACACAAAGTTTTATGGATTCGTAAATCCTATGCAAACATTCTGACTCAGTATAAAAGGTTTGGGGGCGTATTCACCTTTTTTGTTTATAATCAGTTTCTGTTACTGATTCCTGTTTTCTGATTCTGTCTCTTGATTGGTTACCTCGGACCTATAGTACGAGAATAACATTTGTATAAATAACTAGATCATCGATCTAGCTTCAGACCTTTAGTCTGTTTTGTATAGCTTTAACCTTGATAAAATCATTTGTTTATTCAAAACATTTGGACCTTTAGTCCCTTTGTTTGTTTATCATTTTCATACTACGTTTCTTCTTCAATAAGAAACATTAACTTTATATTCTTTCTATATGAATATTATATTTCTTAATCATAAGGAAAAACTATTTTAACTATAACCTTTGCTTAACAAAAGTTATATCTAACTCTTAATCATAATCAAGGTTTGGCTATACTTCCGACTATGGTCTAAGCCATTTATAATAATAATAATAATAATAATAATAATAACTTAGGCAGAACCCCTTACCTCGCACGGGTGTTCGGAGTTAGATATTCCTAAGTTTATACGGGCAACACTTCTACTCTATGTATGTCTATCGAGACGTTCTTGATTAACCTTCCTTGGCACGCAAATCGAGGCAAATTTCGGTTGCCAATTCGTGCACGTATTACGAGACGGAATGTTGGGTTATTTGGCACGGATTACAAGGTGATAATTATCGGGTTTGTGGCACGCAAAACGGTGTTCGGCACGCAAACCGAGGTAGGGAGAGTGGTTGTGGGTGTGTGAAATGAATGTGCCATGGCCACCCTATTTATAGCCGATTTTGAGTCCCATCGCGTACTGCGATGGGCTCCTTTCCTGACTCCGGCGCGTATCGCGACCGACATAGATTCTGAGATCTTGCCACGTGGCCTAACACGTGTGCCACGTGTCACCACGTGGTCTGACACGTTCTGCCACGTGTCGTGGCCTGCTGCCACGTGTCACTAGAGTGTGACACGTGTCTCTGAGTCATCATGGTCCATCGCTTACCGCGATGGCCATCTTCTTGGACTCATCGCGTACTGCGATGGGTCCTTAGATATTATTTTTCGTTTACAGTCCTTTATCTTTTGTAGCTTGACACTTCTGGTCTAGTTCTCGTTGTCCAAAAATACTAAGGCGGCTTTTAATGCGGCTCTTGGTGATGCGAGCGTGCGAAGTGCAAAGTGCGCCATCAAAGCGCCACATTGCACCCAACGCCCTTCGCCCTCGCCCGATCCCGAGCCCGAGCGCGTGCGCGTGCGCGTCGGGTGCTACGCACCCTCCGCTAGGACTACTTGGTGCATGATATTCATAAAAGAATATTATTATGGACAATCCCTTCCTTATAAAGAGCTTCCATTCATTTATCATTTTCCATGTGGGATGGATTCCATCTTCTTTATTTATACCTTAGTGGAATGCTTCCACTTTCTTACATCTTCCAATGTGGGATGGAATTTCTTTCATGTAAGTAAACTTTAACTTAGGAAATATTTTTATTTCCTTATTTTTCTCATAATTCCTTATTTAATATTTTCTCATTACTTATCTTGAGATTATTTTTGATTCCTCAACTTTTCTAAGTTGTCAAATTTGGATTGAAATTTTAGTGATGTTACATAATGCGTCAGCTGCGTTCATTGATATGATGAATCGTATCTGCAAGCCTTACTTGGATAAATTTGTTATCGTCTTTATCAACGACATACTTATTTATTCTAAGTCTAAGGACGATCATGAAAATCATCTTCGAACCCTACTTGAAATTCTAAGAACCGAGAAGTTGTACGCCAAGTTCTCGAAATGCGAGTTCTGGTTACCCGAAGTGCAATTTCTTGGTCATATCATCAACGTCAACGTTATTCAAGTCGATCCCGCTAAGATTGAGGCTATCTCTAAGTGGGAGATCCCAAAATCGCCAACCGAGATTCGAAGTTTCTTAGGATTGGCCGGCTATTACCGTAGATTCATTGAAAACTTTTCCCGAATCGTTGTTCCTCTAACTTCTTTGACACGTAAAAACATCAAGTATGAATGGGGAACGAAACAACAAGAGGCGTTCGATATACTTAAACAAAAGCTTACCCAAGCTCCTATACTGTCCTTGCCAGAAGGTAATGAAGATTTCGTTGTTTTTAGCGATGCGTCTCATTCCGGTTTGGGATGTGTGCTAATGCAACGAAAGAAAGTAACCGCTTACGTCTCTCGTCAACTCAAGGTGCACGAAAAGAACTATACGACTCACGATCTAGAGTTAGGCAAAAGAGCTTAATATGCGCCAACGACGCTGGATGGAAACTCTTAACGACTACGACTGTGAGATCGTTTATCACGAAGGTAAAGCCAATGTTGTGGCTGATGCCTTAAGTCGTAAAGAGCACGAAAAGCCAAAAAGAGTCCGAGCGTTAAGGCTAGAACTTCTAATCAATCTTATTGATCAAATCAAATCTGTTCAAACTCAAGCGATCAATGAAAACAAGATCTCCGATGAAAAACGTAATGGCACCATTGACTCATTAGTCAAAGGTGACGATGGTATCCTTATAATGGGAAACCGAATTTGGGTACCAATCATTGGGGACTTACGTGAAAAGATTATGAACGAAGCCCATAAGTCCAAATATATGATGCACCTCGGTAGTGACAAAATGTATCAAAACCTCAAGCCAAACTACTGGTGGAATGGGATGAAAAAGGACATCGCTTCGCATGTTGCGAAATGTCTAACTTGTTTAAAGGTAAAAGCTGAACACCAAAAGCCTTCGGGATTGCTTCAACAACCCGAAATTCCCGTATGGAAGTGGGAGTTAATAACCATGGATTTCATAACCAAACTCCCAAAGACGACTTGACAACACAATGCTATTTGGGTGATCGTCGATAGATTAACCAAATCCGCACATTTCATTCCAATCAATGAGTAGTACTCAATGGATAGATTAGCGCGTATATATGTGAACAACATTGTTGCTTTACATGGAGTTCCTCTATCTATAATCTCTGATCGAGACAGTCGCTTTACGTCTCATTTTTGGACAAGCTTCCAACAAGCACTAGGTACAAAACTAAACCTTAGCACTGCCTAGCATTCACAAACCGATGGGCAAAGCGAAAGGACAATTCAAACGTTGGAAGATATGCTCCGCGCTTGTGTTATAGACTTAGGTGGAAGTTGGGACGACCACTTACCCCTAATGGAATTTTCGTATAATAATAGTTATCACGCGAGCATTCAAGCCGCACCATTCGAGGCGTTATATGGTCGAAAATGTAGAACACCCGTGTGTTGGTCTGAAACCCGAAATAGTCCAGAAACCACCGACAAAGTTCTTCAAATTCAAGAACGACTTAAGACGGCACGTGATCGCCAAGAGAGTTACGCCGATGTCCGTCGTAAGCCGTTAGAATTCAATATTGGTGACAAAGTTCTGTTGAAGGTCTCTCCATGGAAAGGCATAGTTCGCTTCGGCAAGAAGGGAAAGCTAAGTCCTCGATTCGTTGGACCCTTTGAGGTACTCGAACGAATTGGAACAGTTGCATACCGATTGCGACTACCCGAAGAAATGCAAGGGATACACGGCGTATTCCATGTTTCTAATCTGCGTAAGTATCTAGCCGACGAATCTCTTTCAATGCCATTAAAAGATGTAGAAATTAACGAAAAATTAAAATTCATTGAAATACCAATACAAATAGAATATTCGAAAACAAAGAAACTTAAAAGACGAACTTTGAAAATTGTGAAAGTAAGATGGGACTCGCGAAGAGGACCTGAGTATACTTGGGAACTCGAGTCCGAAATGAGAAAGAAATATCCACACTTGTTCTCGTAAGCAATCTCGAGGACGATATTTATCCCAAGGTGGGGAGGATATAACATCACGTAAATTTCGGGCCAAAAATGTCAAGAATCGAAGTCGAGGGACAAATACTATCAATTTTCAAACTCAAGGGACTAAAATGAAAATTCTGAAATCCTGACCCATCGCGCTACGCGATGGATCAGGAGAGAGCCCCATCGCGTACCGCGATGGGGTATCTGACACGCAGTGACACGTGTGCCACGTGGCACACGGTGGCAACGTCTGCCGCCACATGTCACCACGTGGCAACACGTCTGCCACGTGTCGCCACGTGGCAGGTCTACACATTGACTCAGCAAGCCTACATCGCGGTACGCGATGGGCTTGCCAAGAGACCCATCGCGTACCGCGTTGGGGTCCAATTTTTTGCTATAAATAGGAGGCTACGGGATTTCATTTCCCACACACCAAAACACACACATTACTCTCTCTCTTACCTCTCACCAAACCTCGAAAAGCGTGCCATTGATCTACCTCGTTTTGCGTGCCCGATTCCTCGTTTTCCGTGCCCATTATCTCGATATACGTACCACTCCCCGACGACGTTCCAAACAAGAAGAAGGTGCCGCCCCGAAGTCCCGACGATTACCTCGAAGTACGTGCTGTGAAGAGTTGGTGTCTCGATAAGCGTGTCAAAGGGTTAATCAAGAGGGTGTTGATAAAGAAGATAGAGTCGAAGTGCTGCCCGAGTGAGTAGGGAGTATTGAGCCGACAAAGGTAGGCATGATGCCCGAATAAAATAATAATAAAATATTATAAAGGCTTAATACCCCAAGTCGAAGTTATTCTCGATAAACAAAGAAATATATAACAAAGAAAATAAAGAAAAGAAAAATGAAATATATATGTGAGTATATGTATATATGAATATTCTTTGTTATAAAATATATTATTTAGGTATAATGAGTATACTTAAATAATAAAGAAAGAAATACGTTTCTTAAAGAAGAAGAAACGTAGGGTTTCTATAAATAAACTAAAGGTATATAAATATTACTTTTCAACTAAAGGTTTTAAAGGAAAAAGAGATATTGAACTAAAGGTTCATCGAGATAAATAAGACTAAAGGTTTTAAGCCGGATCGTGTATCCGACTAACAAAAGTTATACTCGTACTATAGGTGCGAGATAGCAAGAGAAAGACTCACGGACGGTGTTGGAAGCCGATCCCATTGAAAAGGTGAATACGCCCCACTTTTATAAACTTGTTTTCAAACAAACAACGTGTTATGTGTAAAACTTTACATGAGGCTACGTGTCTCTAAAAACATTATAAATAAGAGTATAAGCCTAGCCCTCAGGTTGTGGTATACGTTTGTCTAGATCCTTACATGTGTGGAATGCGGTGGGCACATCGCACCACACTTGGTCACGACCACCAGCCACGATGGGCCGGACCTAAGTTATGTCCGAGTGAGACTGACCATGTGTATATTTATGGTACCTAAGTTATGTCGAAACGCTGCGGTGTTTTGCTGAGGTGGCCTAGTGTAGAGACTCGAGTTTATGATGATTGTTTAACTTGATTATTCCTAAGCCAAGATGGGCCGAGACTTACGTGGTCTCGAGGGGTGATTAAGTAAAGAAAATATTTTTAGCGTCTGCATATTCACCAGCATTCGTTGCTGACGTATTTTTATAACATTTTGCAGGTAATCAAGATTAGAGCTTGAAAGACGAAGAGCTCAAGAATCCGATGGCTCGGATAATTTTGTGTAAATATTAAAATATGGTGGTTTTGTAAAACTTATAACAAGTAAACTAAACGAGACTTTCGTCTCGTCTTTTGTGATGTAAATATTTATAATATCGATCCTTAAGTTTTTATAAGTCTTCCGCTAATAACCGTAACTCTGATTTATTTACAAATATGGTACCAACTAGTGATCACACTCCTAGGCCTTAGATGGGGGTGTGACATCGGGAGTCTATTATCCTACTAGTTGTTGGGTTTTGCAAGAATTGTACTCCATGTCTTGCACTTTTAAAAACTTTGCGGAGAAGAACATACTCTAGTTTTGATTTATTAAAATTATTTGTAACAAGTTCAACTAATATTTAGTTTTGATTTGTTTTTTGTTAGTCATGATTAATTTTTGTTATTTTTTTAATAACCACGAACATTTTATTTATTTAAACAATAACTATTGCAAACATTATTAAAACATAAACAATATTTGCAACGAGCCATCTCTTGTGAGTCGCTCGTGAGACACAAATCATAATGAACCCAAACATCGGGGCATCTTGTTGTTTCGATCACCATAACGTCGTCATTAGTTGCCATTTGTTGTCGGTTTAAGTTTAATTGTGTTTTGGAGTGTGTTTTATAGTTTTGGAAGTAGTTTAACAAGTACACACCATACCTTGCTATTTATAGAATGAAAATAACCTAATTATAGTAAAAAAAACCGGTTCCAACGGTCAAAAACGGCTATATAGCCGTTGGAACCGGTTTCTAACGGCTAGATTATTTGAATTTCAAAAAAACCAGTGGAACCAGTTTTTACGTAATAACCGGTCCAGGTTCCTAAAAGTTGACATTTAGGGGCATCAGTTCGGGTCGGGAACCGAACCGGTTCCTGATTGGAATCGGTGCCATTTCCTACCCGGTGTGAAAAAACCGGTTCAGGTTTTTCAACTGTACCCGATTTGTGCACGTCTAATCATGGATAATGGAAAGAAATCTTCAACCACAAAATTATGGGGTGTTTATGGAATCGTTATTAGATGATTCGACTTATTTAAATTTATTATTTATGTGTGCGTTAAATAGGAGATAGTTCATCTAATCAAGGGGGACAAGTCACCACTCAGGGACCTACACAGCTGCCTTACAAGCCCTTCCACTGCCCTCACTTCCGGCAGCGGCGCGAGAAGTTAACAACCGAACGCGCTGCAACCTAGGGTAGCAGCTCCGGCCCCTATTAGTTTTGCACCTTCTAACATCTCGAGTTGATCATTATCCTCACACTTTTTCTTTTTCATTCACGATTTGATGTTCTAGATTTACAAAATAATCTCAACATGTGAACGTATGAAATAATACCAACTACAATACGAATTTACATAAACAATGTTTTATGATAACAAAGAAAAAACACACAATAATAACAACAAAAGAATCATAATCAGCAACAAAATAATAACAATAAAAGAAAAAAACATAATAATAACAACAATATAAATCAACAAATAATTATAACAACATACAATTATAAAAACAAACCAAATTATATCTCATTGTTTTAATGATTTATGTATTTGTATTCGATCCTGAAACGTGTTAAATAAGATGTATATGTAGTTAGTTATAAAGCGATATGATTCAAAATCGAAAATTAGAAACGAAAGTTGGGTTGCATATTTAGTGGCGAAGCTTGGACATACACGTCGAGAGGCCCGGACTCAATATATATTAAAAAAATCATAAATGAGGGGGGGGGGGGGGACTCAAAGATTCGGCCAAAAACAAGTAAATTTACACTATGTATAAAAATTTTCGGACAAAAAAATATAAATTTACACTACCCAGCAAAAAAAACGAAGGGGCCGGGCTCAAAATTTCGGTCGGAAACGAGTAAATTTACACTATCTATAAAAATTTTCGGCCGAAAAAGGATCAATGTACACTACCGAGTGAAAAACGGAGGGGGCCGGGCTCAAAATTTCGGTCGGAAACGGGTAAATTTGCACTATGTATAAAAATTTTCGGCCGAAAAAAGATAATTTTACACCACTGAGCGAGAAAACGGAGGGTGTCGTGGCCACCCTGGCCCCAACTAAGCTACACCATTGTGCATATTAATGAAAATTCAAAAACCGAACTCTGATTATTAATTTGAATTTTGGTTAACTATACATTCAGATTTTTCAAATCTGAATAATGAAAGGAATTCGGCAATTTACAACATAAGTTTTTATGTTTCTTGTCGTCCCAAAATTCCATTTGAGTTTGGGCATTTGCACATTAATGGTAAGGACAAAAATGTCAAATCTCAAAAATGGTAGTATTATTGAAGAATATCGTCACCAGGCCCAGGGGCTAATTTTTGTGTGGGGATACGTCAGGTTTGGAACTTAGCGGGTTGGTGTAAATTAGGGGTAAAGACAAACAAATATGTCAAAAATCTTTTATTTTATTTTATATATATCTTTATTTTTTCCAAACAGTGACTTTCATTATAAAACCAACCAAAACTAGTAAAAAAACTAGCGGCCAAAGAAGAAACAACAACAATATTTGTTAAAAAGAAAACTCAACCACTACGTATATAATGATGGGCAGTTTCACGTTTTGTCTCCAACAAAGTGGGCCACACATGGGGCCTACCAGAAACCACATATGGTGCTTCATGTGTGTGTAACCCGAACTCGATTTGATATGAATGGTTTGAGTTTTGGTTAACCCGATTGCTGGTTTAAACTTGCGGTTACTATTTTTTTATAGGATTTTATACTAAGTGTCGTCGTCTGATCTAATAATCTTCTCTATCCGTGATTATCTTCTCATTTGACAGCTCGATAAACTGACTTCTCCTATTTTGTAATCGACAATTCCTGTTGCATAAACTCTAGCTCTCTATAAAAATCAAGTTCTCGATTAACACATTGAAGACTCAAGCCTAAAGCATCTGAATATATTGTAGAATAATAGAATCAAGAAGGAATTGAATTTTTTTTTAATTATCATTTTTCCTTAATCTACTTTTTTGGGCGCCTACGTTATAAGTGAAGACAATAGTATTGCTTTTAAAAAAACTATATATATTTACTTTCTGAAACCCAAATAGTCGTTTAATCCAACCCGAGCATAATAAAACCAATAGAGATTTGGGTCTTGTTTCTATTTAGGACATATGGTTATAAAATTATGAAACCCGAAGAACACCCTTAGTTGAAGGGATCAAGATTCTTTTTCAGTTTTTTTTACTCAAGCATATAATCAAACAATTTTTACAACTATCTTATAACAAAATGTGTAATAAACCCTAAATATAAAGAGTAATTAGTGTAAACAATGAGAATAAATGTTGAAATGTGTAATTTTCAATAAAGGTTAAAAGGACGAAAAAAGTATAAACTGTTAAACTTGGAATCGTTTCACAAGTGATAATTAAACCACAGTTTAAAACACGAACTGCATCAACAGTTTATTGCTGCTGATCAACCAGAACCAAAACAGAAACAAATTTGCTTTGATCTTCAAGCTATTGACTGCAATTGACAAAAACAGAATAAACCAACGAATGATTATGCTTTATTGATAAAAGACAAACTCAAAACTCAACAAAACACCAATACAAGGGTATACATATATACCCCACGGTTCTCCAATCCTATTCTATATCAAATACATAATTTGACTTAAAAACAAATAGGACTAAATAGATAAGACTAACTTATTAAGATAAGACTAACTTATCTATAATAATAAACAAATTATTATATTAAATCTCCTCCAAGCCACCCCATGAGATTTACCGAACCACCCTTTATAATATCGCAATGTTTAATATAAACAACACTCTCTACACTAGTTATTTATTTGATAAGCAAAACATTTTTATTTAGAATAACTAGGGATGAGCAAAAAACGGTTCGGAACCGCTAGAACCGCGGAACCGGAACCAAACCGGTGCCTCAGAACCGCTAACCGGTGTTACATTACGGTTCTCGGTTCTTAGAATTTGCATTAAACGGATCGCGGTTCGGTTCTGGGTAAAACCGGCGGTTCTAGACTTGGAACCGAAGAACCGAAATATTAAAAACGTTTTAACTAAATTTACCAATACCCATTTTTTATAGAGTAACTTATTAACCGCATCTATTTAATCATTATTTAAATCAAATCTTCGTTCTTTTCGTTCAAGACCTATCAACCATGATCAATTTTGATTTTAGCTATCAAGGTAATTTAATATAAAATGATATGATCTTCCTTTAATCTATCATTGCTAATGATTCATTTAACGTAAACATTAGGTTTTAATCAAAAGTATAACGGATGTTCATATTGTAATCTACATTAATTTTACCGTGAAAAAAGGCATACAATTATATAAACTTGTTTTGTAATTTGCAAAGTTTGCACAACATATTTGATAAATATACAGCGGAAACGGTTCTGGCCAGAACCGATTAGCGAGACCGACTTTACCGATTCTGAAACCGAACCGGTTTACTATAATCGGTTCCCGTCCTGGTTCTCACTTTTAGTCATTTTCGGTTCCGGTTCCGGTTCTCGCGGTTCTGAACCGTTGCACAGCCCTAAGAATAACAAACTAGCATATTCTATAATCCTACTTTTAAACGTAAATCATTTTGTTTGTCACGAGACCTGAACTTTCACAATTTAAATATATATATATGTTTAAGTTCAAGAAATAAATCAAATTATTGCAAGAAATGAAAGAAATGAATATGAGCCACTAGTTTTATTTTAGGTTTTAAGTATTTAAAAATAAATAAAAAAGATGTAAATGCAACAATAAATGCACTCTTTCTCTTCAATTAATACAACTAATATAACCATAATAAATCACTTTCTAATTTATATATCTAACTAATGTAACTATAATAATTAAAAATATAAAAACACTACTTTAGGTTTATTTTTTATTTACACATTCTTCATTTTATTCAACATAAATACAATTTATTCATATAATACTATTCTTTATATTAAAAAAATAATTTTCACTCTATTTATTAGCTTGTTTTTTAACACTAAATATCAAATCATAATATAAGTTTTTTTCAGCTGGTATGTCTACAAAAATTATTGTCATAAATAATAATAAAAAATATCATACAAATGTGTCCATTAAATGTAAACACTAAATATACAACCTACACAAAGTTATATAACCTATACTTGTTTTGAGCGATAAAAACATACAACATACAAAAAGCATACAACTTACATATGTAATTCGACATCAACAATTATATAAACTACACAAAGATACACATACCCTACACATGCGTAGGTCATATGTTTTTCGTATGTAAGCTATATGTTTTCTTATTCTTAGAACAAGTGTAGGTTATATGTTTTTGTGTAGGTTGTATATTTTTTATTGACATTTAATGCAAACATGTGTAAGATAGTTTTTTGTATTATTCATCACAATGTAACTACGTGTTGATGGATATTGATATGTTGAGTTTGAAGAAATAGGTTTTGAAAAGAAATTAATGTATGAATAAATTTGTATTTATATAACCTATACTTGTTTTGAGCGATAAAAACATACAACATACAAAAAGCATACAACTTACATATGTAATTCGACATCAACAATTATATAAACTACACAAAGATACACATACCCTACACATGCGTAGGTCATATGTTTTTCGTATGTAAGCTATATGTTTTCTTATTCTTAGAACAAGTGTAGGTTATATGTTTTTGTGTAGGTTGTATATTTTTTATTGACATTTAATGCAAACATGTGTAAGATAGTTTTTTGTATTATTCATCACAATGTAACTACGTGTTGATGGATATTGATATGTTGAGTTTGAAGAAATAGGTTTTGAAAAGAAATTAATGTATGAATAAATTTGTATTTATATAACCTATACTTGTTTTGAGCGATAAAAACATACAACATACAAAAAGCATACAACTTACATATGTAATTCGACATCAACAATTATATAAACTACACAAAGATACACATACCCTACACATGCGTAGGTCATATGTTTTTCGTATGTAAGCTATATGTTTTCTTATTCTTAGAACAAGTGTAGGTTATATGTTTTTGTGTAGGTTGTATATTTTTTATTGACATTTAATGCAAACATGTGTAAGATAGTTTTTTGTATTATTCATCACAATGTAACTACGTGTTGATGGATATTGATATGTTGAGTTTGAAGAAATAGGTTTTGAAAAGAAATTAATGTATGAATAAATTTGTATTTATATAACCTATACTTGTTTTGAGCGATAAAAACATACAACATACAAAAAGCATACAACTTACATATGTAATTCGACATCAACAATTATATAAACTACACAAAGATACACATACCCTACACATGCGTAGGTCATATGTTTTTCGTATGTAAGCTATATGTTTTCTTATTCTTAGAACAAGTGTAGGTTATATGTTTTTGTGTAGGTTGTATATTTTTTATTGACATTTAATGCAAACATGTGTAAGATAGTTTTTTGTATTATTCATCACAATGTAACTACGTGTTGATGGATATTGATATGTTGAGTTTGAAGAAATAGGTTTTGAAAAGAAATTAATGTATGAATAAATTGTATTTGTATAAGATAAAATTTTCGTGTGTAGGTTATATGTTTTTTGTGTGTAGGTTAAATGTTTTCGTTTGCGTGTGTATTTTATTGATGATGAATTTTGTGTGTAGGTTAAATGTTTTTCGTGTGTAGGTTATATGCTGTCTTATTCTTATAACAAGTGTAGATTATACGTTTTTGTGTAGGTTATATGTTTTTTGTTGATATCTAATGCAAATACATGTAAAATAGTTTTTTGGTATTATTCACCATAATGTAAGTATGTGTTGATGGATATTAATATATTGAGTTGAAAGAAATTAGTTTTTGATAGAAAGAAATTTTAATATATGAATAAATTATACTTGTATGGAATAAAAATTCAAGAAACAAAAAGTAAATTATAAAAATAAATGAGTTCTTAATATTTTCTAATTATAATAATTTAATTAGTTATATTAATTAAATAGATAAGTATTATGGTTTATTAGTTATATTAATTGAAGAAAGAGAATAACTAATATTTTCTTTATTTAGCTTTAAGCATTTAAAACTTAAAACAAAACTAATGGTCCATATTTATTTCTCACATTTCTTGCAATAATATCATTTCTCTCTTGAACCATCCCCTATATATATATATATATATATATATATATATATATATATATATATAACCTCTTGATATAATTAGTTAAAAGAAGCTTTGATGTAAATAAAACTAGTTCTTTTAGATTTGTTTTCAAGTTGCACGTGCTAAAAGTTTATAATATCTAGAAGACTAGAAGGATGAGCAATAAAGTAAAGGAAGCATTAATATTGGGTGTGGATTTAAAAGAGAAACATGTGAACAAGATTTGGGTTTTATGGACCCATGCGCAGCAGACAACAGTGCATTTTATGTACCTTCCTATAAATATGACATTACTGTTTCTTTTACTATTAAATGTTATCTATGATCGCAGATGTATGAGCCATGAGGTCATATTTTACCGTTGTGTTGTCCAAATAACCAGACTTCGGTCATTTATAATTAAAAAAATCTTTATAATAAATACTGACCCCACATAATAGAATAGAGGCATATCTGATTTAGTAAGAGACACCAAAACAGCTAGCTTTGGATGAAAAATATCTCATTTCATAACTTGCATCATTACTCTTCTAGAATTATTGAATGATATTTTATATAACTCATCATGATAAATCTTTTAATATTATAAACATTTTATTTATAAGTAAAATTAACATGATACATTATCAACTGCAAATTTCTTTCAAAAACTCGTTGTCCAAAGTTAAACTCAAAAGACTTCTCCCTCTCAAACTCACGGTTAATACACATTACTTTTAAACAGAACACAAAAACTGAATAAATGCTTGTTTTCAAATGGAAAATATATAAATGGGTATAAAATGTAGTATATGACGAGTGAGATAAGTTATTTTGAAAAAGAATATCTATTATATAAGTTTTTTAAAAGAATATTCATTTTACGATAAAACTAATAAAAAAACAACAAATAAGACAAATCACTATCATCTTGATGCGTCATGCCGTCATAACAAAATCAAAAAAACTAAAAGAAAAAGTAAAATGTAATTTTCTAGGAAATAAAATCGTATCTTTGTTAGAACGTGTTTATTTATTATCAAATTATGGTTAAATAGCTACTATAATTTAATACCAAAAGACAACCAATATTATAAACGATATATGAATATCCTACTGACTTTAGTTAATGTAGTGTTTGTCAATGATCTTTCACAAAGTGGTTGATATGAGACATCAAAATATTTAAATTTATAAAAGGAAGGCTGAGTTCAAATCTAACTCGTAAAACGTAGGTGATTTTTAATTTATGCTAGAGGGTATTCTTACATACAGACTACGTTCGGTTTCCATTTAAATATGAGATGAAGATAATCAGGTGAGTTAATGACCAGCTACATATATGAAGAAACACAGATTCAATCCCCGGGTATGGGTCCTGGATCTAATGAGTCCACAAGGTAGGATACGATAATTACAACCAAGATATGAGTACAACCTCCCAAAGTCCAGTGATCGGAACCTGCAAAACAGACACCGTGAGTCTCGTTACGGGAAGGACAAGAGGGGGGGGTCTTCCCGTAACCACCCTCTGGCGTGAGAATAAGTACTGTTCTGTAGAAGATAAGCACTTAAGTAAATTGAGACAATACAGTAGGAGTGAGTGAATACCTCATGGTAACGAAGAGAGTATTTATAGCCGAAGAGTGTGGGAAGAGTGATTGGGCCAGCTGCCCTTACGAAGATGCTCTCGTAACCACCTGGACACGTGTCCTCTTTTGATAGGTTCGGTTTATACGTTGCATGTGGATGTATAACCACCTGGACACGCGTCCTTTTGATATAGGTTGATGGGAAACACTGGCCATGTGCACGGTTATAACGGCCTTGCCAGGTGTCCTTTATTGATTGGTTGAGAGGTCACGTATTGCCCAAGAAAGCATCTTGGTAGATCTTCTGGAAGGTATTTGACTGTTGACAGATGTTCCCAAGGTAATACCTCACAGTCATTAACGCGGAAGAAAGTTCCTTCTTGCGGATGACTCCTGAGGGTGCCAAGGTGCTTCTGCATGTTCTCCGAGGGTGTTTCTTCCTCAAATGCTTATGCGGATGGTTTATATGTCCCGCGGGTGACTTGTGGTAGGTTCATGGTTGACCCGCGGGTGTTACTTAAGGGTATTTGAGTCTTTTCAGTACCCTACCTCTATAAGTCCCCCCAGTCCAGTGTTTCTTCCGCGTGAAGTACTTTATGTGAGTGAAATTTTGGACTTAATGTGTATTTGGGGGGTTTTATTCTTTATAAGTTGGTAGAAAATATATTCTGTTTGTTGTGGATAACCATGAAAAAAGGACAAGTTGACAGCTTGCAGGCGCGTGTGCAGGTGACAGGACGTTTGTGACGGCTGCAACTGTACCCGACTGTACAACTTTTTCACTTTTTTGAATTTTCCCGCGTGACGTGGCGAGTATCTGTTGGTCGAATTTTTCTCTATCCACTGTTCGTATCCTATCGCAGTAACTGCGATGAGTATATATAGGGGGAGTTAACTTCTTTTTGAAGCTTTATCGTCTTTGTATTTTGACTACTCTCTTATTTTCTTTCTTTGAAACTCTCTGTATATTCCTTTGATTTTATCATCATACCAGGCATTTGACGTTTATGACTAGCACGATCGCATAAGTTGATGAGATAGAGGTGCAGTGGGACCAAGATGAGTATCAAAAACTTATTGAAACGTATGGCATTCCACCGGAGTGGGGGTCGGAATTCCCTTCTGCCGGTTCTATTGCCAGTTTCCCCCCTCCCAAGAAGATGGCATTATATGGTGATTATTTTGTGTCTGGAAACCTTCGTCTTCCTGTAACAAAGTTTTTTATGAAGGTGGTGAAAGCGTTTGGGATTCACTTGTCCCAGCTTCACCCAGGTGCCATCATGCGAATTCGTCACTTCGAGTTCGTATGTATGGCTCATGAGATGGTACCTCGGCCGGACCGTTTCGCCGTATTTTACAAGATGACCCGTCAAAATGGGTGGTTTTCTTGTCATTCGTTGTCTGACAGGGCTTTCGGGCGCGAGGTTGGGACGATATCCAAAGACTGGAAGAGGAAGTTCTTCTGGATATCGGAGGATGTGGTGCCGGAAGCCATGGTTCGTTGGTCAGGCAACGAGCCTTTAATTGACCTTACTCCGGCCGCTCATGAGAACCTCGACAGGGTCCGCAAACTGACTGCCCCGCTAACACCAATGCGGGTATTGCCTGAGGAGGCCCTTGTCTGGGCGGGGATGAGCCTCCTATGGCCTGCTCCCGGTATGGAGCCTGTTTTCGTTGAGCCGGACGGTCGTAAGTTTACTACTGTTTTTTTTATTTAATCCTCCGAAGTTCTGTTTTTAAACTTCGTGTTTGTTCTTCAGGTTTCGGATCCATGCTTAACGCCATGTATGATGATAAGGGGTGCGTGGGGAACAATATCCGCGACCTTAAGCAAGTGCCTGTCCTGGAGAGGAATTCCAAATACTTCCTCTTTCCAGTGAGTGTGCGGGCCGAGCCGGTTGTCTCGGATTCTATTTTTGAAACAGGTGCGCATATTTTGAACCCTCCTCCTCTCAATGTGCTAACCTCGGATGGAACAATCGTTATCTTAAGTGACGATTCTACCACTTCCGAGGGGGAAAGCTCGGATGACGCTCCTGAAACTTCGTCTGTTTCGCATTTGTTGGCAGAATTATACCGGAAGAGGTCTCTCCGAACTTCTCAGGTAAGTGACGCGGGTACTAGCGCCGCTGATGCCGGGAAAGGACCTAAGACAAAGAAACAGCGAACCCGGCGCTCGAGGAAGCCGGAGCCTGGTCTTGCGGAACGTCTGGGAACGGTGACTGGAGAGTTTCTATTGCTAAAATTTTTTTTAACTTCTCTTAACGTCCGGATTTGATTGAAAATTTCTTGTGTAGATCCGCTGATTGTGGAGGATGACATGGTTGAGAAGTTATCCACGCCTACTCCGATTGTTGAGAAGCAACCATCTCTTTCCCCAGAAAAGGTGGTTGAGGACAAACCTGGTACTCCTCCCACCGAGGCGCGTGCGGAGGGGACCAATGTGCGCCCAGCATCCAATCAGTCGATAGATTATCTTTTCGATGCTGGGGTTGCTACCGGGAACGAGGAAGATAACCCAGTTGTTGAGGATGCTGGGTTTCTGGTTCATGGGTCTCCGTTTCTTCCTTCTACTGAGAAATTTTCCCCATCACCTTTGACTACTAATGTGATGAGGAGTTAGCTGTTTGGACCATCCGTCCATGAAGCCGGGAAAGGGTCAACGCAAGGTGCGCCACCACAATCCTTCTCGATGCCTATACGGCGTGAAACCTCAAGCTCCCAGTATTACGGGGATGCGCAATTAGGAGGGGATTTTGATTTGTTTGTACCACCATGGGATATTATCAATGGGTCACGTTTTACCAACCCTGGAACGTGTATGAATTTTGTGAAGCACTGTGTGCCTCCTACCGAAATGAAAGATCTTCGGGACCGCTCTCGCGATAATCTTCACACTGGTTTATCCGTGTCTTTGGAAAATACTGTAGCACAGACCCAAGAGATCTTGCGGGAGTGGCGTACAATGGGTGGAAAGCTGAGTGCGGCTTCCGAGGCCGTTAAGGCCGCGGAGGCATATGCGGAGGAGCAGCGTAAGGCGGCGGCTAGGTGGAAGCTGATTGATGCTCAAGCCGCACTTAAAGCTGAGCAGGACCGGAGTGCTGCTGCTGCTCAAAGTTGGAAGGAAGCTTGCGATAGGTCTAACAACACTCTCGAGGCTTCCCGAGCTGAGACCCAAAGAAAGAAATATGAATTGGCGAGGACTCAGGACGAAGTGTCTCGCCAAAATGCCCGAATCCAAGAGCTCGAGGAGGCGTTACGATTGCAAGGGGATCAGTCTGAGCTTAAAGATAAAACTATTGTTGATATGCAGTCTGCATATGACTCCCTCTTGCAATCTCACACTGAAGCAAGTACCCATGCCTCCGCCGAATTACAAGGACTTCGTGATAAAGCGGAGCGTGCCTAGCGAGAGAGACAATACTTCCTCAACCGTGGTCTGAGGTCGGTAGGATTTCTTCATATTTATTCTATCCGTGTACTTCTATCTTTGTGCTGACATGTCTTTTATGTTTTGTTGTTAGGTCATTCATTATGTTAAAAAGAGTAGAGAACTCACTGACTGCTTTGTTAACTTGACGACTGCTGCTAAGGCAGTTGGGCGAGTGGGAGGCTTCAACGAAGGTTTGGTGTTCGCTCAGTCTGGACGACCTACTGAGAACCACCCGCTACATGGCCTTGACGCGAAACAAGAATTATACATGCGGGTTCAAGAGTTTGATGATCTTGTTTTGCCGCTAGAAAATATGCTTCCAGAGTTTGATTTGAATGAAGATGGCGTAAAACAATTACGCGTCTATATCGAAGATGAATCTGAGGATGACGAGTCCGGGGACGAGGCTCCAAATGCTCCGGAAGGCACGTCTGCTCCTAATCCGTAGATAGGTTTTGGGATTTAAGCTTTTGCAATTTCTTTTCCATATTTAAATGGAAAGAACTTTTGGTTTGATAATATCTTTGCAAGATATTTTCCTTTTTGAATTTTGAATTCGTGTATCTTGGGTAACACCAGTGACGTGGCAGGGAGAGAAATTTTAAGCGACGGTTGACGAGACGTGTGACATGCCCTTTTTGACAACCTGTCACGCTTTTTGAATCTCTCGCCTGACGTGTCGATCATCCCATGGTCCGCGTTTTCTCTTTCCTCTGTCAGTCAGAAGGGAGCATTTATTGCGATGGGTATAAATTAACCCTTTGTGAATCCAATTCGGTCTTATCACTTTCAACATCTAGAGTAATCAGAAAAAACCTCCATCTTATCTGAGAGATTTCTGCAAACTTCTATCATACAGCTGGTGAGAAGAAAAATACTTTGTCGATCCATGAGGTTACAGTGCATTTGAAAGAGAAAGAGTACGAGGACTTCATCAATATTTACGGATTGGCTCCAGAATGGGAGCCGGAACGCCCGGCGGACGGATCTATTGCGACTAATCCTCTGACGGGGAAGATGGCCATATATACAGAGTTCTTTACAACGAGCAACTTCCGGTTACCTATAACGAAGTTTGTGAAGGACGTTCTAACTTCCTACGGCCTCCATCTTTCCCAGATTCACCCACTAGGGATGCTCCGAGTACGTCACTTTGAGTTTTGTTGTCAGGCTCGTACTATCGACCCGACGGTAGGTCGATTTGCAGTGTTCTACAAGCTGACGCACCGCGATGGGTGGTTTGGATGGTCCGCTACCAAAAGGGGCTGTAACGAGGGCGCTATTAGTACTGAGTGCTACCGGAGTCTTTACGAATGGAAACCTAAATTCTTTTGGGTTCGGGAGGGTGTAATTCCATTTACGATGAGTCATCGTAAGGCTACAGATACCCTTCCTTCCGTTGCTGCTACCACGGCGACTAATCTCCCGTGGTATACTTCATTAATAAAGACGCCAACGCCCATGCGGGCGATCTCTGAGGCGGCGTTAGTGTACGCCAAGATGAGCCGTTTATGGCCGTTCCCGACCTTAGAGCCTTTCTATGAAAATTCTGGTGGAGGTAAGTTTTTACTTGCAATATTCCAAGGTCTTGTTCTTTTTCTTACCTTTGTGTTAAATTTGCAGG